>NC_066582.1:135814027-136414027 GCF_024323335.1 Lathyrus oleraceus | reverse complement strand
GAAAGAAAGAAGGAGACTCAATTTTCTAGAGAATAGTTATTCACAGTGGATTTTTTTTCCACGTGCATTAGAGGGGTTATCATATCACTTAGTGTTCTTGCGTGAATATTTGGTACCCATCCGAAACTCCGACACAATTTTTTTAAAGATTTAATTATATCAGGGATCCTTTAAATTATTTTATTATAAGAGATTGATCATTTAAAAAAAATTGTAATAACGTGATCATGTAAATAACGAAATGTGTGTACCGTTAATTTTTTTAAAAATTATATTACAAAAATGATAATGTGGAATGTGAGCACCGTTATTCTTTTTTAAAAATTATATTACAAAAATGATTATGTGGCATGTTGACATGGAATTATTACTCATTCTCTTCTTCTTCCTTTGGTTCCCTACAACTCCCAAACCATCGTTAACTCCTAAACCCTAACCGCCTCACTCATCCTCCCTAGACATCACCTTCACCATCAAGATTTCCACCACTTTTCTCCATCACTAAACACAAAACCTCCTTCTTCATCACAACACCAAGACCTCCATCTTTAAGTTTTCAAACCCATTCCCATTTTCATTCATCAACACCACCACAAGAATATTATCAACACAAGCAACAACAACCATTAACAAATAGGGGAAGTAAAATAACAACAACTCAGTAACATAAAGAGAGGAAGAGAGAAGCTGGAAGACCTTTGAAGGCGAACACCACCACCACGCAGGGCTGCTTGGAAAAAATATCCCACTGGAAATGCAGCGTCGCCACCACACTCGGGTTTTCCATCGCCGAAGACAGACGATCACCACTGATTCGGATTCGCAACCACCTTCATTCCCAATATGTAACCTTTCGCCTCTGTGATTTCGATTCAATACTTGTTTGTTCTCCTTGATTTTATTTGTATCCATGCTTTGCTCTTGATTTTGTTTGCTAAGAAGAAGAGATTTTATTGTCTTTTTTAATTTGTGTGATGATTTTTGTTTGATGCAAGAGAGATTAGAGTTTGTGTTTGTTTTTGAAGAGATATATAGGGTGTTGTGAAGAGGAAAGTTTCTTCCTCTGAGTTTTGCTTTTCGTTTATAGTTTGGTTTCATTGTGTACTTTAGTTCCATGCATTTATGCTTTCTTGCAGTTGTACAAGTAGAAATTTTACAAGACTCAATTCAACAGAGTAGCTCCAAGTTAACTAAAATATTAGTTGTTGTTCCATTTTATATGATTAACCGGGAGAAAAGGTCGTTTGCAAAGGAACCTGATTGCTCCTGCATATGTACAAACTAGACTGCCAGTATAACCTTAAGCATTCATCTCACAATTAGACTTGGCATCCCATGGTTTGACGAGACATTTTAAGGCGATGCGAATATTATTTAAGGATAGTGATGGTTGTAAATGCAGTTTCTGTCATTATTTTATTAGTTACTAGGGCTGGTTGGCATGATTGGGATATTCAGATGTTGGACAAAGCTTATTATCAACATGTATTCCGTCATTGTAGATTCCACAAACCCCTTATATAATTGCACATTAGACTAGGCTAAGAATATATAAGTTTTTATCGTGATTGTGTTGTACAGTATGAGAAAAAGATAAAAAGAAGAGTCCTTGAATAGAGGGGAAGGATTTATTTTTGCTTTCTTGAAAAAATGAAAAAACAAAACAAAATATTTCATGTCTGCACCGTTACTGACATCTAGTGTAACTTAAAGGGTCAAAGTGTTACAAAAAATTAAAGGACCAACTTGTTACAAAAAAATAACTTAAATGACCTCTAGTGTAATTTCGTCCTTCTTAAATCGTCAATCTCACCCTCATGTATATAGCAACCAACAACACTAATTAAGGGTCGTAGGCTGTCGTGGTGGAGCTACTCACCGCCGTGGAATATCTATGTCGTTATAAGAAATTGTTGCAAAGCAGTGTGCATGTCTTACAACAAAATCAACATTTAACCCAACCTAAGGACGAAGACTAGGAGGATTTGATCCACCAATAATCTCAGACGACCGAAATTTGGGATGATCATGTCCCATATTATTTCAAACCACCTATGTTGGCCACTTTCAACAGCAAGAGTGACTCTTAGGAGCATATCATAAATAAAGGTCAACACACTCAGATGGCCATCATTGGTGCTACTGACTCACTGAAATGCAAGTTGATGGCAGACATGATGAAAGACACCATTTTACGATGGTACATGAGTCTCATGAGGTTCTCCGTAACTAGTTATCACAATTTCCTAGGTAAATGATACATCATTTTTCTGCCAACAAGCATAAAAAGGTGTCAACACAAGTCTCTTCAATATTTGCCAAGGGCAGGCTGAGTCATTGCAAGAATACTTGTATCACTTTAACAAAGAAACCATCAAAGTCGCTCATCATAATTAAGATATGTTTGTAGGGGCCTTCCTGAACGACCTTGGGGCGGGACATTTCAATAAGTCTCTAGCCCATAAGTTAGTGTTATTGATGCAGGAGATCATGGTGCGAGCAAAATTTTAAATTAAAGATGACGATAGTAATGCAACAAAGATGACTATGGATGTGAAGGAGAAGGGTATATTAAATTCATAAGTGGGAAGGCAAAGAAAGAACTAGGATCAGGAACATGTGCGAGAAAAATTTGCACTCAAACCCATTCGGATGCCTTATGAGTATTTCACCCCGCTGAATACAAGGCGCAAGCAAATTTTGTAAGAAGTATTCCATGCAAATATCCTTCCCGAGCCTAACCCATCCAAGGGAAATGTAATTGGGATTGACATGACAAATGGCGTAAGTACCGTAGAGTACGAGGTCACTAGACCGAGGACTATCACCACTTGAAGTAGGAGATTTAGAAGTTTATCCAAAGAGGTCGGATGTAGATATATGTGCAGGAAATTTGATGAAGTGCATAAAGAACATGGTCAAAGTCTAGATCACCATACTTTGAAACTGATAGTTGTCGGATTTGTAGGCAGGGGTGAATCTAGTTCACCCTAAAAGAAATATGCTCGATAGGTGATGCATGTTGCTATTGCTCCACCCAGAGAATCAAAATCCTTAGTCCTGACTGTCAGCTTCTCTCATAGAGATATAGAAGGAATTATTTCCCATAAAGATAATCTAATGGTGATTAGCCTCCATATCCAAGATTGGAGCGTGAATAGAGTAGTTATTAACCCAGGATATTTGGTGGATATCCTTTACTGAGAGGATTTCCAAGGCTTGAAGTTGGACCCTAAACTCCTCCAACCATTCAAAGGACCATTAGTTAGGTTTTCTGGAAAGCAAGTATAAGTCTTGGGTTATGTCACCATCAAGACCACTTTCGTAAAGTACGGGAGTGCAAAGACAGTCAAAGTGCAATACATAGTTATAAACACTTCATCCCCTTACTGCTATATCATAGGCAGTCCGACCTTTAACACTTTGGAAGAATTTTCACCAATGTTTTATTTGACCATGAAATATCTGTTGAGCAATGGACGAGTGTGCGTAGTAAAAGATGATCGGGAGTTAGCGAGGAAATTCTACCGAGATAGTCTGAATTGAAGAAGAAAAATAACATGGAGTCCATGTGATCCGTAGATGTAAATAAAGTCCACTATGTGGATCTCATTTCACATGGAGATACCATGAAAGATAGGTTGATGCCCGTGGAAGAACTGAAGACTATTCAGATAGGACCCAAAGAGCACTAGACAACCCAAATTAGGATGGTGCTTCCGTAAGACGAATACGTTATAATTGTATAACTTATTCATCTTATGGAAGCACCGTCCTAAGAGGTAAACAAGTTGTTGGAGGCAAGATACATACAAGAAATCAAATATCCAACGTGTGTAACTACTATAGTAATGGTGAATAAGAAGTCGAGAAAATGGCGAATGTGCATGGATTTTACAGATCTCAATAGGTTTTCCCTAAAGATACTTACCCATTACCCTACATTGACTATCTCATCAATGACACGCTGAGTTTCAGGATGTTAAGCTTCTTGGACTCATATTATGGTTATAACCAGATTAGGATGAGCCTCCGCAAAGCTCCCAAAACGGAATTCATGGCGAGCCGAAATAATTACGATTACGGTGCCATGCCTTTAGGTTTGAAGAATGCACGGGCGACGTACTAGAGACTCATGGATACTATGTTCTCAAATCAGATAGTTTAGAACCTTGAAGTAAACATCAACAACATGGTGATTAAACCTTCGGATAAAGGATGACACTACGAAGATTGTAGGGAAACATTGTCATCAGTAAGAAGGTTCAACATTTGGCTAAATCCAAACAAATGCAGGGAAGTTTTTGGGTTTTGTGTCAATCAGACATGGAATCGAGAAAAAACTAGATAAGTTTTAGGCGGTCATTAACATGAGAAGCCCAACCACAGCGAAGGAAGTTCAATAGTTGACCAAAAGAATTACATCATTATCTAGATTCTTGCCAAGTGTAGGCAACAAGTCCTCCATTTTTTGTAATACTCAAGATGTCAGAGAGCTTTCAATGGACAGAAAAGTGTAATAAAGCTTTCCAAGAATGTCCTATCGGATCCTCCCATTCTTATTTTTCCCAAAGAATGAGTACCTTTTATTTTGTACTTATAAGTCACAGATGATGCCTTAAGCTTGGTCCTTGTTTGGGAGGGGTTGGGCGGAGAAAATCCAGTTTACATTGTCAGAAAGGTTTTGAAAGGGGATGAGTTACGCTATCAAAAAACATAACAAATATCCTTGGCGGTCGACATTACGGAAAGGAGGATAAGGCCTTATTCTCATAGACGCTAGATCATTATTAAAGCAAAATACATGGTAAGAAAGTACTTTAAAATCTAAACTTAGCAGGAAGGATGGTTTCATGGTCGGTTGAACTTTATGAGTATGACTTATAATCCGTGCCACAGAGCAATATCAAGTCCCAAGCTCTTAAACATTTCTTAGTCGAATTCACTATGTAGATTGAAGAGTAGTCCCCATGCCTTTGGTTTATATTAGTGGATGGTTCATCTAACTTGAAAGAAAGAAGAGCAAGAATCGTGCTCAAGGGACCTGGCGAATCACTCTTGGAGAAGTCTATATGTTTCAACTTCCAAGCCAACAATAACCATGCCGAGTAAGAAGCTCTTGCGAGAATGAAGCTAGCCCACGAGGTAAGTGCCACTCACCTCGGGGCCAGAAGCGATTCTCAACTGGCCTCTAACCAGATGAAGGGGGATTATCTAAGAAAATAACCTTTATTTGCCAAATACTTGCAACCAAAAGATAATATATAATAACAATACAACAATACAACAACAACATTGTCAATAACATAATAACAGTCTCAATACAATAACACAATAAAAATGTAACAACTACAGCAAAAATGTATAACATTCTCAACAATACAAAAACAATCTCAATCACAACAACATATGCCATTAAACAACAACAAAAACCTATTACTATCTTTGTTGGTGTAAGCCCTAGAGGCCAATACTTTTGGTACTTGTATCGAATTATTTAAAGGCATTTTCTTTATTATGGTTGATTAATAAAGTCCCTGGAATAGATAGTCCGTTTAATGTATTAAGTGTGACTTAATCATGAGAACACATTAAACATAAGGACACTATTCTTAAAGTATCCGTAGTCGAGCTTTAGTGTGAAGTGGGATAACATTAAAGCATTAAGACTATTATGTTTGTAGACTGATGGTCATATCTCATGGATCATGGATAAAGAGTTATCAAGTCTTAAACATAGGTATGAACATTAGGAGTAATATTTATACCGGATTGACCCGCTATGAGAATACTATATAGAAAGTTATGCAAAGTGCCATAAGTTATTCTCATGGTGATAATAGTGTATACCACTCTTCGACCTAAAACCACTATGGATCCTAGATTTAGAGTCGAGTGCTTTATTGCTGATCCAACGTTGTCCGTAACTGGATAACCATAAAGACAGTTGATGGGTACTCCACGAAGCATGTTGAGGGACATGAGTGTCCTAGATGGAATTTGCCAATCCTGCGTAACAGGATAAATGTCTATGGGCCCAATATTGAACTGGACAAGGGTGACACGGTCTATACCTTGTGTTCAATATAGACATAAGGGCAAAGGGGTAATTATACACATAATTATTATCACATGAGGTTTTGTCAGATCACATGACATTTTCGTGATTTGGGTAGCAGTGATGTGTTGCTAGATACCGCTCACTGTTTATTATGTTAAATACGTGATTTAATATAATTGCCAACGCCGCGAAAACCTATAGGGTCACACACAAAGGATGGATTGATGAGAGATAGAATAATTAAGGAACATCGTAAGGTACGGTGTACTTAAGTAGAATACGAAATATGGTAAGGTACCAAGTACTTAAGTGATTTTGGCATATTATGAGATATGGGGCAAAATGCACTTAAGTGGGCTTTTTGGCTTGAAGCCCACACAAGTGGTTCTATAAATAGAACCCCTTGGGTAGAAGCATATGGACTCAGTGAGACAGACAACACAACTGAAGAGTTGGAATTTCGTATCTCTCTCTCACTCAAAGCCTTCATTCATAACAGCTAGCACTGCGATTGAAGGAATCCGTTCGTGTGGACTGAGTAGAGACGTTGTCATCGTTCAACGTTCGTGATCGCCCCGTGGATCTGTATCAAAGGTTTTGATCATTATTAGAGATCTGCACCAAAGGTTTGAATCGCCACAAGAGGTAACGATTCTATCACTGATCATGCCCATTCGTAAGGATCACTAAATGGAGAAATTTTTAAATTCCGCTGCGCCTTGGATGGCTATTCTCCTTCAATCTTAACAAAATATAACAATCAATCACAATCAAAATAACAACATGTAACATTAAAACTCAACACGCCTTCTAACATAAATAGTGATGAAATATTTCACATATCATAACTTTCAAGAATAAGAAGAGTCAAAGAAATGAATTTCGTGTACCCTTTTTAAAAGTTTAGTCTTTCCCCTCCTTGATTCGAACTTGATATGATGGAGTTTGCTTAGTGTGTATCAAAAATTATAATAGTAAAATGCTTGGTATGAATTGATTCAACTTGTGTAATCATAAAGAGTGTACACGATTGATTCAATGTGGAATTCTAATATTCAATTGATTCTCAGATTTATCAATCACAAGACTAGCTTGACTAATTATCCAATTCTAACAAAACCTAAAGCTTTACGTAATAAATTGCTATCAATAATAAAATGATATAATATAAGGAATTGAAAAACCTAGCATGCAATCACTACAAAATTAAATGCAAGAGTAATAGTTAGAGAGATGACACAAATATTTATAGTGCTTGGGCATTCGTTCTCACTTTGCCTATGTGCACTCCTCAATGGTTTCCCATTGGAACCTGTATAGTTCCTTGTTACTTGACAAATATTTCCAAGATTTCATACAATCAGAAATCCACAATACAGTTGAGAAAATAAATTTCCTAATTTGGATCTTGACTTGTGTACAACAAACTTGTCAAACTCTTCTACATAATCTTTACTTGAATACTTTTCTTGAATCTTCCAATAACACCAATTTTGCACCAAGCCTTCGTGTGTATCTATCCACCCCTTGATCCTACCGATTCCTTGAGCGGAGAAATTGTCCTAAGATCCTAGATGAACTCCTCTTTATCTGTAGTTTTTCACTTAGTTACTACTAAGGAAATGCTGGAGAGAAGAACCTACTTCTTTTCAAAGGAATTTTTCACCACCATTGACAATCCCTCAATCTTGCTAACAACTTGAAAACTCAACAAGATCTCCTAGAACAGTTAGTTTCAAGTACCCGCCTTCTTCAATCAATCTCAAAACTCTCGTTATCAAAATATGAACTCAATTGAAGTTGAATATGTGAGAAATTAGAGGAAAATTGATTTTCACTAAGAATCACACGAAAAAATCTTAACTGAATGATTGATGTTATGTGTAGAATGATGACAAAAATGATTTATATGTATTTGAGATAAACCACACAAAATGGTTGAAAAAAGTTAGTAAGATTTTAATCAAGAAAAATATGATTTGGATCAAATGAGAAAAATGAGGTGGAATAAAATAAATAACAGTTTTTTTATTGCAAAATATTCCATTTGGTTCGGGTCAGGCAAAACGCGATTCGAATCAAATGCCATGTGATTCGAATCATGCTGAAAATTTGATTCAGATAAAATGACACAAAATTGACAAGGATTTTTGGAAAAAGGATTTGATTTGAATCATGTTCAAAATTTGATTCGGATCAAATCAAGCAGAATCAACATGAATTTTGAAAAATGAAATTGATTTGAATCATATACAATTATTGATTTGAATTAAATCAGGAAAAATCTCTTCATAGGAAAATGATCAGGATCAACTGTTAAATTTGATCAGGGTCAAATTACTGAGTTTAGTTATTGTCCAATTTGACCAGGATCAAAAATTCAGTGTAAAACTGAATGAATCGAATCAATCTTATAAAATCTCAAATTTTTAAAATTTCAAATTCTCAAAAGCATTTTTAGATTTTATCTCTGAATCAAAGTTGAACGAAAACACATAAAGATTTCATTCCACTAACATATGCTATTGATCAAAGAATATTTAGATAAAGATAAAATCTAACCAATTTTTTATGCATGCTAAAAATGAATCAAATAAAACTCAATTTTGAGAAATGAGATCTTGAAGGAAACTAAATAAATCGGAATAAAAACAAAGATGAAAGTGATAAGACAACCAACAAAATAATCGGATAGTAGGGAAATGCAACTAAAATTTTCCCATATCTGAAACTACGGATACCTGCTTCATTGAGCAAGATAAATCCTTGTAGAATAGGAGAGCTAAAATTTTAGGATGACGTTCAGGATCTCAACAACTATGGAAACCATGGAGGACTCTATGGGCCAGATGGAATCAATAATTTTAGATGATACTCAGGATCTAAGCAACTACTTCAACTCTGATAACATGTGATTTAGGAGTTTTTTTAGTTTTAGTTTTTTTTATTTCCCATTTTGTACTATGATCCAAAGAAAAGTGTTAGCTATATCTTTAGAAGCTCTTCCTCTTGTACTTTTCTTTTCTTGAAATTAATAAACTTATTTGCTTCTATTTTTCTTTTAGGTTTTAATTTTCTATCTTACCAGTTCAACCATGAAAAATAAAAGAAAAAGTCATTAGAAAAAATAAAGAATGAAAGAGATCAATAGTGAAGTTCCCTTGTAGATTGAAGGTTGGTGAAGAAAACGGAAACTGACTACTTATGCTCAATCTCCATATTCCTCAGGTTGTAAGGTTTAAGCCAAATATTTTCCATTCCTTACTTTTCCTTCTTATGAGAGTATCCATGCATTAGTCATTTTCTGGAATTTGCACTTTTTATGATTTTGAGTCTATTGGTCTCATAAATACATATTGAAGCAGTTTTTTTCTGAAAACTCTGAGCCTTTTTAAGCCACCATATTTAATATGATTATATCCATTGGTTAACCAATTTGAGCCTAAACCATTATTTTGGGGGACATAGCCTTATTATATAGTCATTTACTTGAAATATAAATTATTTCCACCATCTTTGAAATTAGGTAGAATTGTTTTACTTGTTAGATGCAAAAGAATAAGTTTGGGGTTGCTCTTGGATGTTAGCAACAAATACGTTTGAGGTTGCGGTACTATAGTTATTGTTCAAAAATAAAAATAACAAGAAAAATAAGAAGTTAAAAATGAATTCTTTAAAAAATTGTGAAAAACAGGACCAACAATAACAATAAAAGAGTGAGATGGAAGGAATTCAATAACCTCGGGAAAACTAGGTACCTAACTCCAAAGGTTTAAGCCTACTATCCTAAATTATCCTACCTTAACATAATCCACGTTACAACATGTAAAATCCTCAAAAGTGTGTTTAAACATGACTTTGATTGATTCAATTAGAAAATTTTCAAATTCATTGTTAAATGTGTTTGTATGCTGATTGGGTGACTACCCTGTCAAATTGAGTGCATCATTGTGAGATGAGAAACATGTTGAGTAATTGTATGTCGGAAGAACCTTTTTGAGTTGATTGAATCGAAGCAGGGAACCAAAGTGTTGATCAGAAAAAGGTAACATTCATTGGTAAGGATAAGCATTTTAATTCAGAGGGAATGTTTAGTGTGCAGATAGGTTACTTGAGGAAAAGCAACAATTCAAGTTTGGAGTTTTGATTACAGTCGTCATTACATGATTTTTTATGAGGAAATTTGGAAGAATAATGATCAAACGCCATGTAAAAGTGTGAATAATTGAGAAAAAAGTTAAGGCAAGGAAGAAACAAAGAGTTAGAGAAAAAGTTAAAATTTGCATCACGACAAGATACTGACTTGTCGTGGTGTGATAGTCCATTTTTTGATGACACACAATTTTATATTTAAAGGAATTTTTGCTACTTTTTCAAGGGTTCTGAATTTAAGAGAGAAAGTGATTTCTAAGGACATTCAAGGGGAGATTTTGGAGCACATTGGAGTCTTTGGAGAGAAATTCTTCCATATATTAGGTCTTTTTTAGATGAACCTTATTTTTACTTTTTTGGATCATATGGTTGTTTGAGATTTATTGATTATTTTTATTACTATTATTATTATTATTATCTTATTTAAATTATCCTTGTGCTTAATGTTTTTTGTCGCTTACGGGCGTACGAATCAATCTAGATATTTAGGGATTTCTGACCATTAGTCTATTTATCTGATCTAGGCAATTTATTTAACTTCGTAATTAACTAGGAATACGTAACTAGAAGTTGTTGATTATGAATTAACGCACTTAGAATATCTCATTTAACTTTGATTTGGCCTAAGGAATTAGGGAATTATCGTATAAATTAGTGAGATGCACACCAAGGAATTGGATGTAGTGGTTTTCTTAATTCGTAGTGAGATGATAATTTAATTGAAACTCAATAAATATATAGTTTATCAACAGGTAAAAAATAAGGGGATTCGATAATTAAGACCTAATCGTCTTTCCCATATTGAATTTCATTCTTTTAAATTCTCGTTTTATAACCCATTTTTTAATGGACCCCCCCCCCCCCCATTTAATTGCTTAAATTCTCATATAATTCTCTTTAAAAATTACAATCCTGTGGTGATGATCTTTTTATTATTACTTCGACGTTATCGGTACACTTGTCGATAGGTCATTAAGGATAAACCTGCTATGATACCAACTATAACAACCCAAATGAGATATGCCTAGAATTACCCCGTTCATAATGTCAATACTAGTAATGAAACATAAATACAATAGTGTGCAATTACATGACTACAAATTTCCCATACTTATACATCAAGTATTTTCATAAATACATCATGGACAAATACTCCAAATACAAAGTACATTGCCAGAAATACAAAACAAGACAAATAATATTTCGGATCCTTAGGTCTTCTGCACCTTCCATCACTCAATACCTTCTTATCATAAAATAAACTATGAGAATGGGTTGAGATGCTACATCTCAGTGGGGTTCCAAACTACACCACAAAGTTCTCTCAACTCTAAGGGTTCTTGTACCCTATTCTATTCATGGAATTGCTTTCTTTACTTCACATATCATACGATTATGCAAGTTTCAGGATTCGATATTAAATAGATATCATATATTGTGTGAATATCATGATTCGGTTCATATAACCTATTATCTACCTTAGGAGATCGCGAGAAATGAGACATCCTTCCCAGACTACAACTTATCACATAAGTTTGGACACGAGTCACAAATTCCCTACCAAACGAGGAACATCTCTCTTTGGCATCTTCATGTCATATGGGCTCGATCACGAGTCACAAACTACCTTCGCTAAATGGAACATCTCTCTTCGTCTTCTGCCTCTCACATGGGCCGGGTCACATAAGTCTATTCTACTATATGGAATGTCTCTTCCCGACCGCTGCCTCTCATATGGGCCTGATCACAAGTTACAAAAGTTCATTTTAAATACAACGTCCTTCCCCGGTCAACTCTTATCATAATCTTGAACTCAGGTCACTAACTCTAATTAACTCTCCCCTAATTATGGTAAATAATTTCTCGACATTCATGAAGCCTTGATATTCCCCACACGAATCTAAACTTGGTTTCTTTTGAAACTGGTTGTTTAATTCATATACCAACTATCCTTTTATGTCCAAACATCATGTCTCTAGGTAAACTCTATCAACCTAGGGTTTCCTCACATTTCATTATCCATTACTCTTTAGCTCACTAGGACCCTAACATCTTATGAGAATCCATCTTTATTATTAAATCAATTCTCAATGAATCTCATACTATTTCCTAATAACCAAGTCTAAGAGCATCATACTCAATCATAGAGAAAATCCATAATAATAATTGTGCAATTAGGGTTTTACTCATTCAATTCTTCATCTTGAAATATTTATAATGTTAAAACCCACTTTTCAATCACACACATTCTCCTTAATGATCTCCATTACTTATTACACATGATTATCAAGAGTTTCTAGTTCAATTAACTGCACTTAATCTCTCATGTCATCACAAGATAAGGATTATCTAAACCAACAAGGGTTTTATACACGTATTCCTAGAATCAGTGATTTTCCAAATGTTTGTCATTTTCTTAAATGACATTCACACCCCCCGAAGCATAACACATATTACGCAACTTATGTACTAGTTAGGGTTTAAGAGGGCACAAGAAGTAATACACACATTTTTTACAAACATAGTAAGGAACACACCATCAATCAAACAAACTAGGGTTCATAAAAATCCAAATTTTATACCAGAAAATATGGCATACAAGTATCATTTTATTTCACCATGGGGGATATTTGAACTACCTTTCCAACGCATTTGATCATGTCCTAATCAGAGTTACGAAACTTATCTTATGGTGGATTTAGGGCGCGTAATCGATCATACAAAACACGTAATAAATTAACATTTGTTCAACCTCATTTTTGGCCAGTTTTTAAGGGTGGTAATTGATTAAACACATAGTGCAACTGATTACACCCCGCTAAAAAGTCAAATTTTCACCAATTTATCATTTTTTATAAATCTTAACCCAATGGGTTAATGTACTAACATATGATGAGGATAGAAACACTTCAAACAGCAGATGCAAGTACATATTCACACACATCCAAAGTGAGAGAGTTCTCATGAATTATTCATACTCAACAAGGAGAAGGTCATGTTATAATTCTATCTTCATTTGCCTCAACCTTAATCAAAGTAAAACATGGTTTAACATATCACTTGAAATATTATCAAGCAAGAACACACAATATCAAGCTATCTAATTCTCACCTTACATACATTTTCCTAGATTGGTGCTAATCCTAGACCACAAACATAATTAGAACTCCACCTTAGGATTTCAAAACCTAATTTAGATAAGATGACGAGAGAGAGGATGATGATTCCTACAAGAAAAATTAAACAAGCTTGCTTTTCCCTTCAAGCTCCACTAACCCTTTGCACATGCAATGGAGTTTCCTTAGGAAATCAAGTATTCTTCTATTCTTCTCTCTCTCTCTCTCTCTCTCTCTCTCTCTCTATTCATATATATATATATATATATAATATATATATATATTATATATATAATATATATTATATTATATATATAATATATATATATATATATATATATATATATTTATATATAATATATATATATATAAAAATTTATAAAGCAAGGAATGTACACACACACACGTTTTGGCTTTTATAGTGCTAGAGAAAAATGTCCAAGACACCCTTGTCATTTATCCCTAATTACTAATGATTACCATCACTTCCTCATTAGTGATTAAGGTTCTATATTAACATCCTTAATCTTCCATTAGCTATTAACTTCTACTCTTAAATGAATGGTAAAGTGATTAAATACACATAGGGGTATTATAACCGCGATTATATTTGCACTCAAGGTGTGGAAACATTACTTTTATATCGAACACTTTGAGATGTTTGGTAATCGAAAAAGTCTAAAGTATCTTTTTCCTTAGAAGAAATTAAATATGTGTCATAGAATATGGATGGAGTTCATGAAGGACTATCACTTCGAGTTCAAGTACCATCCTAGGAAAATCCAATAAAAAGGAAGATGCATTGGGTAGGAAGGAAATGCATACATGAGAGTTGATGATGTTTGAACACAACTTGCTAGAGAAATTTTAAGACCTCGACCTATATTTCATATGGACTTAAGAAAGATTTTTTATCATCCCGATGAGTATCATATGTTATTTTAGGGAGAAAGAGTAAGGAAAACCCAATTATCTTATACAAGATTTAAAATCTAAGGTTGAACATCCTGGTTTCACTCGATCGGTGGATGGAGTTATTTTTTTTAATAAGAGGATATGCGTACCAGATGACTCAAAGTTGAAGAAAGTAATTCTAGAGGATGCCCACAAGAGTGATTTCACCATTAATCTTGATTAATGGCTTGTGTCTTAGAGAGTGAAGGAATTTAGAATCAACATTTTCCTTGGTTGAGTTTGCATACAATAATAGTCATCATTTGAGTATCAGAATGGCACCATAGAAAGTTTTTTAGGAAATAAAAGGTCGAATTCCTTTGTGTTTGGAAGAAGCAAGAGACAAAAAGATCCTAGGACCGTAAATTATCCAAGAGACCACCTAAAGATAAGAACTATTCAAGAAAATATGAAGAAAGACTAAGATTTGCATGAGATTTATGCAGACTAACGAAGAAGACCCTTGGAATTTGATGAGGGAGATCATGTGTTTTTTAAGTTTACCCCTAAGCTAGGACTCAAAGGATCGTTCAAATAAAAGAAGCTAATTATGAGATACATCGGTCCTTACTAGATCATGAGTAGAGGTGAGATAGTCGATCAGATGGAACTGTCATCTTCCCTATCTGGACTACATGATACATTCCATGTATCTCAACTTCAAAAATGTGTACTAGATCCTCTTCAACCTATCATTCCCGATACTTTTTTAGTTGAAGTAGATCTCATATTCTACCCACAACCTAGATGTATAATTGATTATTAGTAAAATCTCTAAGGAATAATGAGATACCATTGGTGAAGGTGTTATGGGCAGAGTCACACCTCGACAAAGCTGCATGGGAGATGGAGTCAGAAATGTAAGCTAACTACCCTCACCTCCTCAAGTAATTCTTTAAATTTTAAGGACATAATTTTTAATTAAAGAGGGGAGAATGTATTATTCCACTTCCTCCTACCCCTTAATTAATAGAAGACTAGTGCGAAATTCATAGTAAACCTTGGAAATTTTAATACTATCATAACTAATGGCACATTTGTAATTAGGCCTAAAGCTTGAGTGCATAAAAGTCATTATGCAAGGATAGTATATAAACCATTTTTTTAGAGAGTTTCGTCATTTCTCTTCCCTTTTTTCCTTTTTTCTCAAATTTGATACTATAGATAGAAGAGAGTTATCCTAAGAGGGAAATAAGTAAGGGAGGTGTCTAAGAGAGAATAAGAAGAAGAAGAAGAAGAAGAAGAACTTGTTACAATTATGGTGATCTTACGTGCATGTCAAGAATAAAGGACCATTGAAGAAGAGAAAAATTAAAGTACTAGGATCAACAAGGCTCTTTGTCAATCATCCTCGTCCTTCTTCTAATTTTAATTTCTTGATCACTTAAGGGTAGGATTCTTTAGGTGATGATTAGGATAGTTCAACCTAGGGTTGCATGTGGGAAAATGGGTATCCTAGGCTATGAAATTTCTTGTTTGCATGTTTAAAAAATTGATTTGATTGTGTTTTGATGGCTTGATTATGAAGGCATGCTTGTTTCCTACCCTTGAATGTTTGGATTATACCTCCGAGCAATGTATGTGGTGAAAAAGGAGCCTTAGGGATTGTTTAGATACAAGATTATATAGTAAAAAGCATTTTTTTGGTTATGGTAAGAGTGGTAGTCGAATAACACCCGTTGGTACTCGAATACCGGAGTTAAATTTATGAAATTTGACTTATGGATGAGTGATAGTCGACTACCACTATCTGGTATTCAACTAACAATGTTAAAAATGTGAAATTATGACTTCTGGATTAATGGTAGTCGACTACCACTGTATGGTATTCAACTACCATTGTTAAAAAATTTGAGGAAGAATTGAAAGTAACATAATTTGAGTTTGGTAACTCTAATTATGACCGATCAATTGCGTCAAAAAAATAATTTAAAGATATATCTTATGGTAAAATGTTATGATGTTTGTATGTATGTTTTCTATTTATGATTAATAAATGATTGCGAGGTAACTTTAAGATTGTAGGTAACCTAGGACATAAGTCAATGTAAACTAATATTGAATCTTGGATACTTAGACGTACAAGAGATAATGAGCATAAAATGACATTGATTTTGAAAGGGATCAATTGAGATACATGTGAGGAATGTCGAGACTCCTTGATCATATTGGAGTGTAGCTTGTAGTCAGGAGGATAATCCAAGCAAAGGTGGAAGTCGCTTCGTAAAACCAACCTTGGTGGAAAGGAATAGTAGGAAGTCCCAAATTCCGTAAAACTATGATTGATTTGAGAAGTTCTAGTAGGAATTGTGTAACACCCCAATTTTAAATTAATATTTATTTAATTAATGGTGTGTTTACTTGTGTGTTATTTGTGTTATTTGTTGTTTAGGGATATTTTGATAATTCAATAGATACCAGCAATATAGAGTTTGAGAGCATAGGAATAAAATATAATTCATTTAAATTATTAGATAATTAAATAATTTTAATTATTTAATAACAATTGAAGGAAATTGAATTATTAGGAATAATTCACATTTTAGGGATTTTTATTAAATATTTATTTAATTGAGAATCTTATTTAAATAAAATAAAATAAAATATTTTATTTAGAAAATAGAATTTTTGAAATAAATCATGAACGTCAGACCTTTGGGTGTGTGAGTGTGATGGTGTAAGCTCATTTGGAATTTGGAATAACTTAGGTTATTATATATTGAGAGAGAGAGAGAGAGAGAGAGAGAGAGAGAGAGAGAGAGAAGAGGAGAGAGAGAGAGAGAGAGAGAGAGAGAGAGAGAGAGAGAGAGAGAGAGAGAGAGAGAGAGAGAGAGAGACTAGGTTTTACGTGAAAAGAAAATTAAAAGTTGGGAGCGGCTGATCTGGAAATTGGGATTTGCATAAATCTTGGGGAATCAGCCATAGAAAGAGGAAAAGGTGTAATTTCGAGGTAAGAGGGAATTTCTTTACTAATTGGTGATTATAAGCAGTCAGGGTGGTGAGGAGTCCTTACCCTCCCATCAACGACAAGGTTTATGCTCTGTTTTATTTCTGTAATGTGTTTGACCAAATAAAATTTGAGAAAAATCTTATTTAAATTGATCGGTAAATTACTTAGTTTCTTTGTGTACTATAGGTGATTAATTGAGATTTGGAATAAATCTTCTATGGTCATCGTAAATGATTTTGTTGATGCATTAACATATTTTCTTAATATGAATATAAGTTTGGCTGAATATGTGCGTTTGGGCAAAATTCTATAGGTGACCAAATGGGATTTAGGATAAATCCCTTATGGTCACTGTAATATCATTTGTTCTTGATTGACGTATTTGTTGTGATATTAGAATATACTTGTTGATATGAGATGTGTCGTCGATTGCATTAGAAAGCTAACACAATAATCTTTATTTTGAAGTAGGTAAATTGGATCAAGGAGGGCTATAATAGTAGCACTTTGCTGGTTTTTATAACAGAGATGTAGTCAATTCCAATCTTGTGTTGGTCATCATGTTTCATGCGTAACTTAAGTTTCGTAAGTTTGTTTGTGGTGCAGTCAGTTGAATTAGAAATATGATTTAATGATATTTCAAACTAGAGAGTTTCATAATTTATTATGAATATATAATTTTCTATGCTATTTTGAAGTCAGACATTCTGTTTTAAAATTTATGTAGGAATTATATCGATAAGGTTGAACTGAAACAAATAGAACTGGAGTTTAGTAAGTCAGTTTGAGGTGCAGTTAAGTACGTTAGAAAGAGAGTTTAAAGAAATTTTAGACTAGAGAGTTTCATAATTTTATCATAAGTCTATAATATTTGATGCTATTTTGATGTGAAACAATTTTAGAATTAGGTCCAGAGTTTTGAGCAATTTTGAGTGTGGTGACCTTTTGTTACCTTTTTGATGAGTTTAAAGTCCTATTTTATTTGGTATAATTATTATAGAGTTTTCAGAGTTGCTTTTGAGTTATTTAGAGTTGAAGATCAGAATATAGGCACTACAACATTTTATACCTTTAAGGGGTGGTTTTTCGTTGTTGCCTAAACCCATTTTTGTTGTAGTGGGGATATACTTAAGTTGAGTTTGGAGCATTGTTGACATTATAAGGTTACTTTTTGAGTAATATTTTTATTTGTTGAAGGCTATTAATTCAAAAGAGTTAAATTATCAATCCTTAGAGTTAGAAGAGTTACCATCTGTGAAGAGTTGGTCTTATAGCACTTTTGAGCATATTTGAGTACTTTTGGGGTACTCTAGAGTCATTTTTAGAGTTAAAAAATGTTGTTGAGTTGTTTTTGATCTTTTTGAGAACTTTATTGACTTATAAATAATATAACAAAATTTTGAGAATTTATGAATAACTTTGATGAATTTAGAGCTGTTAAGTAATAACACAACTTTACTCTATTTTGAGGTGTAAAATAACTATTTTTTAAAATTAGTAATTTGGTGGGATTACAATGAGGTCTGTTTATTGGCAAAATTATATTTTTGTAAATTAGTAATCCAATTGGATTATAGTGAGATCTGTTTATTAGAAAAAATTATATATTTGAAGTTAGTAATCCGGTGAGATTACAAGTGATGCCTGATATGGACAAACTTGGTTTAATAGTGTAACCTATTTTTGATGATGATTTTTTTATGATTATTTTGATGATGTTTTTTATGATTTCTTGAGTTGCATGACTGTTGACTATACATGATCATACATGCATATATTTTGAAGTTAGACAGGACTTCGGTCCAGCGATGGCTAGGTTCAGAGAGGAACCATGGATGTCTCATGTCCAAAAAGGGTCACGATTCAAGAGGAACCGGTATAGACCAACCAGTAACAAACCTCGGACCTCAAAAAATCGGTACCACATGCATATTGATGAAGGAGTTGATGGTAATAGCATTTGCATAATAAATTGGAATGTGATTATATTTTGTGAGATTATTATACTTGTTGTTGTTGTTGTTGTTTACCATCATGTTGTTAATTTCCACCATTAATATTTGTAAGATGTATTCTCACCCCTTTGGTGTTGTGGCGTCTGTACTCCTCTGGAATACATACAATCAAGTACAATAGTAGTTGCTTGACTTGGAAGATGGTCTTAGAGCTTATTTTTGTTTATTTTTATTAATTATTACTATTTAATTGGTTTTTATGCTATGATCGATAACATCGGGAACGTGGCGTATTATTTGTTTTGATTTGAAGTTTGAAGTTATTTTCCTTGAGAGTATTTGCTTTAAATAATTATTTGATGTTATGAGATAATTTGAAAAAAATCGTGAAGTAGGTTGTTGTGTTGAGTAGCATCCTAAGTTGTGAAATTCTCTTTTATATTAAGAGTCGGGTTTGGGATTGAACGTTTTGTGAGGCCATTCGCCTACTGAAGTGTACATGGTACATTAGAGTGAGTGTATCGATATTCCTATATTATATGAGGTTGATTACACATCGAACCCCTTTGTTTTATTTTATATCACACGAGTGACCACCGTTTCAATATCCCATTTATGATATTCTAAATACTATTTGGTTGAAGTATTACAAATACATAAATATAAAATAAATGTCATCGTAAGGGATTGAACCCTAGACCAACAATTTAAGTCAATTTAACTTAACTAACATACACTAGTTGAGACACCCCACCCACCCACTTTTATATTTATTTTGAATAATTTGTTCTTAAAAACACCTCAATCAAATTCAGTTTCAAACACACGACATTTCTGAAAACGTTATACATTTCATTAGGAATGCACCGTGTTTCCCAAGTTTTTGCACACCATTTTGCATCAACCTTAAACACATTGTGTTATCTTAATTATTTTTACTATCTGCTATTTGTGAATGATAACTAGCAGATTTTTCAATCGTTAAAGATGAGTAATTGAATTTGTTATCACCTTATACATTTATTTGAATTATTTGACTATTGAAGATTTATTATTATTATTATTATTATTATTATTATTATTATTATTATTATTATTATTATTATTATTAGATTTTTCAATCGTTAAAGATGAGTAATTGAATTTGTTATAACCTTATACACTTAATTGAATTATTTAACTATTGAAGATTTATTATTATTATTATAATTATTATTATTATTATTATTATTATTATTATTATTATTATTATTATGTTGTTGTTGTTGTTGTTGTTTATCTATTTGTCATGTTTTTTTATTAATTAATTATCTTTAAATTAAATTGATTTATAATTTCCTTTGTGATATGAGAGAGGAATTAATTAATATTTTGAATTAGATATTGGGTTCGTTTGTTTTGGTTGTTTTTTAAAATGATTTTTATAGTGTTACATATTTTGGTGTAAAATAAATTTACATTGAAACTTTTTATAAAAGTTTCAAATGAAAATTTGCTTTGAATAATTATTCTTAAAATGTTATTTTAAATATTTCATCATTTTATCGGAAAAAAAAATTGGATATCAAAATTTCAAAAAATCACTTAATTTTGAAGCTATTTCAAATAGTTTTTTTTATAAAAATCATGTTTGAGATATAAATTTTTGAAAAACTTGTGATTTTGACTATGTTTTGATCTTCAATAATATATTTTTAGAATGACAAATTTAATCTTTTAATTTATAAAAGACAAATTTAAAAATATTTGTAATATTTTAAAAAATATTTATGTAAAATCCATTTTCAAAAATATAAAAAAAAAATCTATTTTTTTAAAACCAAAATAAATTCTCCTTTGACTATCTAGAGATAGAGGTAAACCTTAAAAGCGGTTAATTTTTGTTAACAATTAGCTTAATTTTAAATTTAAATTGTAATTTGCTACACGATTAAATATTAGTTTAAAGTTAAAGATTAAATTGCTAATTTACAAGAATTAAACACAATTAAAAATCAGCATCAACGTATAATAATAAATTCGACGGCAAGACCAATTTAGAAGTAACAAGACATACTCAAGTCAACCTCATTTCTAACATATTTAATTATCAAATTTTAAATGCATGTATTTAGTTAATTTTCTCTTTCGGTTGCAAAAATCAAACATAACATTTTATTTAATTAATTAAAAAAACAATTTAAATATATTTTTATTTAATTGTTTTAATTGATTTTCTACCATGAATTTAAAAAAAAAAATAAGTCATTTACATTATAAATTTTTAACTTTTATATTTTATATAAATGATTTTTTTACTGTTTTATTATAAAAGTGATTTATTAAATATTAAATAAACAATAAAAATGTTCAAATGAATTTTTAAAATATGTTCGATGTTAAATTCATCATATTGACTTGGAAAATACGTAAGATAGAGTGACTAAAAAGATTTTGTGAAAAACCCTATAGAAACAAGAGGTTATGATTGCATATATTCGAACTATCTAAAATATGTATGAAGGGATATCGGCTTGCGAGCATACACAAGGTGGAGAGACACATGATTTTCCGATTACAATATGTTTGCCTCAAGGTTCAACCCTAAACTGTTACCTTTTTACCTTAATTTTGGATGTATTCACTAAACACATCCAAGAATTATCTATGAGATGCATATTTTTTGCGGATGAATATATAGTCCTTCTTGGAGAGTTGACTGAGGATTTAAATAAGAGGTTGGAGACTTGAAACGAGTTTTAGAAACATATTTATTGTCAAATCAAAAGTAAGACGAAGTATATGAAATGTAAGTTCATCAAAAGAAGAAATATTTCTAATTTAGAGATGAAAGTCAGAGACCATATTATCCCTCAAGTCA
This sequence comes from Lathyrus oleraceus, assembly GCF_024323335.1. Taxonomy (NCBI): domain Eukaryota; kingdom Viridiplantae; phylum Streptophyta; class Magnoliopsida; order Fabales; family Fabaceae; genus Lathyrus; species Lathyrus oleraceus. Next base: position 136,391,979 of record NC_066582.1, on the reverse strand, counting down.
CAAAATTTTAATATCTTAAATACGTAATACAAAATGATGGAGAAATAGAAGGAGATGTAAATCATCAATACGTAGACAACCCTATTTAGTGAGATAAAATGATTGTTATTATTGTTGTTTATATTTAATAAATGAATGAAAATAAATTATTTATTGAATAATTGATTTAATGATAAATTAGTAGATTAATTTATCACATTGGTTAACATCCTCACATCTCTCCGCGTAAGCCCCAATACATGGAAGAAATATTATGCATGCACCTTTCAATTTAAAATCTTGTAGGACAAATTTAAGGTGTCGGGGAAAGAAAGAGCTCACCAAACCACAACATTGGATTTGGATATAAGAAATGGATATGAGATTGAAGGGTCCATAGGACAGATGTCCCATTTGTAGTAAAAATCTTTTGGTTACTTTTCAATGTTTGCTGCACTCATTTTCGGCATATCCCTAATTAAATTGATTCGCTTACAGGTTCAACTTAGACTGCAACATCATAAGAGTTGTTGAGTCGTTACACTCTTGCTATATATTTTTCCACCAGCCTATATATAGGTCTTAGGTCCTATGATTCCCATGATTGTAAGAGAGACGATGAAACGATTGAAAGCAATCTTTCAAAAACGACTTCACCATTGAACCGGGAAAATCATACGGGAATAGTGGAATGGTGGCAGATTTAGAGAATTGTCAATTGAATTGAATTGTGTGACTCGTTCCAATAATTGTATCTCCGTAATAAAATTGTATAAATATTAAAAGGGTTAAATTGAATGACTCACTGTTGAAAAAAATTCTTTAAAAAATGATATTTTAAAAATATCAAAAATACAATTGACTAAATTGATTTTCAGTGTCTATTAAAAATATTTTGAAGTTTTTATTTCATAAACATAGATAAAGGTTTAACCAAAAAGATTTTTAGTTTTTTTTAAAGTTTTTTTTAAAGTTTTTTTAAAGTTTTTTTTTTAATTTTAAATTATATTTCTACTTTAAAATTTTGTTATCTTCTTTTTTTATTTTAAAAATAATTATATTACATGATGAATGAATGAGATCCATTTGATCGTAATAAATGAATAGATGAAATGTATAATTATTGAATATAATGTGAAGGTCAAGTGATCTATCTATCTATCTATATATATATATATATATATATATATATATATATATATATATATATATATATATATATATATATATATATATATATATATCACTTGGATTGAGACTAACAAATTTTCTAAAGCTCAATAATTGTATAACATAATAAAAAATTCAATAAAAATAGTTAAATTTGTAATACTCCTCACAAGTTTGAGGGTAAATAGAATGAACTTCGAGTTTGGAGAGGTTGAGATGGAAGGGCTTTAGGTTGAGCGGTATCGTGAGAATGTCGACGACTTGTTGAGTGGAAGAAACAATGTGACAATCCAAATCAATATGTTTGGTGCATTCATGGAACGAAAAGTTGCTTACAATGTGACATGCAAAAGCGTTGTCGCAATACAACAGAGAAGGTTGAATAACAGGGAGATGTGGTTCATGTAAGATGTTGGTGAGCCATTGAATTTCACAAATTTTTGAAGCCATTGTGTTGTATTCTGCCTCGATAGAGCTGTGAGAATAGTTGCTTGTTTCTTGGACTTCCATGATATATGAGGTTTGCCTTAAAAAATGTAGTATCCACTAATAGATCTTCTAGTATGTGGGCATGTGGCATATTTAAAATCTGAAAAGTCCTTATTTTGTAGAGCTGATGATGAAGGGGAAGAACAATCCCTGAGCAAGAAAATCCTTCAAATATCAAAGAACACGAATAACTTTGTTATGATGATTTATGGTAGGCTTGGTCATGTGCTCGCTCAATTGCTGGACAACAAAGGAAATGTATGGGCGTGTGTTAAGGATATAGATCAATTGGCCAACTAGACGTCTATATGAAGTTAGGTCTTATAGAGGTCTTCCTTCATTAAAGTGGAGGCGAATGTCTCTTGACATTGGGGTAGTATCGGGTTTGCAACCTAGCATTCCAGCAGTTGAGAAAATATCCAAGACATACTTTCTTTGATTGATGTTGATTCACTTGTTTCTTGCTACTTCTAGTCCAAGAAAATTATTGCAGTGTCAGGGTTTACTTGTTATCCCCGCAAATGTAAAGTTTGTTTTCCTCACGGGCATCATCAGTGTTCACCAGGGGTTGTGAGCCAGCACCATTATACCTGCAAAGTGTTGTATGCTTTGGGTGAGAGAATCCTTATGACTTTTCTTCAGGTGGAAAAGAGGTGTCTCGTTACGTCAAAGTACTTGATGTGCTCTTTGAACTTTCCTGACAATGGTCTCTTGCAATTCATGGTTTAACGCATTAAATGTTGTTTGATACCATGTTCAATTGATGTGTTTGTTCTCTGTAATTTGCATCCACTAATTCAGTGTGTATTTATTTGTTGTGCCTAGAATTCAGTGAATTATTTATATATTTATTTGTTGTGTTGAACATTCACTAATTTAATGCGTATTTGTTGTCCCCACGGTAGGGTCTTAACCTGACAAGGCGTGGTCAAATGTTTTTGTTGTGCTCCGCGTCCTAGAGGATCGTTCTCCAAAAAAAGATATGATTCATGTCCCTTCCCCTGAGGTATGATTCAGACCAAGAAGGACGTCTTGGGACTCCACCGCATAATGCCCTTGGATTGGCTAACTCCTAAGGGGGATGCGCTAGCTACATTTAGATGAGTGCTTCTTGAACGTGAAGTGTGTCTTAAAATACTAAGTCATACCATCCTACACAGAACACACAATAATCTTCATGATTAAAGCATTTAATAATTAGGATACCAAATATCGAAACAATGTAAAATTTTACAGAGTTTCTAACTAATAAAAGCAGTAGTAAGGAGACAATGTTCTCTTTTTATCATATTTTCTTCAGATAGCCAGAGTATCAGTGTAGCCAGCCTTATTTATATCTTCCCAATAAAGTGTTGGTCCACTTTGGACGTATCTGGATCTTCGTAGCCGATGGGTACAGTGGGACGGTCGGCTTCGCTGAGGGCATGACTTAAGGACAACTGCGGAGATTATGGAGCCAAACAATTATTTTTTTAAATATTTTGGCACAATGACTTCTGATCAATGGGACAACGAAACCCTTGTTCCTCTTTTACTTTGGCGTGAATACTTGCCTGGGTCAATTATGATCGGGTTCTATTGGGGCAAGAGTATGGTCAGACGATGGTGAGTTTCCTTTAGAGGTTTGTCACCCTGACCCTCACTGATGGAGTTTGACTCACTTATTTCACCTGATAATATCCTTAGCGAACGATGATGTAGGGAGAGGGATTAAATATTGCAGGAGAATTGCGATCCAAAACGCAGCGGGAATTAAAATTTTCTCCTTTAGAGATCCTTATGAATGGTCATGATCAGTGATAGAATATTTACCTCTTGTGACGATTGAAACCTTTGGTGCAGATCTCTTGTGACGATCAAAACCTTTGATGCAAATCCACGGAGCGATCACAAACGTTGAACGATGACAACGTCTCTACTCAGTCCACACGAACGGATTCCTTCAATCTCAGTGCTAGCTGGTACGAATGAAGGCTTTGAGTGAGAGAGAGAGAGAGAGAGAGAGAAAACGAAAATAATGCAACCGCGCTGAATGCTTCTGCACAAGGGTTCTATTTATAGAACCACTTGTGTGGGCTTCAAGCTAAAAAGCCCACTTAAGTGTATTTTGGCTCATATCTTATAATATGCCCAAAATCACTTAAGCCCATGGTACCTTACCATATTTCGTATTCTACTCAAGTACACCGTACCTTACGATGTTCTATAATTCACTTAAGGGCACCGTACCTTACGGTATTCCTTAGTTACTCTATCTCTCATCAATCCGTCCTTTGTGTGTGACCCTGTAGGTTTTCGTGACGTTGGCAATTATATTAAATCACGCATTTAACATAATAAACAGTGAGCGGTATCTAGCAACACATCACTGCTACCCAAGACACGAAAATGTCATGTGATCTGACAAAACCTTCTGTGATAATACTTATGTGTATAATTATCCTTTTGCCCTTATGTCTATATTGAACACAAGGCATAGACCGTGTCATCCTTGTCCAGTTCAATATTGGGCCCATAGACATTTATCCTGTTATGCAGGATGGGCAAATTCCATCTAGGTCACTCATGTCCCTCAGCATGCTTCGTGGAGTACCCATCAACTGTCTTTATGGTTATCCAGTTACGGACAACGTTGGATCAGCAATAAAGCACTCGACTATACATCTAGGATCCATGGTGGTTTCATGTCGAAGAGTGGTATACACTATTATCACCATGAGAATAACTTATGACACTTTGCATAACTTTCTATATAGTATTCTCATAGCGGGTCAATCCGGTGTAAATATTACTCCTAATATTCATACCTATGTTTAAGACTTGATAACTCTTTATCCATGATCCATGAGATGTGATCATCAGTCTACAAACATAATAGTCTTAATGCTTTAATGTTATCCCACTTCACACTAAAGCTCGACTACGGATACTTTAAGAATAATGTCCTTATGTTTAATGTGATCTCATGATTAAGTCATACTTGATACATTAAACAGACTAGCTATTCTAGGGACTTTATTAAACAAACATAATAAAGAAAAAGCCTTTTATTATTAATAAATAATTCGATACAAGTACCAAAAGTATTGGCCTCTAGGGCTTACACCAACAAATATATATGCCGACCAGAAGCATATTTGATGAGACTTCGCTTCCCCGCTACCAGAGTCTGGGGTGTCACTCCCATGTGTGTATTTAGTGAATTACTGTTATCCTGCAGGCCCAACTATAGAGATCTGGTATTTTGGCCATGTTGGACCATACATTGATGCTCAAAGACCGTTTCCTATGAATTATCTCATACAGACTCATGTGTCAGTTTGTGATCGTCGGGTAACTCATAATTTTAGTTTGCTCAATGTTCTCGTTCTTCGAATGTATTTATTCCCGGACATCTTTATTTCTTGATGTAGTTCTTAACAACCATATGGAAGAGAAATATTACTAGGAGGTCGTCGCTAAAGTAATAGAGCTTCGAATCTAAGGGTTGATGATAAGGTGTATTATAGTTGGAACGTTCAACACTTCGCATCATGGGGTTGCGTAGCATTATCCATAATGATTACTTCTTTAACCGCATATATATTTACGCTAGAACTTCATTTCACTTGGTTGCAACTAAGTAGATTTAGTCGCAATACGACCTTCATCACAATCTATAAGATCTAACATGAGGCGATGTTTGTTCATCATTTGGAGATCATTCGTTGCTTGAAGAAGGTGCTCCAGTGAATGATCTTCTCCAGCAGTAGCTATGAACTTCCGTATCTTCGAAGTCGTCAAGGTAAGTATCGCGTCAGTGAAGAATAATTGAGGTAATACGAGATCAAAAGTTTTATCAGGAATCTTCAGTATGATCTTGAAGGCAATTACCTCTATTCTTTGGTAATTCTAGCATACACCTGGATTTGGATCTAGGATAATTCATTCTTTTAATTCACAGAGCTTTTCTGTGAAACAGGGATCTAAAAATTCGATGAACCATAATTAAAACGATGATTGATTAGATTGAACATAAAGGATCTTCTCATTCTATTTTGATCGCTCTTGATTGAAAAATATCCCTCTGTGTGAAAGACTTCCTGAATGTTGTATGCCATGCCTGAATTCTCAACTCTTCATGTGTATGCTTTCCTAAATCTTCCCATCTCCTCTTCCTCAGTGTTGAATTCCAATTGAGCGAACACGAGTTTTGTTTCCTTTTTGACACATTTATGTTGAGTTATTTTGTAATGAATATTATTCTCGACTACCTTCATGTATGTTCTTCTTACCCTAGTATCACAATGCGTTTATGGTTCCATTTTTTAGTTTTTCCTATAACTTCCCTTCTGCACCTGAATATGTTTCTGCATGCCACCATGTGTTATATCTTTCATCCAATATTTGCGGGGTTGTCTTTGTACGCCAGTTGTAGGGTTTCTTCTTCCTTTCATCTTTTTCCTTTCTGACATCATTTTTCCTTTGAAATATGATCGTTGACGAAACTTTTCTGACTAGCAGTTATTATATTTTCTTATTTTAATGCAAAGCTTTTCTCGTCTATTACATTAAAAAAAATCTTGTAAATCCATATCTTTTTCCATGTTTATCCTTCTTTGATGGTATTACTACTACATCAATGTTTACATACTCTCTGAATATTTTGTACATCTCTTTGCTCCAAAGTTGTCTGGAATTTTAGTGAAGTAAAAGGTTGTGCTTTTGTTCTCGTTCGTTGCTTCCTCGTATCTTCCATATGTATCCCATTGATTCTAATCCTCTTTAGACTGTTGGATTAATTTATTAATCCATAAATTATGACTCATGTAATTAAAAGTTTGGCTTAAATGAAGGATACCCTAATATGATGATTATTTGGATTGATGGATAATTAAGCCAATGGGATTTTATTTTGAAATTCAAAATTTAAATCTCTCTTCTCTCTCTTCATGGATGTTGGGACATAACTCTTGAAATAAAATGTGATTGTTGGAGTAAGATGACTATAAATAGGGACCTTTAGAAAAACAAGAACACTTGAAAGTTCTGATATTTTAGTTGATGGTTTATTTCGTTTTAATCTTGATGTTAATTTTAAAGGATCTCTGTTTAAATATTGAACATATTGTTGGTAGTAAGTGAAGTACAAATAATGAGAGTTCTGCTTATTTGTGGCTTCCAAGATTATGTCACATATCTAAAGAAAGAGTAATGAGGTTAATGAAAGGTGAAATATTACTTCAATTGAATTTTGGTGACTGAAATATATATTCAGATTGCATTAAAGAAAAACACACCAAACAAATATCTAAGAGTTTGTCTACAAGAAGTAGTGAACTCCTTGAATTGATACACACTGATATTTATGGTCCCTTCGATATTCCTTCTCGGGGAGAAGAAAAGTATTTTATCACTTTTATTGATGACTTCTCACGTTACTGTTACTTGTATTTATTGCATGAAAAATCTCAATCAGTGGACATGTTAAAGAGTATTTAAAATTTGAAATTATAGACAAATCTGTTGTGGGAAATTTGATGAGTGAGTTGACGACTAAAAATTCTAAATGATCTCGACCCATTCATGATCATGTGACTCAAATGAGAAATTTGGAAGCAAAGTTGAAGTCCTTAAGTATGGATGTGAATGAATCTTTTCTTGTACAATTTATCATTAACTCGCTTCCTCTTGAGTTTGGATAGTTCCAGGTGAATAATTACACCATCAAAAAAAAAATGAAACTTTCAAGAAATTAAGGTCATGTTGGTTCAAGAAGAAGGGAGGCTAAAGAAAATGAAAGATCATTCTAATAATCTCACGACTCATGATGGAGTCAATTGCAGTAAGGTCAAGCCAGACAAGAAGAAGGGGAAAACTCCTTTAAAGGTTAATAAGGGTGGAGTTCAAAAGGAGAAGAAGTGTTATTTTTGCAAGGAGAACAGACACTTCAAAAAGGATTGTCCAAAAAGGAAGATGTGGTTCGAAAAGAAATATATGTTTTATGTTTCTATAAAATTTGAATCAAATCTTATTGAAGTGTCAAATAACACTTGGTGGCTTGATTCGGGTGCGACTACTAATGTGTCACATATTATGCAAGGATTCCTTTCGATCCAAACCATTAAAGGAAGTGAAAAAATTCCTTATATGGAAAACATAATGAAGGCACGAATAGAGAGAATTGAGACGTATAGATTGATCTTGGATACTGGTTATCATATATATATATATATATATGAAAAGTTGTCTTTGTGTACTTGGATGTGTTAGAAATTTAATTTCTGTTGCAAAGTAGGATGAATTGAATTTTAATTTTAGGATTATAAATATTTATTTTCTTTGTTTAAATATTCATACTATTATGGTTCTCTTTCTTTCTAGTTATTACACAAACAAATAAATGAAAATTTCTTAATCATCAAAGATACATAAAAGAAGAAGGAAGAGATGAAAAAACAATTCAGATCAAAAATCAAGAATTGAACAATAATCCACGTCATGAATTTGAATATATTTTTAATATTTTTCATAAAAATTAAAATACCGTAAAAATTATGATATAAAGATTCTAAATATGAAAATTTCTAACCTAAACTTCTTGTGGTTGGGATTTGGTGTGATTATTTTATAATAAAATTACTTTTCCTTTGCAAAAAAAAAAGTACATATTATCATTCAACTCCCACGCAAAGCAACCAAACATGCCTTTTACAACTTTTGCATCGCAATAGATTGTCTTCTCTATTTGGTTTTGTCCTGTTGTTGGTGGTTTGAACTTTTTGTCGCATATTATTACTCTTTAAACATCATTATTAATCACGCATATAAAGAAAAGAAAAACTATATACCACCAAAAAAACTCACGCCTCGTATATATATAATAAAAACTTAACAACACATTCTAATACAAATGCAATCAGGCCTACTAGACTATTGATTCCAGAAGCATCAAAACACACACAAACTCTAGCAAATCATGCTCAGTGCAATGCATGATATGCGCCAGATACATTTCTCTAATCAATTATATAAACTATTTTTTTCTTAGTCTAACTCCATTTCAAGGTGAATAAGTTTGAATCTGTGTCTCTCTAATCGGATGTCCCGGCAACTACCGATTGAGTTGGATTAACAAGACATTATATATAGTAGTTTAGTTACTTTGATTGGTGCATGGGATTAGGAACGGAAAAAAAGTACTAGTTATAATTTATATCATATGTATATTATAAAGGGAGAGAGCGTGGTTGATCAAAAATGGTTCCACAAACTTTGTCCCATAGTGTAATATTGATCATGTGAGTAATCAGAGGGTGGTGGATTCATTCTGGGAGGTGAAAGCATCATTCCCTCCGCCATTGCTACCATCAAACTTGGCATAGAGAATATAGCTTCTTCATCAAGAAACTGATCGGTTTGATACGAAGGATTAACTTCAAAACCAGCACCATTGGTGGATTCAGCGTTCATGAATTCAGCTGCAGCAATGGCAGCGTTACGTATGTCATCGGCAGAATTGGAAGCCGGGACCGGATACATGCTAGCCCTGTCGGGAAAGTTTAGCACTGCGTCCCGACCTTTGAGAGCCATAGCCGCAACATCATATGCTGCGGCTGCCATCTCAGGGGTGGGGAATGTGCCTAGCCATATGCGGTTGGTTTTGCGAGGCTCGCGGATTTCAGTCACCCATTTTCCTCCCCGGCTTCGAATTCCGTGGTATGTTGGGTGTCTTTTGGAAGAAGAAGAAGAAGACATGGCTGATTAAGTGTATTAATATTTATCTAAGAATGATTGGATGAATTAAGAAGAAGAGAATGGTTTGAATAAAGATAGTGAAGATAGTAAGAGTAGATATATGAGTGATGTTGAGTAGTAGAATGCGCGCAATAAAGGAGAAACCGTGGCGAGTTCGCGGAGTAACTGAGTCTGAGTGATGATTTTGTTGGGACAAGAAAATGGTGACGATGGGTTGGGTATAATGGAAAATGGGGACTGTTTTGGGTGTTTATATTAATTTCAATGACTAATGGACAACTCATTAAAACGAAGCTAACGTACAATTTCTGTGATTAATAATGCAAAAGGAAAGTAACATACAATTTCTATATGGATAATGCAATTAACTCGTCTACATGATAGCTACAGCTAGTAACTCTTCGATTTCACTTTCATTATATATATATATATATATATATATTTTTTTTTTTCAATATAAATGAGATTTTTTCTGCGTGCATATTCAAAGATTAATTTTTCAGGTCGAGAAGTACTATCATGGACGTATAAATTTCCTTCAAAAGAATTCAATATTTCTGTGTGTCAGTCGAACTTAATATCTTTGGCAAAGTTTGAAGAAACTTAATATCATCTAATTCAAATGCTCTTGATTATTGATTATTATTATTTTTTAGCTTAGTAATATTTTGGCTTATAATGTTATGGGGATCACAATTGCTAAAATAATCGCAAGATAAAAATTGCACAATTGAGATAATTGGGATAAAAAATATAATTAATCACATTTTTATTATTTTGGTGACAGTTGATTAAACGATATTGATTTAATTTTATTTTACACTCAAAACTAATTAAAGTATAAGTCAAAATCAGTATACCCACTACTATAAATAATATCTCATCTCGAATGCAAAATGACTTTTACCACAACCGAGGTAACAAACACGACATGAAAAGTAGTCACTTTATCCTTTGATTATAAAAAAATCGAGGTTATAACCGAAAAGATTATTGGTTCAATCCCTAATAATACCATATTTTTATTCTTAAAACTATGAAATGCGTGTCAATGTACCTATCGATTTTAATTTAAAACACGAGGGAAGACGTTATATTGGTACGTCGGTTTTATTTATTAACCGACGTGTTAAAGCTTATCTATTTGTATATAGTTAATTTATTTTAAAGCTCATTTTGACCGGTCTGTATCATTTTTTACACACAAACAGAATATTGATCGAACCAGAATCAGATGATTTTAAATGCACAAATTTAGATTGTTCTCAACAACACCGAATATAAGATTTACATTGTTTTCAAAATCAAATGTATAAACTTACATTGTTCTCATCAACACAATATACAAGATTTACATCGTGTTCAAAATCAAATATACAAATTTACACTATTATCATCAACACATGATACAGAATTTACATATTTGTACAATCAAGAAAAACTATTGTTGTTGAGGTTCATAACAAGTTAAGAAGACATCAACCTAATGTGATCGAATGTCATCTATATCTTTTTGTGAACATGGTGATTTGTTGCTAAATTTCTATAATTTGAACAAAATTTGAATTACGATAAGCTAACAACAACAACATTAACTTTATATATATATATATATATATATATATATATATATAATATATATATATATATATATATATATATATATATATATATATATATATATATATATATATATATATATATATATATATATATATATATATATATATATATATATATATATATATATATATATTACATGTATATGGATTAAACTAATACCTTATGCTTAGTCTATCCATTTGTAATAGCTTCGGAGATAATATAAAACATTTGTATCATAACATAGTATCCACAAGAATAACTATCGGGTTGTTTTCGCCACTACAAATAATATTCATACATTTATATCACTAATACACAAAAATGAAAGAATGACAAAAAAACACATGTAATATACTTAGTTTTGGATAATAGAACCTTGGTTTTTTACCAAGTACATTATATTTAATTGCATTGTATCTCTCCACCTCTTTACACATGTCAGTTAAAGGTAAACACGAATAAAAGTTATTCAAAAACTAAAGGTAACATTTGAGTATTAAGAATAATACCACTTACCCACCCAAAAAGTTAATCATAACTTCTTCAAGTTCCTTATGCAATGAGCAAAACATAACTACAACAATTTGCTTTGGGCATACAATTCTTAATTGTCAATGATTACTGTATAAATATTCAGAATAGTTAATAATATGTATAAAATTAATTTATAAATGAAAACACAAGTTAATACTTACGGCAGAAAAACGGGGTCAAATAATATTCTTTGTTCCCTGTCAACAACTTGTCTTATACGTAAAGTGTGATATTGTTTGCTATCACACCACCATGAAGGTTAATGTGTGATAGATCTAAGAAACCATATTTTCTTAAATTCTTTTCAACACACATCTCATGCAAGAACCTTCAAGATTCAAATCTTTATGTTAAAGTACAAGAACATATGAATATAAATAGAAATCAACGTAAAAATTATATTTACGAGCACTGCAATTCTAATATGGTAATGTCTAACCATTCACCCCCCTTCAAAAATCCCATAACATAAGTCTTAGAAAGTACGAAAGATTGATCTGGATCATAACTTAATTTAATATCCTAGAAAATGTATGAATATTATCTAATGTCATTGAAAGTCTCTTAGTGTTATCTGGTTATGGTGGTGAGGTTTCAATATTGTCCTGGTGGGCAGAACAAATTTCTTTCGTACTTGTATCATCCATAACTTTTTCATGAATGCACAACTGAGCATTTGAAATTGATTGGTTGGCTAGACCCAATGAATTCAATTTTGGCATCATAAAAACAACAGAAATACAATACAAAAATAAAATACGCAAACAATAAAAACAACATACAACACAAATTTTTTAACTTATACTTATACCTCAAGCACATTACGGGTACACTTCTCGGACATCGTCTCAAGCTCTTCCTCCTCTGACATCTTTTGTTCCTCATCGGCTAACCTCTTTCGCTCCTCCTGCTCCTTCTGGACATCCTTTCGGACCTGCTGCTACAAACTTTCCCCCTCCTTTTGAATCCGCTTCTCCCTTACCTCCCCACATGTACAACAACTATCTCTTATATCTCTCTCCTACGAGTCACTTGTCTACATGATTTAGATGATCCAAAATGTGAATTGAAGCCAACGCCTCTTCCAAGACCACGGTCACACCCTGAACGCTCCTCAGTTCCAATTGCTTCTACCAAGAAGTCATGACGATCTTGTGGACCAAAGAGGTCAGCTTTGGTTTGTTCAACTAGTACATCCTATAACACATACAAAATCTCATCTTTACCAAATTGATTTAGCCAAAATAAATATTATTGTAAAAAGTATCTACTTACAATCTTTTCAACCACTTCGTGTGTAGCCTCTGATGTGAACTCACCACCTTTTTTTTACGCGTCCTCTTTCATTTTTCAGTGTGTGATGATAGAGATGGAGTGCAATCAAGGCTTATAGAATCTCCCAGCTTCAATTCTGTTTGTTTTCTTTTTTCTTCAATCATCTTCTTTTCAAGTTTTTCATATCCTCCACGAGACAACCTATGTGGATAGATATTTCTAGGTCTATTATACTTTCCTTTTTCGCTCATAGTCAAGAATTCAGGAGTGGTGCGAGACTTTACAAATTTCTCCTAATCATCTAAATTAATAAATGAATACATCAAGTATGAAGGCTTATATTCAGGGCCATTTTCATCTCTTGGATTATTAATATAATCATGGGTGAGTTGTGTATTAAAGCCCCTTCAAAGCTCACCATCATATGCAAACAATTTCTTTTTCACCATACTATCATCTGGACTAACATCAAACACCTTCTATGTTTACACAATACAATTGTTATTAGTATTAAACAAAAAAAATCATATAAACTTGTAAAATAAATCATAAAACTCAAAATAAATACCGTAATACCGGTCCATATGTTGTTTTTCAAATCATCTTCAACGTCATGCCAATTATCTATCAAAATACTCATTTTACTTCTATCTTATAATGCAATGTAATCCATAAAGTCCTCAACATTTTCACCATAAGCCCTGCCAGTTGCAACATCAACTATAACCGGGTACCGAATACCATTTTCGTGGGCTTTTTAAACCTTGCTATACATCGTGGCATCTCTAATTTTTCTTTCACGTTTTGTATTAACAGAGGTTGCAGCAGATGTTGTGTGAGAGATGTTTGTTGAATCGACCATGCCTATCTAAATAAATAAAAATAGTAGAGACACCAACGGGAATCAAACAACACACATAAACATACTAACTAACATCACTTCAGTGATAAACAACACATAGAAACATACTAACTAACAATATTTTAGTTATCAAAATGGAAAAAAAAATGATCAAGAGAAACTAAAGTCATTTCAATGATACTAAAATCATTTCACTGATACTAAAGCAATTTCAGTGAAACGAATGCAAGTGAAAACCAACTCATAGAACATGAAAGACATTTAAGTGATATAAACCTACTGTTGGAAGAAGAACAAACATGAAAATAAGAACAAACCTACCTTAACCGTGATGCCTTTTAATGTTCGAGTGTTGATGAATGTCAATTGTTGGAAGAGTTTTGATGAGAGTTACGATGAAAATCGCCTAGGGTTTTTGGGAAGAGAATGGCAATATGAAGTTAGAGCGTTGATAGGTAATGAAAAATTAGAGTCTAGTTCTTTGAAGTATTTAATGCAAAGTAGAAATCACATCGGTTTCTCAAATAAAACCGACGTGTATGTTTTAATAAAAAAAAACACCATAGCGCCACATTCTAGGAATACATTTAAAACATCTATTACGTAGGTGTTTTTAAAAAAAGGGTAATGTTAACTTGTGTCCTAGGGGCACAAGTTAAGAAAGCCACTTATAGAAAGTTTGTATTGGAAAAAACAATTAAAAAATTAATTTTATATTTTTATTAAAATCAATACACAATTTCCAAGATAACATTTCTTTATTTGGTTCTTAACTTGTGCCCCTAGGGCACAAGTTAGCATTACCCTTAAAAAAAACCCGAGGGATATGAATATATAAAATAAAAAAATAAAAAGGGCTTTTGAAAAAATTCATTTGAAAATATTAATTCAAACTAGATTACCTCTCAGTTGGACCATGTAACTGAGGTTAATACTAATAAAAAAATGAAAAAGAAGAAAATGAAAAACAAAGAAAAAAAGGGAAGTTGGAATGGTGCCAACTGGAAAAAAAGATTAAACCATTGAAAAAATCATAAAATGCAGAACGGAGATTCGAAACGAGCTCCCTTATAGCTATATTCTCTCGGTTTTTAAGAAAACCGAGGGGATATGTTGTATATTATTTTCTAAAAATTGAACATGGAACTCCTAGGGTATATCTGTAACACCTCAAAATTTGCCCTCCTCTCTTGGGACTAGCATATCATTATTGCATATCATTTTTAGGTCATTAGGCATTGCATATTGCATATCATGTGGTTACATTGTGCAAATCATCCTCACAAGTCTTGATCAGAAGATAAGAGGTCATGGTGCAAGCTAGGGTTTTATTGGACTGGTCATTAATCATCTGAGGATGTGGAAGTCCAAATTAGGGTTTTGTGATTCTCAAGGAGATTGGTCTTCATCTTGATTGAAATGATTTATCATCATCATCATGGATTGTCATCATCAGGTGTTGGATCAGGATTCCTTGAGATTAGGGTTTTGACCACTGGTCAACCCTAATCCGTTGCATTGGGCCAATCAGGGCATAGCAAGGAGATGGGGTCTATGGTGGATATGGGGATCATCCCATGGTTTTATTGAGATTATTGAGGCTAGGGTTTCATCCTTGGGCCATTTCATCAGAAGATTGGGGCTCAGATTGATCTACGCATTGCCAAATTCATCTATCAGTTGAAAAAGTCAACTGTGGTCAACTGTGCTTGATTTTATGGATTTGGAGGTGGAAGTGAGTTGGGTACACTTCATTCATGTTGGAACAAGTGTTATTTGACATGTCAAAGCTTAAGAATGGAGAAAATAAAGTCAGAACAAAAATTGCCAAAAATAGAAAGTGACTTGTAATGGAAGTTTCCAAAAATGAAAAGTTTTTGATCTCAAAATTACATGTCCAATAAAGCTTCAAATGAAAATTTGTTCAACATGAAAGTTGTAGATCTTGATCTCACCTTTCCAAAAAGTCCAAGAACTTGAAATTCCTATGTATGGTTGGCAAGTTATGGTCCATTCAATTTCAAAAATGACCCATAATCAGAGGGGCATAACTTCCACATGGAGTGTCCAAATTGAGTGATCTTTTTATGCACAAACTCCAGTTGACATATACTTTCATGGTGCATAATTGGATTTCATCAAAAATGGTCAATGCAAAAAGTCAAATTTCAAGTGTACAGTTAAAGATCGAGGGGCAAAATGGTCCAACTTGTGAAATAATGGGAATTTTGGAATGGGGATTTTTGCAACACCTCACAAATGCAATTTGAAAATTGTTGGAATCATCATAACATGTCAAGGTGCAATGGTTGGACAATTCATTTTGAACTTGCACTTGAAAAATACATTTCATGCCATGACAGTGAAAATCAAAAATATACATCCAATGGCCATGGGACAAGTTGCAACAGCTCACACATGTCATTTTGAGAGTGTGTGAGCTGTCAAAGCTGTCATAAAGCCCATAGGAAAAGACCATTTTGCCCTTGCCTTTGAAAATGACACTTTGCTAATTACATTTCATTTTGTTAATTAGTGATTAAAAAGCTTGATTAGTGGGAAGTATAAACAGTTAATTGTAACAAACTTCTGGAGAGAATCACAAATCACAAGATCTCAACCTTTTTTCCCTCCAAATTCTCTAAAACCTCTCAAGAACACATCAAGCAAATTGAAGCATAACTCTTCCAATTCTCCATCAAATCGTGTGGTTTTTCTTGCTGCTTCTTCCAATTATCATCTTCTTCAACTGTTTTTGAAGATCAACATCAAAGGCTTCACCAATCTCCACTGTCCAAGTGAGGTTCAACTATGGTGTTTGAGGATTTCTTCCATTAGAGGCAAATTCGAGCTAGGCTAACACTTCCATTCATCTTCCCTAACATCTTGCTTCATCTGTTTTGGATCAAGAAGCTTCAAGAACGCCAGATCCGTCACTGCCTTCGAATTAAGGTGAACTTTCGAATCTCATGGATTGATGAATTGTTATATGCGTTTGAAAGTGCGTTTAATGTAGAATCCAATGCTAGGCTTGGTTTGTAAAATGGTGAACCATAGGCTAGGTTATGTTGATTCAAAGCTTTGATGTGAAAACCTAAAGTGTTCGATTCGTGAGATTTAGGAACAATTAGGCAAAATCGTGTGCATATTTGAGATCTACGTACTCAGACCTTTCCAACGCATATTCATTTGTGAATTTTCATTGAGATTTGTTGTTCTTGCGTTCATACAATTTCTGGAAAAAACTGGTGAAGTTCATGAAGAATTCTGGAAAATCCTTGCGTTTGATCCGTTTGATCTCCTTGCCGCGTTTGAATTCTGTTTAGTGCCAAGATTTGGACCAATCAGCACGCGCCAACACATTAATGAATCTGAGCGAGGGGAGCGAAATTACCATCGTGCCACTGGACTCAATTAAATCCACTTAATTAATTAACACATTCAATAATTATTTAACAATTCATTTTAATCTTAGAAAATTCATAAAAAAATATTGGTTAGTCCAAAAATTATGAGAGTTTTTTTGATAGCTCCCAAATTCCCTCTAGAATTTTATAGGCATGGTTTCACAAGTTGTGCATGGTAAAATGTTGACCTGGCCTAGGGATCTTTGACTTGTGTGTATTTTTTACATGTTTTGCCATTTTCATTGTGAAATGCTCATACATTTAAAGAAATTCCTGAAATTTTTTATGCTCATTCTGGACATGTTGATGGTGATTTACATATAAAGTTTGTGATTTTTGGATACCTGAAGAGTGAGATATGATTTTTTGAATCTAGGTGTGACAATTTGTGTCACACCTAGCTAGGTCAACTTTCTGAATTTGTTTGCATGACCTATGATTGTTGGATTGAATTGAAATTTCGTATGAATGATCATTGATATGTTGAGATGTCTTGTGAATTTTTCTGGATTTTTCTATGGCATTTTCAATTTTATTGATATTTTTCTTCACTGTATGCTCATTGTGCAACCTTATGTGACACATGTTTGTATATCTTGTGTGGAATTCTCATCTGGTTTTGGATAAATGTGAAATTTGGTATGCTGGTTGTAGACACATTGTAGGACATCCCTGTTTTGGTCCCATTCATTTCTTAATTGATTTCATTGATTTATGAATTTTTGAAGTGAATGCATGTGTTGATACCATGAATTGGCTTGAATAATTGTGTCTGGATTTCTTGATTTTCATTGACCTAGTTCCTTTTGTCCAATTGAGCTGAAAATTGACATGCTATACCTTGAATAGGTCCTGTTTAGGTGTGAATTATTTGAGGATTTTTGGAATTGTTTTGGTATGCTTTTGATTGAAGTTATTCTGTTTGGACTTTTGATGTTGCATTTGACCTAGTTTGTACCAACATGTGCATGAAATGAATATGGTGAATGATATGAGTATGGGATCAATTGCATTTGCTTTCTATTTGCATTAATTTGGTTTTGGTTGAGAATTACTTGCTATTTAGATTTTTTTTCTCCCTTTTGGACCCTAGGCTTGGCCTAGTGGTCTAGTTTCTCACATTTGGTGTGGATTTTCAGGTTGAAATGCAAAAGGCTTAAGGAGAGAAATGGAAATCAATTAAATTGAGATTGTTTGATGTTGTCCACTAACATGACTTTGTTTTGTAGGTTGTGATGCTTGAGCTTGGGCTTATAGCTTGCACTTGTGTGCATTAACCTGTGTTACTTGTTTGTACAGATTAACTGATTAACATTTGCTGTTTACTGTTTGTCTGTCTGAGTACTGATGATACTTGATTGATTTCAGGTACATTTAGTCGCTTACAGTTCTTTAAGAACTTGCTTGCTGCTGCTTGGTTTTTAAACCACTTGAGGTAGGACTTCTATTCTTCATGTAGTCTGGAAGACCTGGCATGTTACTTGGCCAGGCAACTGTCTGAAGTCCTCCTTAAGAGGCGATGTTTGTGGTTGTTTACATTTGTGCCAAGAAGGTGAAAGACCTCTATGAGGCAATTGGTGGATCAAAGGGATATGCAATCTATCCCCCACTATTCTGTGAGTCGTCCCTCTGCTCACACGGCTGTGTGTTGATGCATTGGGACACAAACCCAAGATCCTGTGCTGTTGCACAATCGAGTCAGAGTCTTTGAGCGTAGAAGGGTCCCTCCATTCTGGACCCACGCTCCTTTGTCTGAAGCTCTCCCTGGTCAGGGATAAGAGCTGTGAAGTCTAATCTTCACTCACCTTTCATCTGCTTCACCTTAGCCCCGCAATGGCAAGGTTAAGAGCGAATACTACCCATGTACAGATGACTTGCTTCGGCAGTCAAACCCATTGTTTGAGCCTCACTTGACTGGTTATAGTGTGTGCTTTGTGAATATGTGTTTGCTCTGTTTGCTTGTATGCTTGTATGCTTGCTTTCTTCCTGGATAGGATTAGATTGCAGTTGCGCAAGTAGGTAGAAACCTGAACATAGGGTAATGATGCATGACAACACTAGGCTCGAGTCCAGCTCCCTGGTAGTGTGTCTTCCCTGGGTGTCTGGCTAGATTTTCTTTCCCTTGAGGGGGAACTACATCGCCCTGATCCTCGTTCCAGACGAGGTATGTAGGCAGGAGGTCGTGCGAGACCTCTCCGGGCACTTTTTTTTCTTTTGTGTGTGTTTACTTGTCACCTGATTGTGTGTTTTGGTTCGGATGCTGACGTAAGTCCAGTGATTGGCTGTCGGGCTCCACGTTTGCCCTTTTGAGTGTGTTTTGGTTCGGATGCTAACGTAAGTCCAATGATTGGCAGTTGGGCTCCATGTTTGCCATTTGTTTGTGTGTTTTGTCTTGTTTGGCGTGTGTAAGCCGAACTACAGTGGCTCTGATTCTCGTTCCAGACGAGATATGTAGGCATAGGATGCGATGTCCTATCGAGCTCCCTTCTCTTAACCCCACCTGCGTTCCCTGTGTGTGTGTGTGATGTTTTAGCAACCTTTTCTTTTCTTAGAACATGGATCCCGTCGAGTACGACGGACGTGAGGGGTGCTAATACCTTCCCCTTGCGTAACCGACTCCCTTACCCTTTCTCTTTGATCGCGAGACCATTTCCTTTCCAGGTTTCTCTGAGCGTTTCCTTTCCCTATCTTGGGATAAATAACGCGCAGTGGCGGCTCTGTGTTGTGTTTTTATTTCAGCCCGCCAGTTGTTTTTTCGCGGATGCGACAGCTGGCGACTCTGCTGGGGATTCACAAGATGTTGACCTGTGCTGGTCCATCTTCCCTAAGCGAGTTCTTCCTAGCGTTCTAGGATAATTTAGGTTGCTTGTCTTGCTTTATTTATTGCATTTATTATTCTAACCAGTGTATATATTTGCATAAATATTTGCATGCATCATACTATCATGTTGTCGTCCTCTGTGCAGGTGGATCCTCTGTTTGGGGTGGGTGTTTTGAGTGGGGCTAAAACCCAGGCCCGAGTATACACCTAGGATTAGCGTGGTATCGTGTCGCTCACATGTCGGTTGGGCATGATGTTGCGATGTGACATACCACAAGCCGGACGAGGTTCATCTGAGAAGTGCTCTTCCAGTGGGGTTTTCCACTTTGGTTGGGTTATCTCTTTTGAGCCGTTGACTCTGGTGACCGATCATTTCCCGGATCTTTGGTTTAGACGATCTCAGGAGAGCTACAATGGCACACCCGAAAGGGCAAACCCATTGAGTATCTCTGCCCGATTGTCAAGACTATTATCCGCCTTAGGATGACCTGATTAGAATTTACCTGTGAGGGGAGGGTGATTCTTACAGATGCGTGTTCTGTTGGTGACTCAGATGGTGACTTTTGTTCCGTGGATCAGAGTCCTATTTATAAGTCGGATTTATGGCCGTTTATTGCCGAGACGCCGGAGTGCTGTCCGAGTTTTTTGTCAGTGGGGATCCGTTTATTTCAGGATTCCCCGGGCCGATTCAGATGATTATGGATATCTGTTCAGAGATGGTTTGATGATGATGATGTATCTTTCTTCCGTTTATTTCGGAACCCTTGAGATTGGATTTGTGGTTACATGTTCCCTCAGATGGTTGTGATCGGTTCAGAGATCAGAGCTGTGATTCAGAGCAACAGATGATCAGATGACTTGGAGGATGGCCCAGTGCATTCATTCATCAGCATCATTCTCATTTTGCATTCATCTGCATCAAACCTACATCTAGCCATATGGGGAGTATTATGGATTGAGAATCTGGTTGAGAGACATCTGGATGTCAAAATGTTATTGGTGAAATATTATCCGTCTCGATGAAACCAGAATCAAAGGACGGAATCTTCCTCATATGGATAGATGTTGCATTCATGCATATTAACCCATTTGCTGTTTTGTAGGTGTCAACCGGTGCGCATATCTCGTTTGCTCAGATATCCTGCTGGGGGCAACAAATCCAAACTGATGGATCCTCCCAACGCCGACATCCTCGAACTGAAAGAGATGGTGAGGGATTTGTTCAGTGTTGTGCAAGGGCTTGCCTTGGGGCAGAAAGCCATGGCCGAGAGATTAGAAAGGATTGAGGGCTGGATGATCAAGGAAAAAGTTCAGGGAAAGGCTCCGTCATCCGAAGTAACAAATCCCTCTGGATCTATAGTGAAGAAATCCCTTGACAGTGGTCAGCCCAAGAAGAAGGTTGAATCAGGTGGTGCGCAGACCAAAAGAGAATGCGGTAAGGATCGTTACCACCCTTATGCTGCCACCGTAACCATTCCTGTTGGTGATTCATCTGCACAACAGCGGCAACCACCACCTCAACAGAGGACACAAAGAGCAGTGGGCCAAGTGAGAAGGAGGACGACAGATCGTCATTTTGACAAGCCGCCCGTGACATATGCTGTTCTGTTTAAAAAGTTGATGGATTTTGGGTTGGTTCAGCCGAGGGCGATGGTTCCGATGAGAACAGATCAGAAGCCTCCTAACTATGATGAGAATGCCCAGTGTGAATTTCATTCTGGAACACCGGGGTATAACATTGAGGGCTGTAGAGCATTCAAGAATGTTGTCCAGGATCTGGTAGACTCCAAGGCTATCAGTTTTGCGCCATCGCCGAATGTTAATGCTAATCCCATGCTGGCGCATGGTCAGGCAATGGTGAGTGAAATTGTTGAAGATTCGGGTCACGCCTATACAGTGGGTGAAAAGACTGATGGTAACTGCAAGTGATGGTTGGATAAAGTCGTGCGTACCAGGGATGGAAGTCCAGAACTGGAAGGCCTAAAAAGATTACCACTGTTGCTCATCCTGAAGAGTAATATTTTCTTGTTTTCAGTTTTATTTGCATGAAAGCCATGCGTGTTGCCCGACACGTAATGGTTCATTGTAAGGGCCACCTCATGTTCATAATTTGCAACATTTCTGCATCATTAATAAATGGATGTTTTTCAGTCAAAAAGCGGTGTTCCCTGTTTTTCATTTATTTTTGCAGTTTAAAAACAAATAAAAATGGCAATGTTTATTTTCATTTTTCTCTTTTTTTGATTTGTCTCGTTCCGAATCCAAAAATAATTCTCCGGATCTCGTTGATCACAATTTGGTTACACCTCATATGACTTCGACAATCCAATCTATCATGCTGAAGAAGAAGGCGAAGAAGATTGTGATCTGCTGGAAATTAGCCAGGTTGTTGAAACAAGAGGAGAAGGTGATTCAGCCGCATGAGGAGCGGATTGAGATTGTTATTCCAAGCACCGCCGAGGTCAGAAAGGAAATGAAAATTGGGGCCACTTCAGAGGCGAGTCGAGAGCAGAATGGTAGTCCTGTTGAAGGGACATGTGGATGCCTTCGCCTGGTCATGTCGGGATATGCCAGGGTCGGATACCGATGACGTTGTGCACAGGCTGCCATGGAGAGAAGATTGTCCTCTAAAGAAGCAGAACGCCAGTGCCTGTATCAGAGAGCCATGGTGACTTTGTTTCATGATATGATTCATCATGAAATTGAATGCTATGTTGATGACATGATAGCAAAGTCCCCAAACAGAAGAGGGGCATCTGGCAGACTGGGGCAGGTCGTTTGACCAGTTGAAATGATTCAAATTGAGGTTGAATTCAGATAAGTGCACTGTCAGAGTGCGGTCCGGTAAAATGCTGGGGGTTCATTATAAGAGAGGAATCGAGGTTGATCCTGCTAAAAAAGAAAAAAAAAAGAGAAATGCCTGAACCGAGAATAAAGAAAGAGGTTCGTGGTCTCCTGGGTAGATTGAACTACATGTCATGGTTCACATCTCATCTAACAGCCACGTGCGAACCTATATTCAAGTTGTTGGAAAAAAGAATCAAACGGTCAGGTGGAATAATGATTGCCAAGGGGCATTGAAAGAATAAAAGAATAAGTTGCAGGAACCTCTGATTCTGATACCTCCTGTGGAAGGAGCGATTGTTAATCTGGTACTTGACGGCCTTCGAGGGGTCTATGAGGTGTATTGGGTCAGCATGACGAGTCTTGTCGAAAAGAGCATGCAATTTACCTTAGTAAAAAGTTTACCGACTGTGAAACAATACATTCACTGTTCGAGAAAACTTGATGTACTTCGGCATAGGCTGCTCGCCGACTGAGACAGTATATGCTGGTTCATACCACTTTGTGGATTTCAAGATGGATCTGATCAAGTACATATTTGAGAATTCAGCATTGACCGTACGGGTTGTGAGAATGCAAAAGAATGCTGACTGATTTGTGATACTCTCAAAGAGCAATCAAGGTGTATTGTCTGATTACGTCGCTCCGCAACCCATTGAGGATTATCAACCGATGAAGTTTGAAGTCCCTGATGAGGACATCTCGAGGTGCTCCAATCGAAAGATTGAGAGTAACCGATCCCGGAGGAGGGGCCGGACCCCGAATCTGAACGGGTTTTGATGTCTGATGGGGTTAATGTGGACGAGTTAGTGCTTCGGTTACGCCAAAGGGATCCCATGTTCCCTTCGTTTCCCGGATAGCATTTGAATGCGCTGACAATGTGGCAAGTACGAAGCTTGTATACCGGGTATCGAACCTCGGTGCGCCTACTGAGGCAACGCCTTTCTCGTTGGTGTATGGAATGAAGTCGTGCTACCGGTTGAGGTCCAAATTCCCTCTTTGAGAGTCCTGAGGGACGTGCAATTGCAAGAGGCTGAATGGGTAAGGACCCGGTACGAAGAGTTGAGCCTGATAGAAGAAAAGAGGCTAGCGGCCATCTGTCATGGGCAGTTGTACCAGCAAAGGATGAAGCGTGCTTTTGACAAGAAGGTACGACCTCGGGTGTATCACGTAGGTGATATGGTGTTGAAAAGGATCCTTCCTCCTCAAAACGATCGAAGGGGCAAATGGACACCGAATTATGAAGGTCCATTCGTGGTCAAGAAGGTTTTCTCTGGCGGAGCCTTGTTGCTAACGACCATGGATGGCGAAGATTTTCCATCCCCTGTGAATGCGGACGCAGTTAAAAAATACTTCGTGTAAAGAGACCCGCTGGACGAAAAGAATAAAATAGTCCAGGCAAAAATGGGCATCCCGGCGAACCAAAAACAGAAAGAAAGGTTCGGGCAAAAATTAGGAATAAAATGAAAAATGTACACCCGGCAAGTCGAAAACCTGAAAAAGGCGACTTGGGCAAAAAGGGGTATCCCGGTGGACTGAAAACCTGAAAGGGCGGTCCAGGCAAAAGAGGGATTGAAACGAACAACTGCGTCCAGCATGATCGTTTGCGCTTTGGTTAAAGCATCATGGATAATACCCGGTAGGGATCAATCGGAATCGTCTTGTTCAGAAGGCAGAAAGTATGGAGAGTCTGAGGACATACGGGGTGTAACCGAGTTGGAACTCGATGAGATCACGGGTTTCACATTGCCATTAGGATAGATTTTTCCTTTTGTGCGCGATTACCTCTTTTCAGAAATTGCTTCCTTTGTATTGCTCATTTGAGCCACACTTTTTCAATCAATAAAATGCATATTCAGTCAAATAATTTTATTTTTGTTTTCATTACCGCTTTGATTGCAAAAACATCCGATTATTTTGATAAAGAATCTTGCATTTTAAGACATACAGGTTCCTTCCAATGCATGTTTATAAGATTGAAAGCTTGGAATCTTATTCGGAAGGTTGAGTGACCCAAGTGTTGAAATCTTGGCACGCCTGGGGCACGGTTTTATCTAACGATCTGTTTTGCAGGAACTGTTAGATATTCTTCACTCACTTGCAGGTTGTGATGTGGAAGCTTTGTAACAGATCCCCAGAGAGTTCGCTCAGGGACGAATGTATGAAAGAAGGATGAAGACGTTGAGACGTACGATGATCCTTGATAATAATCAAGAAGACTCTTCAAAATCGGAAGATTTGAAAGTCTGTAGAAATTCCCCAGAGGTGAATGAGGAACGGTGAAGGGACGAGGGGAGACGTCGAGACGTCCGACGGCCTTTGGAATTAATCAAGAAGACTCTTCGAAGTCGGAAGATTGAAAAGTATGTATAAATCCCAGGAGTACGTTTCTCGTCGAGCGCGGAGCGATTTGGAATACAAGATGATGGAGCAGAAAAGGTCCAGACGAGTCTGGAAATTCTCAAAAGTGGAAAGCTGATACGAGATTGGGAGGCGGATACCATGGTTCGATGAGTCGACGGGTGTTCTGTACCAACTTTTCTCATTTCCCCGGTGAGGTCCCCAAGCAGAATTAGAGGACCAATTCCCTAGCAGATCCAAAGGTCTATGGATCCTCCAGCCGAGTCAAGATGGTTATCCCTGGCGGGTAAACGATGTTTCCTCAGCAGCCAGGCCTGAAGGTTGCTATTCCCCGAGTGGAGCGGGTTTCAATGAAATATATCTCCAGCAGTGTTCATCCTACCAGTGGATTGGACGAGTTTCCGTAGCAGACGGATATCTGTCCCCCAGCTGAGTTGATTCTACCTATGGATTGCATGGGTCCTCCCCAGCGGAGTGGCATTCGCTTCCCTAGCAGGGTTTGGATGGTTATCCCCAGCAGGTGTCAGATCGATGCTTCTCCAATCGTTAGTCCTGGCGGTTGTTATATCCCAGCAGAGCTATCTGTGAGCATTTCCCCAGTGAAGTCAACAAGTATCTGTGAGGGTTCCCGAAGCAGAGGTGGATGTATATCCCCAGCAAGTCAAAAGACTGTATCCCCATAGAGTGCATTGGTGGTTCTTATCCCCAGCAAATTCCCGAGCGGATTGGGTGCAAAGGAGGTTTCCGCAGCAAGGGTTGCCTTTTCCCAGCAGCAGTGCTATTCCCCAGCAGGGTGGAGTTGGAGCAATGGCGAGTTCCTCAGCAGAGTGTCTCGTGCTTCCCAGAAGAGTCCCTTGAGGGGGATACTTTTTATGCATTCATCATGTAAAAATAGCATAGCATATTGCATAGAAAAAATAATAAATCGCGTAGCATTTCCATAATTATGGAGCATTACGCAGAAAAAGATCATGCATCATTGTTGCAAGCATAGAGCTAGTCTCAAGCCGTGGTTACCGTTTGAGAGGTGGTTGTGCCAGAAAGCGAAGATGTTACTCTGTGGAGTTTAGCATCATGACGTCAGATCAACAATGTTCCCCAGTAGTGCGATATTGGAGGAAATGTTTCCGTCGGACAGAGATGGAAATAAAATCAGAGGACGTTACGCGATCAGCGCGATTCAAGCCGTGGTTACCGCTTGAGATTTGGTTTTATCAGACAGTGAAGGTGTTACTCCGAGGAGTCTAGCATCATGGTTTTAATCAAGGATATTCCCCAGTAGTACGATACTGGAGGGTAAGTTTCTGTCGAGCAGAGATGGGAATGTTAATCAAGAAAGTTTCGGGGTCCAAAAAGAAAAACAGGAAAGAAGATAATCCCCAGCTAAACGCGAAGTGTTTGTCTGCCAGGGTTGAATAGAGAGCAGTCGGCTCAGGGCTTGTCATCCTCAGCATGGGTCGTTGCGGCAATCCGGCCAGTTTCCGATTTCCAGATCGAAGAAGTTCTCAACAATCAGGACGAAGAACTTGTGGCACTCCGGCCAGTTTCCGATTTCCAGATCGAAGAAGTTCTCAACCATCAGGACGAAGAACTTGTGGCACTCCGGCCAGTTTCCGATTTCCAGATCGAAGAGGTTCTCCACCGTCAGGACGAAGAACTTGTGGCATTCCGGCCAGTTTCCGATTTCCAGATCGAAGAAGCTCACGATGATTAGATCGATGCAGCTTGCGGCAATCCGGCCAGTTTCCGATTTCCAGATCGAAGAGGTTCTCAACAGTCAGGACGAAGAACTTGTGGCACTCCGGCCAGTTCCGATTTCCAGATCAAAGAAGCTCACGATGATTAGATCGATGCAGCTTGCGGCAATCCGGCCAGTTTCCCGGTATCCAGACCGAAGTGGTATCCAGACCGAAGTGGTATCCAGACCGAAGAGGTGTTCAGACCAAAGTGGTGTTCAGGCCAAGAAAATGAAAAAAGAAGAGAAAATTTCGGGGTTCAAGAAAAGCATAAAAAGAAGAGAGAATAATAATCCCGAGCGGATGTGGTGTTCAGGCCATAGTTATCCCTGCGTTACCATTTATTTTGGTATCCAGGTCGACGTTGCTGTTTCGGTGATTAGGCCGACTTTCTCCGTACCAGACGGATTTGTTCTTTCAAGACTGTTTCTTCGCCGATTCTGACAGGCATTGTTAATTATTTTCTCATCAGAGTGCAAATTGTTCGTCTGTTCTTGGTATTCAATCACTCTTCATCCTGATCATCTGAAAGCCGAGGCTATTCATATCGACAGGTTCACAGTGGATTGAATAGGGGCAGCTGTAACACCTCAAAATTTGCCCTCCTCTCTTGGGACTAGCATATCATTATTGCATATCATTTTTAGGTCATTAGGCATTGCATATTGCATATCATGTGGTTACATTGTGCAAATCATCCTCACAAGTCTTGATCAGAAGATAAGAGGTCATGGTGCAAGCTAGGGTTTTATTGGACTGGTCATTAATCATCTGAGGATGTGGAAGTCCAAATTAGGGTTTTGTGATTCTCAAGGAGATTGGTCTTCATCTTGATTGAAATGATTCATCATCATCATCATGGATTGTCATCATCAGGTGTTGGATCAGGATTCCTTGAGATTAGGGTTTTGACCACTGGTCAACCCTAATCCGTTGCATTGGGCCAATCAGGGCATAGCAAGGAGATAGGGTCTATGGTGGATATGGGGATCATCCCATGGTTTTATTGAGATTATTGAGGCTAAGGTTTCATCCTTGGGCCATTTCATCAGAAGATTGGGGATCAGATTGATCTACGCATTGCCAAATTCATCTATCAGTTGAAAAAGTCAACTGTGGTCAACTGTGCTTGATTTTATGGATTTGGAGGTGGAAGTGAGTTGGGTACACTTCATTCATGTTGGAACAAGTGTTATTTGACATGTCAAAGCTTAAGAATGGAGAAAATAAAGTCAGAACAAAAATTGCCAAAAATAGAAAGTGACTTGTAATGGAAGTTTCCAAAAATGGAAAGTTTTTGATCTCAAAATTACATGTCCAATAAAGCTTCAAATGAAAATTT
The DNA here is from genome assembly GCF_024323335.1 of Lathyrus oleraceus. Taxonomy (NCBI): domain Eukaryota; kingdom Viridiplantae; phylum Streptophyta; class Magnoliopsida; order Fabales; family Fabaceae; genus Lathyrus; species Lathyrus oleraceus. The sequence continues at coordinate 136,363,817 of NC_066582.1, read as the reverse complement.
GTTCAACATGAAAGTTGTAGATCTTGATCTCACCTTTCAAAAAAGTCCAAGAACTTGAAATTCCTATGTATGGTTGGCAAGTTATGGTCCATTCAATTTCAAAAATGACCCATAATCAGAGGGGCATAACTTCCACATGGAGTGTCCAAATTGAGTGATCTTTTTATGCACAAACTCCAGTTGACATATACTTTCATGGTGCATAATTGGATTTCATCAAAAATGGTCAATGCAAAAAGTCAAATTTCAAGTGTACAGTTAAAGATCGAGGGGCAAAATGGTCCAACTTGTGAAATAATGGGAATTTTGGAATGGGGATTTTTGCAACACCTCACAAATGCAATTTGAAAATTGTTGGAATCATCATAACATGTCAAGGTGCAATGGTTGGACAATTCATTTTGAACTTGCACTTGAAAAATACATTTCATGCCATGACATAGTGAAAATCAAAAATATACATCCAATGGCCATGGGACAAGTTGCAACAGCTCACACATGTCATTTTGAGAGTGTGTGAGCTGTCAAAGCTGTCATAAAGCCCATAGGAAAAGACCATTTTGCCCTTGCCTTTGAAAATGACACTTTGCTAATTATATTTCATTTTGTTAATTAGTGATTAAAAAGCTTGATTAGTGGGAAGTATAAACAGTTAATTGTAACAAACTTCTGGAGAGAATCACAAATCACAAGATCTCAACCTTTTTTCCCTCCAAATTCTCTAAAACCTCTCAAGAACACATCAAGCAAATTGAAGCATAACTCTTCCAATTCTCCATCAAATCGTGTGGTTTTTCTTGCTGCTTCTTCCAATTATCATCTTCTTCAACTGTTTTTGAAGATCAACATCAAAGGCTTCACCAATCTCCACTGTCCAAGTGAGGTTCAACTATGGTGTTTGAGGATTTCTTCCATTAGAGGCAAATTCGAGCTAGGCTAACACTTCCATTCATCTTCCCTAACATCTTGCTTCATCTGTTTTGGATCAAGAAGCTTCAAGAACGCCAGATCCGTCACTGCCTTCGAATTAAGGTGAACTTTCGAATCTCATGGATTGATGAATTGTTATATGCATTTGAAAGTGCGTTTAATGTAGAATCCAATGCTAGGCTTGGTTTGTAAAATGGTGAACCATAGGCTAGGTTATGTTGATTCAAAGCTTTGATGTGAAAACCTAAAGTGTTCGATTCGTGAGATTTAGGAACAATTAGGCAAAATCGTGTGCATATTTGAGATCTACGTACTCAGACCTTTCCAACGCATATTCATTTGTGAATTTTCATTGAGATTTGTTGTTCTTGCGTTCATACAATTTCTGGAAAAAACTGGTGAAGTTCATGAAGAATTCTGGAAAATCCTTGCGTTTGATCCGTTTGATCTCCTTGTCGCGTTTGAATTCTGTTTAGCGCCAAGATTTGGACCAATCAGCACGCGCCAACACATTAATGAATCTGAGCGAGGGGAGCGTAATTACCATCGTGCCACTGGACTCAATTAAATCCACTTAATTAATTAACACATTCAATAATTATTTAACAATTCATTTTAATCTTAGAAAATTCATAAAAAAATATTGGTTAGTCCAAAAATTATGAGAGTTTTTTTGATAGCTCCCAAATTCCCTCTAGAATTTTATAGGCATGGTTTCACAAGTTGTGCATGGTAAAATGTTGACCTGGCCTAGGGATCTTTGACTTGTGTGTATTTTTTACATGTTTTGCCATTTTCATTGTGAAATGCTCATACATTTAAAGAAATTCCTGAAATTTTTTGTGCTCATTCTGGACATGTTGATGGCGATTTACATATAAAGTTTGTGATTTTTGGATACCTGAAGAGTGAGATATGATTTTTTGAATCTAGGTGTGACAATTTGTGTCACACCTAGCTAGGTCAACTTTCTGAATTTGTTTGCATGACCTATGATTGTTGGATTGAATTGAAATTTCGTATGAATGATCATTGATATGTTGAGATGTCTTGTGAATTTTTCTGGATTTTTCTATGGCATTTTCAATTTTATTGATATTTTTCTTCACTGTATGCTCATTGTGCAACCTTATGTGACACATGTTTGTATATCTTGTGTGAAATTCTCATCTGGTTTTGGATAAATGTGAAATTTGGTATGCTGGTTGTAGACACATTGTAGGACATCCCTGTTTTGGTCCCATTCATTTCTTAATTGATTTCATTGATTTATGAATTTTTGAAGTGAATGCATGTGTTGATACCATGAATTGGCTTGAATAATTGTGTCTGGATTTCTTGATTTTCATTGACCTAGTTCCTTTTGTCCAATTGAGCTGAAAATTGACATGCTATACCTTGAATAGGTCCTGTTTATGTGTGAATTATTTGAGGATTTTTGGAATTGTTTTGGTATGCTTTTGATTGAAGTTATTCTGTTTGGACTTTTGATGTTGCATTTGACCTAGTTTGTACCAACATGTGCATGAAATGAATATGGTGAATGATATGAGTATGGGATCAATTGCATTTGCTTTCTATTTGCATTAATTTGGTTTTGGTTGAGAATTACTTGCTGTTTAGATTTTTTTCTCCCTTTTGGACCCTAGGCTTGGCCTAGTGGTCTAGTTTCTCACATTTGGTGTGGATTTTCAGGTTGAAATGCAAAAGGCTTAAGGAGAGAAATGGAAATCAATTAAATTGAGATTGTTTGATGTTGTCCACTAACATGACTTTGTTTTGTAGGTTGTGATGCTTGAGCTTGGGCTTATAGCTTGCACTTGTGTGCATTAACCTGTGTTACTTGTTTGTACAGATTAACTGATTAACATTTGTTGTTTACTGTTTGTCTGTCTGAGTACTGATGATACTTGATTGATTTCAGGTACATTTAGTCGCTTACAGTTCTTTAAGAACTTGCTTGCTGCTGCTTGGTTTTTAAACCACTTGAGGTAGGACTTCTATTCTTCATGTAGTCTGGAAGACCTGGCCTGTTACTTGGCCAGGCAACTGTCTGAAGTCCTCCTTAAGAGGCGATGTTTGTGGTTGTTTACATTTGTGCCAAGCAGGTGAAAGACCTCTATGAGGCAATTGGTGGATCAAAGGGATATGCAATCTATCCCCCACTATTCTGTGAGTCGTCCCTCTGCTCACACGGCTGTGTGTTGATGCATTGGGACACAAACCCAAGATCCTGTGCTGTTGCACAATCGAGTCAGAGTCTTTGAGCGTAGAAGGGTCCCTCCATTCTGGACCCACGCTCCTTTGTCTGAAGCTCTCCCTGGTCAGGGATAAGAGCTGTGAAGTCTAATCTTCACTCACCTTTCATCTGCTTCACCTTAGCCCCGCAATGGCAAGGTTAAGAGCGAATACTACCCATGTACAGATGACTTGCTTCGGCAGTCAAACCCATTGTTTGAGCCTCACTTGACTGGTTATAGTGTGTGCTTTGTGAATATGTGTTTGCTCTGTTTGCTTGTATGCTTGTATGCTTGCTTTCTTCCTGGATACGATTAGATTGCAGTTGCGCAAGTAGGTAGAAACCTGAACATAGGGTAATGATGCATGACAACACTAGGCTCGAGTCCAGCTCCCTGGTAGTGTGTCTTCCCTGGGTTTCTGGCTAGATTTTCTTTCCCTTGAGGGGGAACTACATCGCCCTGATCCTCGTTCTAGACGAGGTATGTAGGCAGGAGGTCGTGCGAGACCTCTCCGGGCACTTTTTTTTCTTTTGTGTGTGTTTACTTGTCACCTGATTGTGTGTTTTGGTTCGGATGCTGACGTAAGTCTAGTGATTGGTTGTCGGGCTCCACGTTTGCCCTTTTGAGTGTGTTTTGGTTCGGATGCTGACGTAAGTCCAATGATTGGCAGTTGGGCTCCATGTTTGCCATCTGTTTGTGTGTTTTGTCTTGTTTGGCGTGTGTAAGCCGAACTACAGTGGCTCTGATTCTCGTTCCAGACGAGATATGTAGGCATAGGATGCGATGTCCTATCGAGCTCCCTTCTCTTAACCCCACCTGCGTTCCCTGTGTGTGTGTGTGTGATGTTTTAGCAACCTTTTCTTTTCTTAGAACGTGGATCCCGTCGAGTACGACGGACGTGAGGGGTGCTAATACCTTCCCCTTGCATAACCGACTCCCTTACCCTTTCTCTTTGGTCGCGAGACCATTTCCTTTCCAGGTTTCTCTGAGCGTTTCCTTTCCCTATCTTGGGATAAATAACGCGCAGTGGCGGCTCTGTGTTGTGTTTTTATTTCAGCCCGCCGGTTGTTTTTTCGCGGATGCGACAATATCCCCTCAATTTTTAAATGCTCGAGGTGAAAGCTTCATCGTGAAATGTCTTATTTGTTGTAGTGATCGATAGACTTGAGAGTTAGTTAAAGGTTCATATATGTTGTGGAAAGGCTACGTGAACAAAAACACAGTCGTTCGTAAGTTAGCCAAAATTTTCGCTAGTCTATTATGGTCACCAAGAATCGTATATATAAGAAAAAGAAGAGTAAGAATAAACAATTATACTTTTTGGTCATATTCTATAGTTATAACTATAGTTATAACACCATTAACCAAAAATAGTGAAGATTTGTTGCCACCACGAGCTGGGAAAGTTGTGCACACATGGACATAGTCAACAAAACATGCCAAGAAGCAAAAAATAACAAATCGAACGCGGGGCATCACATATTTCAAAATAGATGGAAGAATCACACTTTACCTACTTAAAAAGATAAATGAGACAATATTGTTTTTAGGTCACGATGTTATTGTCTGAGGGTAGTTTTCCTTATATCTATCACACTTTGTATATTACTTGATGGATCCAATCAATCAAACTATTTTACAAACTTTATCTTTATTTATTTTATTTTTATACATTTCTTAAACTAGTAGTTCAACTTTCTATATTCGTACATAACGCTCATTGGAGTAGTTAAATAACCCATATTTAAGGGACATAGTTTCTTCCTTAACATAACTCTTTGGAAAAAAAGAAAAATATTATTGAGAATTATCAACTGAATCTGTACTATATTTTCACTATTCGACTAAAAAACTAGCACCTCAGTAGGACAGTATGACCAATAACTTTAAAATTTTCCAATAACCAAGATGAAATTCTGGTGTAGTCAGTATTCAGATGTTCTACTTCAAGTCATGACATCTGATCTAACATTGTGCTTATTACAGCAAGACAGTTATTACACTCTGTACTGTTGTGCACCTTTTCACAGTGTCACAACCTCTCCTTCTATGTCATCCTATAGAGGAGGAACAATTTGTTATGGGCACCATAACATTCACTACTGTTGTTTTCCTACACAGTTATCTGCACGATGTCTCAATCCTGTTTTGGACATCATCTGTTACATTGTTCCAGTTTGTTGGTCAGGTACTTGTATTTCCTAGATTAAAGGTAGTAACAAGTTAAACTAATCTCCAATTATTAAGGAGCTAACAAATAGATTATTTGTTAGGTTCATTAATTGTAGCTTAGTTGTTAGTTTCCTAGATTTTAGATCAGCTGGTGGATTCCTGGAGAATAGCCTGAGAAAAATCCTGAAACAGAAAAACTAACCATCCAACAATATAGCATATGCTGTCAGGAATGAATGTCACAACATTCCGTCTGACATCCAAGCCCAGAACCATATGCTCAGTCTGTTTAGTTCCTGAACACAGACTGCTAAATTTGCTGTACTGTAAAAGACCAACCAGTCTCTACTCCAGTATCAGCTTACTGGAAGAACTGTCAAGACATCCAGTTTGACAGTTTCACACTGCTCTTTTGGCCTTGTCTGATATGCTTTTGAAAACCAGACTTCACTACATACTGAACTAAATTCATCAGCTTATTAAACAGTATGTGCTGTTGTTGATGAATGTCAAAACATTCTGATTGACATTCCAACAGAAGGCTATGTATCAGGTTTGTTATTAACTTGATTGGCAGACTGTAACACAACCTGAATTATGGCAGACATGATTATAACATGCAGAGGTAAACAAACACAGGAAATTGTTAACCCAGTTCAGTCCAACATGACCTACATCTGGGGGCTACCAAGCCAGGAAGAAGATCCACTATTAGTAGTATCAATTCAGAGTTAAACTCCCCCGTTTACAACTCCTCACTTAATCCCTACCCAATGCAATCTATACCTAGGAACTCCTAGATAGAAACCTCCAGTTTCCATTCCTATCACTACAAATACAATGTAATGTGCAAACACCTTGAACTTGCTTCACAGCTTCATTCAAGAACATAATTACTCTTGCCTACAGGCTTTGAGTAACAAACACTCTCAGGTTTACCACTGAGAAACACATGGTAACCTTCCCACAGATTGGGAGGTTTACCTTACACACACCCCTAAAAATTCATTCTAAGAGGCTTACAAAAACTAGATTACAATCAGCTATTTATAACCTAATCACCCAACTGGATTTGGGCCTTCAGAAAACTGCAGCAGACTTGTTCTTTGCTGTTGCAATCTCAGCAGAAAAATTCTGCTACAAACAAGGTCTTCAAGTTCCTAAACTCTCTCCATATATATCTCCATGTTTAGAGCCTATATATATTCTGATTTAGTCTTCAAGACCTCCACATGGGAGTTAGGATATTCACCAGATATCCTTGCTGATCCCATGACATATACTGAATTAATTAATTCAGTTTCCTACCCATGTGCGATGTCACAGACCTGATGTCGTGACATCGTACATGACATGTTGGTCCAGATGTTGAATTTCTTCAACCCAACATATTAAAACAACAGAGATGATTACATTATTTGTTTTCTAAAATTAATGCCAATCCTAAGGAATCAACAATCTCCCCCTTTGGCAAATTTTGGCTAAAACAAATAAACAATACACTGGACAAAACATCCCAATTTGGGAATGCTCTTCATCTCCGTCATTGGCTCCACCACCACAAACACCAAAGTTGGTGTACATGGGGAAGAAGGGGGATAATACTCAGTTGTACCAGAACCCTTCCCCTCAACCGGAGAGCTTCCAGAAGAATATGTAATGCTGAGTACATAGACAATGTAACTCAGATCACAAGGCACAACTGTCTTCTTAACTCAGATCACTAGACACAAGTGGTAAACCCAGTTGGTGGATTTTGTGCCTGATGCCAGCTTCTGTTTGCTGCCACATCCACAGTTGGCTTTCTTCTGGTACATTCTCAACCCTAGGACATATTTTCTCTCCCCCTTTTTAGCTAAACATTTGTAAAGGCACCCTTCACAAAACCAGATCCAGGCGCAACTTGCCCAAACCTTAACATACCCCATGATTCTGAGAATGGAGTGTTTTTCTTGAGAGAGGAAGAGGGCTATTGCATCCTTTAAATAGTCCAGCCCGTGCCTAGGAATTTCCGGTAGAAATAAATGCTTGGTCAAGATGCATTTATTTTTGCTGAGAAACAGTCAGAGAATCACCAACAAAATCTCAGACTATCTTTGAATACCTTTTATAGCTCTTGACTGTTTCTTTTCCAAAACAGCCGTTCCAGTGCATGGAGACCATTCCATATATGCAGTCAGACACGTTGCACGCGATGTCTTAACATTCCTGCATTCAGCCAGTATTCAACAAGACCTCTGTCATACCTCCAGTAGATACTTGACACCTAGCACTGCTACAGCCAACTTTTCACACTTCAGTTGATGGTTACTCCCCCTGTACCACACAGCTGTAGCCAACAGGCTTATTCTGGTTTATCAGACTTAGCCACATCACCCTTATAATTCCTAATGACTTTAAGATTCAGAAGGAATTAACAGCACTGTCCAAGGCAATGTCATGACATCCGGTCAGACATTCTTCTGCTCACTCAGCCTTGCTGCACATCACAGCGTCCTGATAGCTACCTAGTCATCTGGGAACACATAGACCACAAGCTTGGTGATTGCTTGCAGCACAAAGGCACAACTCCCCCTGTCATGGACAACCTACTCTCTTGGAGGTCACACATGATCATATCCAACACCCCAAGGTTGGACCTTCACATACTTCCTGATTCAAAGAGATTCCAGACCACTTGATGAAAGGAAAACATAAGACGCATCTTCATGTTTTCAAGAGCGCACCCTCTGTCCAACCCTCTTGGCTGAACACATCCACACTCTGTGTCAATTTCTCTTCTAACCAGAACAGAAGATCACTTCACAAGATGTTTGAACATCAGCTGAGACTTCCTTCACAGCATCACAGGGAGCACTATCTGATAGACTTCAGATATTACTGAGTCCTCAGCTTGGGCCAGAGGAACCCAGACATACATTGGGATATATACACTCTCATCCCACTACCAGAGACAGTCTTCCATAGATAGCTCAGAACTCCTACCACAAGCTCTAAGGGATGAATGGGCACCACCTCCTTTTGTCTTCAACTTAATACTTTTCTGCCCAAAAGTAATTTGTCTTAGACTTTCCTCAAGAATAATCAGCTGCCTTATGTTGATTATCTTGATTCTTCGAACTCACTTCTGAGATAGACCAAATGCCACTGGTTGATTACCTCCTTCATGAATTCTCATATGACAAGGTCAAATGCTGCCTTTTGACCTTCCCAAGTTTATCAGACTTCTCCCAAAGATATTCTGACCTTTCAAGTGAGATTTGAACTTGAAGTGTCCAATCTACAACCCTGTAGATCCTTCTATCTCAAGTTGATGTGCCACTTCATCAACTAAGAATCTGATGCAGAACCGAATGTCACAACATTGTGCTTGACATCCAGCTGTTGAATTCAGCTCCTTCTTCTGCCACTTGAAAGAACTTCCTCCCTTCACAGAACAAGAGTTCAATGTTCTCATAGACTTGATTGTGGAACCAAGTTTGAGCAAACAACCTCCATCCTGTAGATTTGCAGTTAAGTCATCCAAGCTCACACCTTGATGAATCCCTGCTTCTTCTCCAAAGACATCAGACACTCTGATGTATCAGTCTTCAGAAGGACCAGTTGGAAACTAACCCTTCAGCTCTGCCAAGGATTCCACTTCCTAAAGCAAGGCTGTTTCCATGATGTCAAGAATGCTGTCACTTGTTCTTGACTCCATAGTGTGCATTAGCCAATGCACTTCCTTACCTAGATCAGAAATAAACTGATCCAAGTAACCACCATCAAGGCTCTGATGTCTTCTTCTTCTTGGACATGCCAAGGCTGAACATGTTTCTTGCCAGGAAACCTTTTCAGAGATCATACGCTTTTGCTGCCACCAAAGAGATAGATCAAAGCCAATGTACTATCCTTCCTGTGATTCTGCACAGGGTCTTGAAGAAGAGATGTTCCAACATCTTTAAGAACATCAGTTGTCTTGAGCTCCAAGGATAATCAATTAAATACTTGTACATGACACAAGTAGACATTGATCTTAAATCCTTTCCCAAATATCCTTTCAGATACTTCCACCATAAGAATACTTTGAAGGTACTCTTCTTGTGTCAACATCTTCTGCTTGCAAGCACCTCAACAGTCTTGAGACTCTTTCCAGATTAGATTCACCCTTAGGAATGAGAGAGATGAATCCTTCCTTGCAAATGTGTCACACATCAACCAGAACCCATGTGACACTGGTCAACAGCCAACCTGACCCTAGGCTGACCAAACGTGAGGGGGTTGACCAAAACTCCCCCTCAAATCAACAATCATGGAAACTCCACACCAATATCCATGCATTGTACACAAATGTCTCCACATGACATCCACCATCCCTTCCCAGTGGCAACTAACTCCTCCAATCACACCAATCAGGCTTCAGCTGATCATAAGTACTTGTGAGACACACACCAGTCAATAGTAGATATGCATTGCCAGAGCATATTACCTCAACCACCCTCTGAATCTTCATATTCTCACTCCTAGTAAGAACTGCCACTTCTGAACGTGGTGTTTGAATAACAAGATTCATGGTTCCAACCCCCTTAAATGATATCACAATCAGGTTACCCCATTATTGACTGCTAACATCCAGGAGGCTTGTCTTCCAACACATCATAGTACTTCAGGGAACAACTATCCAATCCTGATCAAATTGCAGGAAGAAGCCTAACAGCAGGAGATTGCACAATGTCACATCTCAACCAGCTCAACTTCTAGGGATGACCTTCTTGAGCACACACCCAGTTGACCCTGCTCTTGTCAACTTAGCACACACAGATGTCTCCTCTTCCAGGTCAGGAGTAGGTTCCAAACAAAATTATCCCTTTGTTTGAACCCTAATACATCTGCTCTTCAACCAGTAGCTGCATACTTGTTGAACAACATGTTCTAACAGCACATAGAACATTGGTTCCACCTCCTTGGAACAAACCTTCCTTGAAGGTCTTCAAGGTCTTCATATACACTACTCAAGAGAGTAGGAGAATCAGTAATTAAGTGACTCTTACCATCCTGAAGTGAGAACGTCATGATGAGTGGACTTGAGGAGACTCAAGTATCTTTGACATCTTCAGTAGATTATGATGAGATCTTGAACACAGCAGCCTTTCATCCACATGAGGGGAAACTACATCAGAGTTTGAGTTCTGCCAGGTATTATGCAGCGGAAATCATAATACAACTCAACCTGTGAACACACACTTCACCAGATTGGCCTCCAAGACCAGACCAGGTTTGAATGTGATTAAGTACTGGCACAGCTGTCTCACACTCAGGCCAATTGCCAATCTCCAGAGACAGGAACACACCATTCCTGTCATGAATAGTCCATCCACCTACTTCAAGGGACCATTCAGGGAATTGCAGAACCTTACACAGGGTCCAGCTTCAGTACTAACATAACTCCTTGCCAGCTACCAGAAAGTATCACCCATGGATCTCATCCAGAGACAGAACAGGATGCCTGCTCTGATACCAATTGAAATTCTGGTGTAGTCAGTATTCAGATGTTCTACTTCAAGTCATGACATCTGATCTAACATTGTGCTTATTACAGCAAGACAGTTATTACACTCTGTACTGTTGTGCACCTTTTCACAGTGTCACAACCTCTCCTTCTATGTCATCCTATAGAGGAGGAACAATTTGTTATGGGCACCATAACATTCACTACTGTTGTTTTCCTACACAGTTATCTGCACGATGTCTCAATCCTGTTTTGGACATCATCTGTTACATTGTTCCAGTTTGTTGGTCAGGTACTTGTATTTCCTAGATTAAAGGTAGTAACAAGTTAAACTAATCTCCAATTATTAAGGAGCTAACAAATAGATTATTTGTTAGGTTCATTAATTGTAGCTTAGTTGTTAGTTTCCTAGATTTTAGATCAGCTGGTGGATTCCTGGAGAATAGCCTGAGAAAAATCCTGAAACAGAAAAACTAACCATCCAACAATATAGCATATGCTGTCAGGAATGAATGTCACAACATTCCGTCTGACATCCAAGCCCAGAACCATATGCTCAGTCTGTTTAGTTCCTGAACACAGACTGCTAAATTTGCTGTACTGTAAAAGACCAACCAGTCTCTACTCCAGTATCAGCTTACTGGAAGAACTGTCAAGACATCCAGTTTGACAGTTTCACACTGCTCTTTTGGCCTTGTCTGATATGCTTTTGAAAACCAGACTTCACTACATACTGAACTAAATTCATCAGCTTATTAAACAGTATGTGCTGTTGTTGATGAATGTCAAAACATTCTGATTGACATTCCAACAGAAGGCTATGTATCAGGTTTGTTATTAACTTGATTGGCAGACTGTAACACAACCTGAATTATGGCAGACATGATTATAACATGCAGAGGTAAACAAACACAGGAAATTGTTAACCCAGTTCAGTCCAACATGACCTACATCTGGGGGCTACCAAGCCAGGAAGAAGATCCACTATTAGTAGTATCAATTCAGAGTTAAACTCCCCCGTTTACAACTCCTCACTTAATCCCTACCCAATGCAATCTATACCTAGGAACTCCTAGATAGAAACCTCCAGTTTCCATTCCTATCACTACAAATACAATGTAATGTGCAAACACCTTGAACTTGCTTCACAGCTTCATTCAAGAACATAATTACTCTTGCCTACAGGCTTTGAGTAACAAACACTCTCAGGTTTACCACTGAGAAACACATGGTAACCTTCCCACAGATTGGGAGGTTTACCTTACACACACCCCTAAAAATTCATTCTAAGAGGCTTACAAAAACTAGATTACAATCAGCTATTTATAACCTAATCACCCAACTGGATTTGGGCCTTCAGAAAACTGCAGCAGACTTGTTCTTTGCTGTTGCAATCTCAGCAGAAAAATTCTGCTACAAACAAGGTCTTCAAGTTCCTAAACTCTCTCCATATATATCTCCATGTTTAGAGCCTATATATATTCTGATTTAGTCTTCAAGACCTCCACATGGGAGTTAGGATATTCACCAGATATCCTTGCTGATCCCATGACATATACTGAATTAATTAATTCAGTTTCCTACCCATGTGCGATGTCACAGACCTGATGTCGTGACATCGTACATGACATGTTGGTCCAGATGTTGAATTTCTTCAACCCAACATATTAAAACAACAGAGATGATTACATTATTTGTTTTCTAAAATTAATGCCAATCCTAAGGAATCAACACAAGACATGACTATGTTTTTTGCATACACGTGTGATCTAACAAACCCTTAGTTATATGGATCAACAATTACCACTGTCTACAAGAAGGCCATGGTGAAAAAGATCAGATGAAACTTGGTAAACAATGGAAATTTCAACAAATGTGCCCCTTCCCACTGCTTCTATAGCTGCGATGGTTGATCCATCTAAGGAACCGATGATAATGAAGACGTACTGAATTAGAAAATAGTTAGACATGGGATACATGATATCATGTATCAAGTTTATCAATAACTTGTTGACATTGGAATACATATGAGGAATGCACCTTTTCCCCAACAAGAATTCAAAGACCTGTTGTGGACATTTCAATTCAAATGTCTTGGGTCAATTTCCCATATGTATCAGTTGATTACACAACATACTCGTTACAACTCGACGTACTACTACCCCCAATGGGTTTGATGATACCTAGACCATTTGTTTGTTACATTAGTGAACTCACGTGGATCACGAATCCATATTACGAATGTAATACACCCGTGGTATTTAAAACTTGTACAAAAAGGAATGTAGAAATTAACCAAGAGTGTCTATGAGGGAATCCTTAACATCAACTTTAATTCCAACAGGGTCTTCCAAACCCCAAATAAAATATAGTACCCACTATCTATAGTAAAGGCTAGACCTCCTAGATAGTACTAGTTGGATCCTAATATCATAGCTAATACAATCAAGAGGTATTTTGTGATTTAATAATTTCCTATGAATAAGCCTATGTATAGGAAGTTTTTCTTAAGTGGGTGAATAAATTGATGTCTCTTCCTATAAGTTACATGAATCTAAACTTTTCTACTTTTTTAAGGGTAATATGGAAAGTAAAGTGTAGATAATATTGGAAGGTTTATTCCCAAATGATACAAGGAAAGAAGAATGAATTTCATAAACTATAACTTTTCTCTTTACTTATGTGGTATTCTTCTCTCCCACCAAGCTCAATACAAACATGAGAAACATCGAGACGTGTTTCTAAGACAGGTTTAATTGGCATTATGCTCAGGTTACAACAACCAGTCTAATAAACCTGAAACAACACGTGGATGAATTGGTAGCTGAATTCATCAAGAGGTTAAAAAAGGTTGGAAAATGCTCAATTCAATTTCATGACGTCGAATATGAATCATATGACCTCAACGACATGCATTAACAATTAAAAGAGAAATTAAATATACATACATGTCAAGCTTCCTGATAAGGGGATGACATAAACGACTATTGATGATTGTATTTCCCTAACCATGAATGTAGTTATAAAATATTTATCAGAGACTATAGCAATCATGCGGCTGAGAGGGATAAGCAAAGGGTGAATCAAGTATGGAAACTGATGACTTCTCAGTAAATGTACTAATAATGTCGTAGTAATAAAAAGATCGAATCCACAGGGGCTGCTATTTAACAAGATAATATTGTGTAATGAATAGAAGATAATAAATTAGGGAGGTTTCGAGTTTTAATTTCGAAAAGAGAATAACGCGTTCTATCAATATTACAAAAGCGGTCATATTTTGTATAGAATCCCTTATTTCTCTACTATTGATCTTTGGTGTATTACATGAATGATATCGTCACTATAATTCCACGAGAAAAAAAAATCGTTATACCCAATCCCTTGGTGTATAGATCACTAATATATACTCAAAGTTTTCTATCCCTAGTCCACCAGCGTAAGCACAATTAGGCAATGCAATAGAATGTTAATTCCTAAGCCATAACTCGAGGTCTCTTATCCTATTCAACCAGCGTAAGTACAACAATCGTCCTAGGTCCAACACATACACTAACGGTCAGTATTCCCTATGTGCCAAATTTAGATTAAAAGAGTATCTCACATAAAAAAACGTTAAGAATAATGTGCAATTGAATAGAGTTATAATTCAAATTATTCATGCAATAGAAAATCAAACATGTGTCCTAATAATATTAAATAGGTTCATCAAACACAACCTAACCTAAAGAGAATTAGCTATTCATGGTGCAAATTATAATACCAAATATAAATAAGAATGTCGCATGAGAAAGCCTTGAAGAGTTGGCCTCCAATGGCTTCAAATGCTTTCCAAATATGCCTTATAGTGTTGTAAACCCTTCCTTCACATGTAAAATTTCAGAACCCTTAAAAAAGTACCAAACTTCTCTTTTTAAAGCCTTCATAATGGATCAGAAACGCGTTAGAAAAAGCACCAAAAAAGTATCATTGCGTGTGTTATAACCAGCATCGCATGCATGATGGTGACTTTACTTTTCTATCATGTGCGTGATGCTGCACATGATTATTCCAGTAGCTGCACGCTTTTGCTCATTTTTTCACCTAATTTTCACTAAGCCATTATTTTTTCCTACTTAGTCATTTTTGCATCTTTCTTTGGCCTTTATTCTTCATTTTTGCTCCTCTTTAACTTGTTTTGATCCGTTTCTTCGACCGAAAACATGCAACGACAGAGTGTCATCACAACTCCAAACTTGAATCGTTGCTTGTCCTCAAGTAACAACAGAAAAACGAATTGCAATAATAACAAATGAACATGACAAATTATGTTACCCAATCATCATTCTAGTTCCCAACTTCAATTAATCCAATTTGGAAAAGTTCTTCAACCACAACAAGTACTCAACTTGTCTCTCAACTCACTAATTTTTCACTCGAATTGACAGAGTAATCACATAATCAACATACAAAAGTATTTTACCATAAGTTTGTAAAATTTCTAATAAAATCAATTAAAGTCATCTAAACACACACTTTTGGAGGTCTTTCAAGGTTGTAATTGGGCTTATGTCGTGGTAGGATACTTTGGGATAGTAGGCTTAAATATTTGGAGTTAGGTACATAGTCTTCCTTATTTTATCATATTCCTTTTCATATCAACTTTTGCTTAATTTCTTTGGTACTAGAGATTAATATTTTATGGTCCTAAACATTGCGTTTTTCATTTTTTTTGAAGAAGTTGCTTTGACTTCTTGATTTTTCTCATTTTTATTTTTGAATATTTGACTAAAATCTCTAGTACACCAACCCTAAACTTAAACTTTTCTCACTTTCAAGAGCAACCCCAGACTTATTCTTTTGTGTATGATCAATGAACTAAATTTTCTACCTAACTCCAAAGAGAGGGTGGAAAGATTTAATCTTTCAAGTCAATGGCTAATTATGTGGCTATGTCACAGAAAGAAAGGGCTTAGACTCAAAGTGGTTAGCAAAGGATATAAACATGATATATGAGTTAATTTGAAAAGGCTTAGAGTTGACCACAAACAAGTACCTCAGTGTGTATTTATCAAACCAATAGATTAAATCAAAAATAATGCAAATTCTAGAAAATAGCAATTGTACGGATACTCTCACAAGAAGGAAAAGTAAACAATGGAATATTTAGCTCAAACCTTACTAGTTAAGGTATCTAAAGTTACTTGGTTGTTCATTTCTTCCTCAACTCTCAATCCGCAAGGAAATTTATTGATGATCACCTTTGCTTTTGATCATGCTTATGATTCATCCGTCCACTGCTAAAATTGCAATTTTGAAAATATGAAAGAAACAACAACAAAAACTTGTTTATTAAAGACAAACATAAATTTATTAGTACAAAGGGGGACCAAGTATTGTAGCTAATACTCTATATTGACTTGAGATATTTACTTATTAGATGTAAAAGGGAATTGCATAAATTAATACGAATTCTGAAAAACTCAAAATTAACATGTCATTGGAGAGGAAAAAGTCTTGCACGTCTTTCATGGTGTTGTTGATGTCTTGGTTCTGTCTGGTCCACTCTGCCCTCGTCTGATTGTTGATGATGCTTGAGAGGAGTGGCTTCGTTTTGGACCCATTTCCTGAAACAAAAACAGCAACACTATAAAGTTCAAAGAGATTAGAAAAAATAGGATTAGAGAGAATTTTTAGTCTCTCTTTCTTCTTTCAATCCCTTTCTCAAGTCTTTGTCCTACTGCTCCTAAATGTGACATGCTACAAAACAAAAATAATTAATTAAAATAAATTTAAATTTAAATTTCACAAATGAAATAAAAATGCATCTGATGGGTTGCCTCCCATTAAGCGCTACTTTAAGGTCCTAAACTCGACCTTTCGTTTTTTGTGTTATAGTGACATATATGACACAAAAACACATCATCGTTCTTCTTCCTTTTGTTTGGTAGGAATTCCATCACTGTCAGGAATTGAAATTTTTTCTTCCATATTCTCTTCATCTTGATAGTATTGAATAAGGCATCAATCTCATCCAATACTTTATCTATTTCTCCTCTTTTATCAGCCTTGTTGTTAGAATTAGGGATATTCTTTTGTTGAAGATCTTGTTGTTGGATATCTACTTCTAGATAAATTATTGGATTTGGAGTTTCATCTAAAACTATACAATCCTCATATTGCATTCTTTCTCTTTTCCCAAATACTTGTTTCACCTTTGTTTCTTTTATTCTTGCTTTTATTTCTTTATCAGGTGTTGTCCACTTTTCTTCTTCTTTCTCCTTTCCAACTCCTCCTTCATCAACTTCCTTGCATTCTTGTTTGAATTCTCTTTCAATTTCCTTATCTCTGGGACTATTTAAAATTTTACCATCGAACTCCCCACTAGAGCTAAGTTTTAGTGCTAGTTGTCTAGATACTAAACCAAGTTGCATAGCTAAGTTCTCGAAGGATGCTCCATTTTACTTCGCACAATTTATTGATGCCTATTGATTTTCTCAAAATTGAGTTGAGTTATATTTATAAATTGAGTCAAGGTTTCTTCAGTTTAAGATGATGAATCCTCCTCCCATGAATGCTCAGTGTTGATGTAAGTTTCTAGCTCTAAATAATTTCTCTCATTTTTTTGAAGTAGAGTTTTTACTGCAAGTTCCTTTGAATAAGCTTCAAACATTGACAAGCTAGCATAGATTTCATTTTACATGTCTGTATTCACCTCGCTTACAACATAAAAAGAAGAATACCTTAGTAGCACTGCACTAGATCAAAAAAATTACAAAAGAATAAAAATAAAAAATATAAATGAAGATTAAAATTAAAAATAAATAAAAACAAAATAAGCAAAATGTTGCACATGCGTTTCCTTGTTGAAATTATCAACAGTCCCTGACAACGGTGTCAAAAACTTGATGACTTCTCGGCAAGTTTATCGATAATGCCGCAGTTGATCTGAGTCGTGACTGTATATAAAATATAGTTGATCGGATACTTGACTGCAAGTGCACAACCTAGTCGTTTAGTTTTAAAAGATATCGAACCCACAAGGATCGATGGTCAAACTAATGTTGTCGATGTTACTATGTTTAGCTAAGGCGATGATTTTTAGAGCTTCGGTTCAACAAAAATTAAATCTAAAGAAAATTAAGTTTTTAAGAAAATATTAATGAAGGGATATCAGTATGCAACGCATTAATTGTCAGAGATTCGATAAGTCACCGATGTATATTTTAATTACCAAATACCTTTCAGTAGAAAATACTCATTTAAAAGGCTTTATCTCTTACTCTCGTGATTGTTGACTCAGACTATACTTTTAAGTCAGAATGTACGCTCTCGCTGTCCCATTTGAAGTTAAAAATACTTTTTGAAAATAAATAAGTTCTAATTGCTTTTAAAGTGCTCTCGATGTTTTTAAAATCAATGCCTAGTCTTTACTATCCAGTTCGACCCTCATGCTCTCGCGATTGTCGATTCTAACCTTAGTTAATTTCCCACTCTCATGGCAAAGCCGTATTAAATAGCTTCTCACTCTCCTGACAAAGTTAATTAAATTCAAATTAAAAACCACATCCAGAAAGGTTATTTGAGAAAAGAAGTTTACCCTGATTATTATTAAATCCCGTCTAATTAAATTGTTTACATACCGATACCGGTAGTTTAGCCGGACATATTAAATAATGCAAACACAGACGAACAAAAACAATTTAACAATAAACCAAACATGATTATTTAATAATAAAACAATAATAATTGAATAAAAAAACCTGGAACTTTGATTAATTGAATAGGCTGAATCTTGAAGTACTTGAGCAGTCCTCCACAGGTCGGTAGGATTCTGCTTCTTCGAAACAAATGCTTAAACTAAACTAACTAAATTGCAGTAGTTCCCCAATATAGGAAACTACTACTTTTGGCTAAGTGAAAAACGGAAAGGAAAAAGGAAAAATCAAAGCTCTGAACGAAAGGTAAACAAATTGCAATCAAAGAAAATAATGCTTGCTGAAGAAAAATAACGTGAAAACAAAATTGCAGGAGCGAAAAAAGGCAGAGAGATCGGATGAGAGAGAGAGAGAGATCCCCGGAAGTTTCCAACTTCCATTCTTTTATAATCCCTCTTGGTCTTCGTGCTTGAGAAAAGTTAGGAGGACTTAGTTGAGTGAGGGATTCACGGGAAGGTGGTTTAAGGAACGAAGACTGGGTTGAGTTGAGGGCGACATGGACCACTTCTGTTTGAAACCCATGACGTTGATTTTGCATACGTGACGGTCGTGATGGACTTGTGGCTTTCGTCACACTTAAGGGTGGCGTGACGATCGTGATGGTGTGTGACGGTCGTCATGTTCACAAAGTTCATATTTTCTGCTGTTTCTTCTTCTTTTCCTTCCTTTTCTAAAATTTGCTCATTTAAGCATGGGAATTGAAATACCTGCAAAAATAACTTGAACACTTGCGGAATAATCGGAATATAAATGAAAATGGTACAATTTTTGAATGTAAATCAAGGCAAATATACGATACATTTTCGCGTTATCAAACTCCTCTATACTTGAATCTTTTCTTGTCCTCAAGCAAATAATCAGTATAAAATTCGAAACACTAGTTAAACGCGAATACATGATACATTTCCAATTCGTACGTGGTTGTTAGGTATTTCGTTAGAACGACAGATACTCAAGTAAAACACTAAAGATACAGTAACGACACAAGCAACAATCATTAACATAAATCTCTCTTCTATACAAACCAGTTCGAATCATGCTATTATAACTCAACCTAATGCTTCTTGTTTCTATTTCACCCAGTTTCATTCTAGCGCAAACACATTAAGCCCTTTGCCTTTACACGCACTTAGTGAAGTAGCCAGTTAGTGACTTTGATCCTTTTTTAGCACGGGGTCTAGTACACGAGTGTGGTAACCCTTTATATATCTCAATTGAAGGTTGTGGGGGATCGAACCGTAGTTCGCCCTACCGAGTCCAGTACCAGGTACCTCTGAACCAACCGACAACGAGTTTTTTTCTTTCCTTTTGAATATCTTGCAACCGTTTGTATGGTGCATTTTCAATTTCACAATAGCAAAAGCATTAAGGATCTTTTCAATTTATAGGTGATAACACGAAATTATATCATATTTTAGGACTTAATTCCACTAAACAGTAAGGATTCCTTCCCACACTTAGACCGAGCATTGTCCTCAATGCGACAAAATAAAGTGAGAAAAAAGGAGAAACAGGAGGATCACTACTCTTCGCCACGACGTTGGGCTCTACGTGCTCTAGCTCTTGCTCGTGCAGGTTCACTTCCACCATGCTGGTTAGGATCCAAACCCACATGCTGAGTGTATTCCTGGATGGCATCAACACGATGTGACAAGACACGCATTTCTTCGGATAGTTTCGCCATCCCTTGGTCATGCCAGTTTGCATAGTCATGCTGGTGTCTTTGTATTTGCTGGATCACTTGCATCATTTCAGTTTGGCGCTCTTCCGTCCTTTGGTTATGTCGCAACATCTCATCATAGATGTCTTCCATGGTGGCAGATTGGCGCTTATTTCTTTGTTGGTTTCGAGAAGATGTCTCTGCACCATGCTCAAGAGGTGGCTATGGGATCTCAGCAGGTATAGGCTGGGGCACTTGTCGGTCCAAATCTTCTTCAATTTCATCAGCTCCATTATTATTAGGATCTTCTTCAATAGGCTCAGGAGCATTCAGATCAAAAGTCCAATTTTCCATGTTCTGCGGATCTGTATGATTCCTGTTGGGAAAAATAACGCATCGAACTATCTTGTTCTGAACCACAGGGTGATATCTCCCATCGTCTTTGATTTTGATAAGGTGCGAGGAGCGGCAATAGTCGGTATTAAGGAACTCGGCCGACAAGGAAGGTAAGTTAGCAAGCCTATCTCCCATATTCAGGCCCAATGTTATGGAAGTGATGATTCCTCCAAAATAGAATGTTGTGTTTCCTCTCATGCAGTTAGCCTGGATGTTGGCCAATAAGAACGTGGTAGCATTGAACGCCACCGGAGTGAACACACAGCGAAGGAAGAAAATCTCCTTAGAGTTTACTTTATGGTTGTTGACTCTTCCGAAGACCGTGTGTCCTAAAACTCGATGGAAATATCTGATAGTCGGGTTATGAATGTATGTTGCGTTGAGTGCATCCCAGCTTGTGACGTTAACATTGATAAGACTGTGCCATACTCCAAACGCTATTTCAGGCCATCCGTCAGGGATACGACAGTGAACTCCATCTCCATGTCGGAAACCAAGTATTTGGGCTATTTGTGTTTGGTTCCAAGAATACTCAGTGCCGAACATTCTGAATGTGGCGAGCCCGGTGAGAAACTGAGTTGCAGCGGGAGGTGTTATGTAGGAGAATGAACTCAAGAATTTCAGGGTCAAAGCTTCATATGTTGGTTGTGGGTTGGTGCAGAGCTGCGTTAAACCAGAGATGTTCAGCATCCATCCCACGCCATCTAAAAGCCTCAACTCCTCCAGACAATCATTATCAACGTACCTCGTGGGTTGAATTGAGCGTTGATAGTACCCGAGGTAGTTGTCTCTTTTCCGTTCACCGGCCTCTCCCTCTCTGAATATGGTAGTTGAAAGGTTGGGAGAAGGTCTCTCTTGACGGGCCATGGTGTATGCAAATTGAGATTAGGAATAGAAGAAGTGGGTTTTGTTTGAGATTAGGGTTTCGTGAGTTATAGAAAACACACTTGTTTCTGTTTAAATAGGAAGTGATGGAAGGGGTTAATGGAGAAATAAATGGGTGTGAGTGGGACGGTTATGGTGTGGGTGGATGGTTAAGGAAACAAAAACGACTAGACGAGGAAAAAGAAAAGGATAGTGCGCCTTTGTTTTAATTATAACAGAGAACACGCATTCTGGAGGCGTGACACGTAACAGTCGTGACGTTCATGTGACGAGCGTCACATGCCAACAGTCATATTTTTGCCTAGGAAAATGGAAAAGCTGAATGCATGCTTTATGACCACTGACATTAATTTCTAACTGTTTGTATGTTATGAGTAAATCATAATGTCAGTATCATAGCAAAAATAGATATTATAATAACTAGAAGAATTTAAAGACAGTAACAGTATAGAAATAGAGTAACAAAAAAATAGCAGCAGTATTAGATGCCCAAAAGTGCTTAATTGAGCTATCATATGTGGGCATCTTTCACTCTATTTCCCTGCTAAAATTGTCAAAATCACCTTGGTTTTTGATGAAATGCATTACATTGATAAACAAGCTTGGTGCCTTTGATTTGTGTGTTATTGTGCAGAAAGAAGGCATGAAATAATTGAAATTGAAGACACAAGAAAGTTGGCAAAGGAACCAAAGCAAACAAGCATTCATCAGCCTGCTCGCTAGGCGAGGGCTGTGGCGAAGCACTGGTTCGCTAGGCGAGCGCCAAGCGAAAAGCTCCAGTAAATTGTCAATAAATTCGCCAGGCGAGCTGACAGCGAAGGTGGTAGCGAGTTCGTTCTGTTTTGGTGAAAAGCGCATCCAGCACTCACTCGCTAGGCGAAGCTCTAGCGAGTCCCCAGCGAGCATTCCAGTAGAAAAACCTCTCAACCTCGCTGGGGCGAAGGTTGAAGCGTGTCCTTCGCTGGGCGAAGGTATGTTCGCTAGGCGAACATGACAGTTCAGCTGACCCTGTTTCTCTGGGCGCAGGTGCCTTATGTGCCCATATTAGACCCTCTCTAGGCGAGCCATTCTGCTCGCCTAGCGAGCATGACAGCCCAGCAGAGGTCTATAAGTAGCAGGTGCCACTTTTGAGCACCATACCTAGTTTTACCTCATTTTTCCACTTTTGTACTTTTGTTAGATATTTTTACAACATTGTTCTTGGGAGCTTTTATGCCCTAATTTTCATTTCTCTTCATCTTAGAACCATCTTCTACAAAAAGAAGGTGGATTCCCATCCAACTTCGATTATCCGACTTGGATGTTGATCAACCTTCTTTCCTTACTTGCCGACCAAGCTACCATGAAAATGAGTAGCTAAGTCATCCATTTGTCAAGGTTAGATGTAGGTGATTACTAGCTTTGTGTGTAAATGTAAGGAGTTTATAAGATTGTTGACCGAGCAAATACATGCAAAGTGATCATTGAAACCTAACTTTGGCAATATTTCTCATTTATTCAAACCAAAACTTTTACCGCAATTTATTACTTTTTATGCAAGATAACTTGATTAAAACCAAAACCCTATTGTTACATTGAGCTAAGATTAATACAACCATCGAACGGCGGTGATATCTTACAATCCCTGTGGATACGATAACAAAAACCCGACACGAAATATACACTTTCAACAAAATGGCGCCGTTGCCGGGGATTGTAAATTGATATTGCGAGCATCGCAATGGTTGTTTAAGTTTTAGCTTGTGAATTTTTGACTTGTGCTTGTAATTTGTTTGGTTTAGTGTGCAGCTTACGTTTTATGCGAGGGCAAATCCCTGTGGACGAACTTCTTTTTGATCCTGAGATCGAGAGAACCGCAAGGAGGCTCAATAGCAAAACGAGACGTAGGAGGCAACAGGCTAGACAACGCCAAGAGCAAGGAGAAAGTTCTTCAACCACAAATCCACCACCATTCATACCAAACATGGAGCCACAACCACCACCACCTATTTCTACTCCATGCATCAATAGTCCAAGGAACACCGCTCAGTTTGCCAACCACACAGGAAGGCAAGCTGAGATGAAAACGGGAACTCTGAATTTATTATATGGGAGTCCATTCACCGGAATGGACCATGAAGACCCATTTGCTTTTCTCACAAAATTTTATGAGATAGCATTGGCTGCCGGAGTGGATCAGGCTCAGGAGCTTCCGTTGTTCAGACGATTATTTCCCCACGCTTTGCTCGGTAAAGCAAAGGATTGGTACCTAGATCAAACACCAGCCGTAATGACAGACTGGAACGTGTTAGAAGAGAAATTCATCGAAAGATTCTTCTCCCATAACCGGTTCATGGAATCCAAGACGGCCATCTCGGTGTTTTCACAAGGAACCAGTGAATCTTTGAATGAAGCGTGGGAAAGATTCAAGTCCATGCTTCGGAAATGTAAAGGGCATGGATTTGATGAAATGACTCAAATCCATATCTTCAGAAATGGACTTCAACCAAACTGCAAAACGTTGTTGGATGCTACCTCGGGTGGCTCTTTATTGTCAAAAAGTGCCAAAGAAGCCACGAACATTATAAATCGAATGGCTTTGAATGATCTTCAGAGTCAAAGTCGAGGAAATTCTTTGAAGAAGGCGGGAGTGCTTGAGCTAGGGACGAATGATGCCATCCTTGCCCAAAACAAGCTCATCTCACAACAAGTGGAACTCTTAACGCAACAAATCAAAGAGTTAAGAGAACCGTCAAAAGCTAAACAAATAGCTTGTTGTGAACTTTGTAAAGGTGAACATGACACCGGATTTTGTCCACCTCCCGGTTTTGACGAAGTAAACTACATGGCCAATCAAAGGGACTATCAACCGAGACAACAACAACAACAACAACCTTATCAACCGCACCCTCAAAATCAACAACAACAATTCCAAGGGAACCAAGGGTTCCAACCTAGGAGTAACTATTACCATAACCAAGGTTATGGAGGTGGTTCTTCTAGCCGTCAAAACCCTCCCCAAAATCCTTATCAACCTCAACCTCAACAACCGCCGGTCGTAACTTCTAAATTGGAAGAGACATTGACGCAATTCATGCAAATGTCAATGGCTAACCAAAAGAGCAATGACGCGGCCATAAAAAATCTTGAGACTCAAGTTGGGCAACTTGCCAAGCAACTCGCGGAACAACAAACCGGTCCTTCCTTTTCGGCAAACACGCAAACAAATCCTAATGCACATTGTAAGGCGATCATGACGAGAAGTGGGAGGGAGTTGGGTAGTGAGAATAAAAAAAGAGTTGAGAGTGAACAAAGAGAGAAAGAGAAAGAAATTGAGGAGGAAATATTGGAGGAAAATGTTGATGGTGAAGTAGGAGAGTGGAGTGAGGGTGAAGAAGTTGAAAAGAATAAACATAATGGTGAAGTTGAAAAAGAAAAAAGTGTGGAGATGGAAAAAAATACAAGTGATGAGGTAATAAGGGAGGTAGTGAAAAAGCCTAGATGGAAGAGTGCTAGAATTGCAAAGGGAAAGGAGGTAGTGAGCGCTACTCCAATCCAAAATCTTCCTTATCCTCATGCTCCGTCCAAAAGGGAGAATGAACGGCATTACGCCCGGTTCATGGATATTTTTAAACAGTTGCAAATCAACATTCCGTTTGCCGAAGCCTTGGAACAAATGCCTAAGTATGCCAAATTCATGAAGGACATACTAACCAAAAAGCGGAGGTATACGGAACCGGAGACCATCGTCCTTGATGCGAGCTGTAGTGCCATTATTCAAAGGACGCTTCCTAAGAAAGAGGTTGATCCGGGAAGAGTTACATTGCCGGTTAAAATTGGTGACGTGTATGTCGGGAAGGGACTTATTGACTTGGGGTCGAGCATTAATCTTATACCTTTGTCAATTATCAAGAGGCTTGGCAACATTGAGATTAAGTTCATCCGAATGACGCTGCAATTGGCGGATAAGTCGACGATCCATCCTCATGGCGTAGCCCAAGATGTTTTGGTGAAGGTCGACAAATTCTTTTTCCCGGTTGATTTTATTGTTATTGATATGGAGGAAGATGATGATGCTCCGCTCATCTTGGGCCGACCTTTCATGAAGACCGCGCGAATGATGATAGATGTTGATGACGGTTTAATGAAGGTGAGAGTTCAAAATGAGGAAGTGACATTCGATCTATTCGAGGCAATGAAGCATTCCAAAGATAGAAATGATAGCTTTCGCATCGATGTGATCGAAGACGCTATTATGGAGGTTTCAAAGCATATTCATGAGATATCTCCTATGGAGTTAGCTCTTGACGACTCATTGGAGGTTTTCACTGTTGAAGAAGAGCTAGCTCTTGAGGAATGCTTAAAGGAACTTGATAGTTTCGACGACCTACAACCATGGGAAGTAGAGGAGGAAAACTTGAAGAAGGAGGTCATTGACGAAAAAGCGCCAATTGAATTAAAAGTGTTACCTTCGACTTTGAAGTATGTGTTTCTAGATGAGACCGAGGCAAAGCCGGTCATCATAAGCAACCTTTTGACAAAAGAAGAAGAAGCCCGTCTAATCATTGTGCTAAAAACCAATCAAGAAGCTATGGGTTGGACTCTTTCCGATCTAAAAGGAATTAGTCCATCCTATTGTATGCACAAGATTTTGATGGAGGAGGATTTTAAGCCGGTGGCTCAACCACAACGCCGCTTAAATCCTACGATGAAGGAGGTTGTAAGAAAGGAAGTGGTGAAGCTATTGGATGCGGGAATGATTTACCCGATCTCGGATAGTCCGTGGGTTAGTCCTGTGCACGTTGTTCCGAAGAAGAGTGGAATCACCGTAATCCGAAATGACAAAGGCGAATTGATCCTGACTAAAGTTGCCACGGGGTGGAGAATGTGTATTGATTATCGGCGGTTGAATACCGCGACTCGAAAGGACCATTTTCCACTCCCATTTATGGATCAAATGCTCGAAAGACTATCGGGCCAACAATACTATTGTTTTTTGGACGGCTACTCCGGGTATAACCAAATTGCGGTTGACCCGGTTGATCATGAGAAGACGGCTTTCACGTGTCCGTTTGGAGTGTTCGCATACCGAAAAATGCCCTTTGGGCTGTGCAATGCACCGGCGACCTTCCAACGATGTGTCGAAGCCATTTTTGCCGATCTAATAGAGAAAACAATGGAAGTCTTCATGGATGACTTCTCGGTATTTGGTGGGACGTTTAGTCTATGCTTGGCAAATTTGAAGACGGTGTTGGAAAGATGTGTGAAAACCAATTTGGTGCTTAATTGGGAGAAGTGTCACTTCATGGTGACCGAGGGGATCGTGCTAGGCCACAAAGTCTCTAGAAGGGGGCTTGAAGTGGATAGAGCTAAGGTTGAAGTAATTGAAAAATTACCCCTCCGGTGAATGTGAAGGGCATCCGTAGCTTTTTGGGGCACGCGGGGTTCTACCGGCGCTTTATCAAGGACTTCTCAAAGGTGGCTAAGCCTTTAAGCAATTTGCTCGCCAAGGACCAGGTATTTCTCTTCACCGAAGATTGTTTGCAAGCTTTTGAGGTTTTAAAAGAAAAATTGGTTACCGCTCCAATAATAGTCGCTCCCGATTGGAATGAAAATTTTGAACTAATGTGTGACGCGAGTGACTATGCTGTTGGAGTGGTACTTGGCCAAAGAAAAGACAAAACTTTCCATGCGATACATTATGCGAGTAAGGTTCTTAACGAGGCTCAAATAAATTATGCCACAACGGAAAAAGAACTACTTGCAATAGTGTATGCGCTAGAGAAGTTTAGGTCTTATCTTATAGGGTCTAAAGTCGTTATGTATACCGACCACGCGGCGATTAAATATCTGCTAACCAAACCGGATTCGAAGCAAAGGCTCATCCGTTGGATCCTCTTGTTACAAGAATTCGATGTGGAAATCAAAGACAAGAAGGGGTCGGAAAACTTGGTAGCGGATCATTTATCCCGATTAGTGAACGTGGAGGTTACCGCGTCTGAAAAGGAAATCCGGGAAGAATTTCCTGATGAAAAATTGTTTAAGGTTCAAGTTAGGCCGTGGTTTGCAGACTTTGCGAACCACAAGGCTAGTGGTTTTGTGCCTGCCGACCTAACTTCGAACCAAAAAAGGAAGTTCCTTTCGGATGCGAAGTATTATGTTTGGGATGACCCATACTTGTTTAAGTTGGGTAGTGATAACCTATTAAGGAGATGCGTAACTGGTGATGAAGCCCAGAGCATCCTTTGGCATTGTCACAACTCGCCTTATGGCGGACATTATAATGGGGTTAGAACGGCCACTAAAATTCTTCAATCGGGATTTTATTGGCCAACTATTTTCAAAGACGCACATACCCATGCGCAAAGTTGTGACAGTTGTCAAAGAAGCGGTGGGATAGGTAAGAGAGATGAGATGCCTCTCCAAAATATCCAAGAAGTGGAAGTATTTGATTGTTGGGGCATAGATTTTGTAGGACCTTTCCCACCCTCTTATGGGAATGAGTACATGCTTGTCACTGTTGATTATGTCTCTAAGTGGGTTGAGGCGATCGCCTCACCTCGGGCGGATGCCAAAACGGTGATAAATTTTTTGAAGAAAAACATATTCTCCCGTTTCGGAACCCCCCGAGTGTTGATAAGTGATGGAGGGTCACACTTTTGTAATGCACCTTTGGAAACTATTTTAAAACATTACGGTGTATCGCATAGGGTGACAACTCCGTACCACCCTCAGGCTAACGGGCAAGCTGAGGTCTCTAATCGAGAGATTAAGAGAATCCTCGAAAAAACCGTGTCTAATTCAAAAAAGGAGTGGTCCCAAAAATTGGACGAAGCATTATGGGCCTACCGTACGGCCTTTAAAGCTCCAATTGGCCTAACTCCCTTTCAATTGGTATTTGGTAAAACTTGCCATTTGCCGGTTGAATTGGAGCACAAGGCCTTGTGGGCCCTAAAGTTTTTAAATTTTGAACATGAGTTGGCCGGTAACAAAAGGAAAGTGCAACTACTAGAGTTGGAGGAGATGCGCAATGCCGCATACCACTCAAGTTGGTTGTACAAGGAAAAGGCAAAGAAGTATCACGACAAGAAGCTCCGTAACAAAGAATTTGTGCCCGGACAATTGGTCCTATTGTTCAACTCCCGGTTGAAATTGTTTCCCGGGAAGTTGAAATCAAAATGGTCGGGGCCATTTCGGGTGAAAGAAGTAAAGGAATATGGGGCTATTGTCATTGAAGACATAGACCAGAAAGATAGTTGGACAGTGAATGGCCAACGATTGAAAATTTATCTCGGCGGTCATGTGGATCGCGAGAGCTGTGCTCTACCGCTCGATGCTCCTCTGTGAGCATCGCACCGTCGAGCTTAACCGACGTTAAACAAGCGCTTGTTGGCAGGCACCCCAACATTGTAAGTATTTACTGTTTTTGTGTTGTGTTGTGTTGGGTTACCTTATGATAAAACTGTTCTGGATAAACTTGCAAGTGCTGCATTTGAAAAAAGCACTTGCTGTCATGCTCGCTAGCATCTCGCTAGGCGAGGCAGAGCGAGCAGGTTCGCAAGCTGCTCGCTAGGCGAGGCAGCAGCGAGCGCTGCATGACAGTTTGTATTTAAATCTCAGCAGGGCAACCATTTTGCCCCAAACTCAAAAAATTTCTGTACGGCTCTGCTGAGGAATTTTTGATAAGCTCTTCACACTCTCTCATTTGCATCTCTATCACCAACACTTGCTCTATTCGGTCATTTGCAAACTCTACTCTCTTCACATTTCCGAATCCGTGTAACTAAGGTTTGCCTTACTACATTTTTCTTGTTGTTTGAATTCTAAATTTCCAATATGAATAGCAATTAGGATGAGTGGAGTATGGGAAACTTTAGCTTTGCATGTGGTATTTAGGGTTTTGCAAATTGGGATTTTAGGTTTAGGAATTGGGGATTTTTAGGTTTTGCATGCAAATAGGTAATCCCCAATAGCATAGAACGATTATTTGCTTGAGAAATCATTAGGTTCTAATGTGGGAACCAATTGAGTATGGGTTTTGGGGGAGAATCTCTGAACATGCTGAAAAACCCCAAAACCCGTAAGGTTCGTTAGCACTCGCTAGGCGAGCCTGGGGCGAGCGTTCGCTGCCACTTCGCTAGGCGAAGCAGCAGCGAGCATGGCAGTCTTTTAAATTATGCTTTGATGTCTAATCTGTTTGTTTGGTGTGTGTTGTTTCCTCTCATATTTTGCAGAATGGAGTCAAGGTCTGGAGCGGGTAAGAAAAGAAAGGGAGCGACTACTTCTCGGACAGTGCCTATCCAGTTTGACCAAGACAAGTTTGTCGGCCCGAAGCAGGCTGCCAGATACATCGCTCTGGAGAAGCGGAAAATACTTCCAGAGAAGCGATTTCTAATCAACCCACAGGGCACTTACAGAAATTTTGCCGGGTTGATTGACGCGAAGAATTGGGATCGGTTGATTAATCCCTTAGAGCATTACGACATAGCTACAGTGCGTGAATTTTATGCTAACGCCTGCCCGATGACGACGAGCCCTTTACTTGGGTATCTAAAGTGGCCGGGCGTCCAATTGCATTTGATCGGGATGCCATCAACCGAATCCTTGGGGAACCGCTCCAGCTGGGAGCTGAAGAGAGAGACCAATACCACACAGACCTACGGCTTCACCGTGATGTTCCTGCCATTACTGCCGCCCTGCTTTTACCAGGGAAATCGGTTGAGCTGAACCCATCTGGGGTTCCAATGAGGTATCACCGGGAGGACATGACTCCCATGGCTCAACTGATACTGCTCTTGGTTTTGACCAACATCCAGCCTAAATCACACACCTCTACTGTGCCTATCCCAGTGGCACATTTGGTCCATTCCATCCTCACCAATGTCGAGATCGATGTGGCGAGGATCATCGCAAATGAGCTGAAGTCCGTGGTCGAGAGCGGGCTTAAGTCGGGGGCTCGTGTTAATTGTCCCCTAGCTTTCCCGTGTTTGATCATGAGTTTATGCGTTCAGGCAAGGGTGAGACTTCCGTCTCGTGGGCAGGTAAGGATCCCGTCACCTATCGATGATCGGTATGTGGCCAAATATTGTAGAGTAAAGACTACCGGTGGCAGTACAGCCTCGGGAAGTACTCGGGCTTCTGATGGTCCTGGTACTTCTACTCCTAGACTTGATCCGTACGTTCGAGTTGTGTGCAATTACAGTTTGGAATGGATGGCGGCATCCCAGAGAGCCATGTTGGATATGCACGACTCTATGCAGCGGTTGCAGCTGCAAGGAAGTGGTGCCCATGCTTTGATGACGCATGAGCAGTTTCTGCTTCACTCCAACTGGCCTGTGGACACGCCAGTGTATAGTGAGGGGGTGGACGCTGATGCTGATGATGATGATGTTGATGATGAGGCTACCGGTTCTGAGGCCGGTAGCGAGGAGGAGTCCAGAGCCCTTAGTGGGTTAAGTTTTTGTATTTTTTTTAGTTTTTATGTCATTTCTATTTGTATTTTCGGATTTTGTATCTTGATTTTGGTGTTGTACTATTGGGGTGTTTTGTCCCCCATGAACAAATTTATATTTTCAGTTAATGTTATTTATTTATGTTTTTAATTTTGTGTGTTTAATAAATTTTTGGTTGATTGAGTGGCAAACCCTTCTAGATTGGTTGCTCCTCAAGAAGTACCCAATGAAGGTGCATCCGAGCTTGGATGGCAATGATAAGAATAAACAAGTGAATGAAGCTAAGGTACATGGTTACCTTCAGCTAGAATTTTAGAATGCATTAGGAACTCTACTCTTTTTGGTAAATTGAATATTGTCTTTTTGCAACATAATTGAATGAATGTTTCATCTAGAACTTAAAACCACAAATTGTGAGGAAACCTCCATTGTACACTCAAATGCTGGATTCTAATAAGTTTTGTTGATTCATGAGATTCATGCTTTGTCTTTTATTATTGTGAAATTGTGGAAGCAATTAGAAATGATCAAGGCACTTGTTTTCTTTTGAGCACAACTACATCCAAAAACAACTTACCTGTGAGCAGAGAGAGTATTTGTTAACCCCTTTGAGCTTAAACAGTTGAATCTCGGCTTGAAATAAAGCGAGATCTCAAAAATCTTTTTTTTACAACCCGGAAAATCTTGATTATTGTTCTTTTGCCGTAAAAAGTTAAGAGCATTCACTTAGGGTGAGTAAGAAATAAGTTGGGGAGAACGAAAAAGAATCGGTAAGTACCACAACTCTTGAAAAAGAAAAGAAAAACCGAGCAAGCATAGAAAAATATATGTATAGAAAATATAGAAAAGAAACATCTGTTTTGTATATATGATGTGAAAGAAAAGAACAAAAATAAAAAGAATGAAAATGAATGCTTGCTTGGAAGAAAAATACTGAAAAATAAAAATTGAGTTGTGGAATATGTGTTGTGAAGGTTTCAAATAAGAAACAAATGAAACAAAGTCGAGTAGTGTGAATAATACTGTTAATGTCTCTTTTGCATCGGCACTTTCGTTTCAATGGCCTTAGAAATGACCCTTGTTTGTTAACCTAACCAAGCTTCAACCGAAAAGCCCTTAGTGATCTTTATGCTTCCACAGTACCATTTATAATTGTTAGACATTGTATGAATCTATTTGATTTCTTCATTGTTTGTTAGAGAGTGAGATTAATCCCGCGGTTGCAAACGCGTAAAATCTTCATTCCTTATTCGAAGAGGAGAGATAGGATGATTCATTCAGAATAGTACTGTTGTAGATAGATAAATATTTTGCATTGCTATTTAAGTTTTAGTTCTTGTGTATTATTTTATTCAAACCGTTGGAAACTTGTATTTGCTGATTTCGCTTGTGTTTGAGCCGTTTATCCAACTTCGGAGAAACCATTTTCTTAAAGCAAATCCTCTTGTCCTTCAAGAGGCATACTTTGCTTGAGGACAAGCAAGAATCTAGTTGGGGAGAGTTGTTAGATGCCCAAAAGTGCTTAATTGAGCTATCATATGTGGGCATCTTTCACTCTATTTCCCTGCTAAAATTGTCAAAATCACCTTGGTTTTTGATGAAATGCATTACATTGATAAACAAGCTTGGTGCCTTTGATTTGTGTGTTATTGTGCAGAAAGAAGGCATGAAATAATTGAAATTGAAGACACAAGAAAGTTGGCAAAGGAACCAAAGCAAACAAGCATTCATCAGCCTGCTCGCTAGGCGAGGGCTGTGGCGAAGCACTGGTTCGCTAGGCGAGCGCCAAGCGAAAAGCTCCAGTAAATTGTCAATAAATTCGCCAGGCGAGCTGACAGCGAAGGTGGTAGCGAGTTCGTTCTGTTTTGGTGAAAAGCGCATCCAGCACTCACTCGCTAGGCGAAGCTCTGGCGAGTCCCCAGCGAGCATTCCAGTAGCGAAACCTCTCAACCTCGCTGGGGCGAAGGTTGAAGCGTGTCCTTCGCTGGGCGAAGGTATGTTCGCTAGGCGAACATGACAGTTCAGCTGACCCTGTTTCTCTGGGCGCAGGTGCCTTATGTGCCCATATTAGACCCTCGCTAGGCGAGCCATTCTGCTCGCCTAGCGAGCATGACAGCCCAGCAGAGGTCTATAAGTAGCAGGTGCCACTTTTGAGCACCATACCTAGTTTTACCTCATTTTTCCACTTTAAATCACCTTGGTTTTTGATGAAATGCATTACATTGATAAACAAGCTTGGTGCCTTTGATTTGTGTGTTATTGTGCAGAAAGAAGGCATGAAATAATTGAAATTGAAGACACAAGAAAGTTGGCAAAGGAACCAAAGCAAACAAGCATTCATCAGCCTGCTCGCTAGGCGAGGGCTGTGGCGAAGCACTGGTTCGCTAGGCGAGCGCCAAGCGAAAAGCTCCAGTAAATTGTCAATAAATTCGCCAGGCGAGCTGACAGCGAAGGTGGTAGCGAGTTCGTTCTGTTTTGGTGAAAAGCGCAGCCAGCACTCACTCGCTAGGCGAAGCTCTAGCGAGTCCCCAGCGAGCATTCCAGTAGCAAAACCTATCAACCTCGCTGGGGCGAAGGTTGAAGCGTGTCCTTCGCTGGGCGAAGGTATGTTCGCTAGGCGAACATGACAGTTCAGCTGACCCTGTTTCTCTGGGCGCAGGTGCCTTATGTGCCCATATTAGACCCTCGCTAGGCGAGCCATTCTGCTCGCCTAGCGAGCATGACAGCCCAGCAGAGGTCTATAAGTAGCAGGTGCCACTTTTGAGCACCATACCTAGTTTTACCTCATTTTTCCACTTTTGTACTTTTGTTAGATATTTTTACAGCATTGTTCTTGGGAGCTTTTATGCCCTAATTTTCATTTCTCTTCATCTTAGAACCATCTTCTACAAAAAGAAGGTGGATTCCCATCCAACTTCGATTATCCGACTTGGATGTTGATCAACCTTCTTTCCTTACTTGCCGACCAAGCTACCATGAAAATGAGTAGCTAAGTCATCCATTTGTCAAGGTTAGATGTAGGTGATTACTAGCTTTGTGTGTAAATGTAAGGATCCTCATATGTAAACTCTTTAATGGTAAATATATGATGAAAACTTTGTTTCTATTTAAAACTCTTTGTGTTGGTTTATGATCGAGAGATGTTTACCGACTCTTGACCTAGGTTTTCATCCAAACTTGTTTGTTAGCTAGAGATAGTAATGAATGATTTTGTTCACCATAAGGTTGAACCAAAAAAGTTGTCATTTTGATAGATTGTGTTCGAGAGAAACAATGGATCAAAATGGCAAAACTCACAATGTGTGTTCGAGAGAAACATATTGAGAGGACTTTGTGAAATGATTTATCATCTAAAGGAGTTTATAAGATTGTTGACCGAGCAAATACATGCAAAGTGATCATTGAAACCTAACTTTGGCAATATTTCTCATTTATTCAAACCAAAACTTTTACCGCAATTTATTACTTTTTATGCAAGATAACTTGATTAAAACCAAAACCCTATTGTTACATTGAGCTAAGATTAATACAACCATCGAACGGCGGTGATATCTTACAATCCCTGTGGATACGATAACAAAAACCCGACACGAAATATACACTTTCAACAAGCAGTATGGAAACAAAATAACAAGACAGTAACAACAATAAAAGTAACAAAATTGAACAGAATTGATCATAGAAAAAAAATTCATAAAAGTAAGGAATAACAATTGTCATTTATATTAAATGTAAAGACTAAAGTTAAAAGTAACAGTAAGCATTAAAATAATAATAGCAGTAAAGTGCTCCCTCCCCACACTAAAACAAAGCAGTGTCCTCATTGCTTTAATGTGAGTAGGAAAATTCAGTGATCGATGTATTTAGCCACGGTACTGTCCCAAAGAAGCTACAGCCTGGTTCAAGTGATCAAACTATTCGACGGTGACATCCATTAAGCCTAAGACATCAAGGCGCATGCTTTTTAGTTCATCTTTCACATTAGTAATTTCAGTACGGAAACCATCCAAACGGGTAAGAATTGTGGTCAGATTTTCGGCATAAGATGGAATTTCTGGTTCATTCAGATTATAGTAGTTTGGAGGGGTTTCAGGGTCAGATTCATCAACAGAGATAGGGTCATCAAAATACTCATAAATAGGTGGTGTCTCAGGAGGTGATGGTGGAGCAATGTGATTTTCATCTAAATCATATAGCCAATTGTTACGGTCATGAACACTCGTTCTCTCATGGTTTGGTAAGGTAAATAGCTGGACAACTTCATTATTAATTAGGTAGTCAAAAGCGTCTGGTCCAAGGTTTCCTAAAATTCTTCGTTCGAAGCAAAAGTCAATATCCATGGGTCGGATGGGTCCAAAAGGTGTACACTTGTTAAGTGGGTGTCTAAGTCCAATAGCATCAACTATCATGGTTACTAGGTCGCCTATTAGGATTGGGGCACGATTGTCCTGTGCAAGGTAAACAAATATTTCCATCATGAATGTTACAACATTTACATGTCGGCCTTGGTCGACACAGAGTAAGATGAAAAGTCCATCGATTGACACTAAGGTGTTGTTCTCTTCTTTTCCAAATAGGGTGTGGGCTAGTATTTTTTGGAAGTAGCGGATAGCAGGGTTGTGTATCGCATCAGAGTGCATATGGTGCGGGTCAGGGTGGTGATCTCCAGTTAAACTACCCCAAAAGTAATCCAAGTCAATGTCATTGATTAATTCCTCCTAGCGGGTAGTGAATACAAATGGGCCACTAGGAAATCCTAGAAGGTCAGCAAGGTCTCTACGGTTATAAGTGAAATCAATACCAAACAGCCTAAAGGAAATCAACCCTTTGTTGAGTCTGTAACCATGCTCGGGTATGTAAATTAGGGAGCTAATGAATTCTAGGGTAAGCTCACGGTATGTGACATACCTTCTCTTAGTAGCAGTATTCTCCCAACCTAGTTGGTTAAACAAAAACAAGATACTATTGTGGATACCTAGCCTATCCATGGCAGGTCCATCATAATATATGGATAAATCCATATCCTTCTAAGCTAAATAATCATAACGCCTTCTCTGAACTCTGTCTCTGAAAACTGTATCTACTTGTTGCATGATGAAAATTAGTTACTAACTAGTTTTAAGTTTGCCTGTTAATCAGTAGCCAATATTACTAAGTTAGTAACGAAAAACAACAAGTACATTACTGCATAGAATCAAGGAAAGGGAGCAAAAATAAAAGTAATAATAAAAGAAAGAAAACCTATAAAATGCAAAACATAAAAATAACAAAATCAATAACAAATTAAAAAGAGGCGGGTTGTCTCCCACCAAGCACTTTGTTTAATATCGTAAGTTCGACAATAACGTCGCGATATATCAGTTTTGGGGTTGAGCGGACAGCTCTATAAGTCTTAGACAATTTGAATAGTCTCTATTGTCAATATTATGATAATTCTTTAATCTCTTCCCGTTTACAATGAACGATTCACTATTTCTACCCTTGATTTCTATCGCACCGCTTCTAAAAACTTTAGTAATTTCGAAAGGACCTGACCACCTAGATTTAAGTTTTCCCGGAAAAAGCTTAAGTCTTGAATTAAATAGTAACACTACGTCGCCGACATTAAAGTCTTTCTTATATATGCGTTTATCGTGCCATTTTTTAGTTCGTTCTTTGTATATCTTGGCATTCTCATAGGCGTCTAGTCTAAGTTCTTCCAATTCGTGAATGTCTAGAATTCACTTCTCGCCTGCGGAAGTATAATTTAGATTTAGGGTCTTAATTTCCCAATAAACTTTGTGTTCTAACTCTAAAGGGAGATGACATGATTTACCATAAACTAATTTAAAGGGTGTGGTCCCTATTGGGGTCTTGTAGGCTGTCCTATATGCCCATAGAGCTTCATTTAGTTTAGATGACCAGTCTTTTCAAGATATTCCGACAGTCTTTTCTAGAATTTGTTTGATCTCTCTATTCAAAACTTCGACTTTCCCACTGGTTTGTGGGTGATAAGGTGTTGCTACACGGTGTCGGACTCCATACTTCAGAAGAAGTTTTCCAAAGATATTTGATATGAAATGGGAGCCACCGTCACTAATTACTAGTTTTGGCACACCGAATCTAGGAAAGATTATGTTCTTGAACATCTTAATCACTACTCGTGTGTCATTTGTCGGAGAAGCTACAGCCTTGATCCATTTGGAAACATAATCGACAGCTACGAGTATGTACTTATTACCAAAAAAAGACGGAAATGGTCCCATGAAGTCAATCCCCCACACATCAAAGACTTCCACTTCTAAGATGCCTGTTTGTGGCATTTCGTCGCGTCTTGAAACGTTACCAGTGCGTTGTCACAAGTCGTAATTTATAACCGCATTGTGGACATCTTTCCATAGAGTAGGCCAAAAGAAGCCAGATTGTAAGATCTTAGCACAATTTTTTTAAGTGCTTGCGTGCCCACCATAGGGAGTAGAATGGCAATGAGAGATTATATCATTTATTTCATCCTCAGGAACACATCGACGGAAAATGCCGTCGGCACCTCTCTTGAAAAGCAGAGGTTCATCCCACTAGTACTGTTTTAGATCATGAAATAATTTCTTCTTTTGTTGGTATGATAGGTCCGGTGGAAGTGCTCCAGCAGCTAGGTAGTTGACAAAGTCAGCATACCATGGCAGAGTTATATTCGTATGAATTTATTCCACGGATTCTTCTATTTCGGTATCATTTAAGGTTAGCCCAGACATGTCGCTTTCCATTTGGGCTATAAGTCGTTCGTAAGGGAAATCATCATTGATTGGAACTTGTTCAGGCTTATTCCCTTCGATGCGTGATAAGTGGTCTGCTACTACGTTCTCAGTATCTTTATTATCTTTTATTTCTAAATCAAATTCTTGTAAGAGTAAGATCCATCTTAAGAGTCTTGGTTTGGAATCCTTCTTACTTAGCAAGTATCTAATAGCAGCGTGATCAGTATAGATGATGATTTTCGCTCCTACTAAGTAAGAACGGAATTTGTCTAAAGCGAACACAACAGCTAGAAGTTCCTTTTCAGTGGTGGCGTAGTTCATTTGGGTATGATCTAAGGTTCTACTTGCGTAGTTCACATGAAGTTTTTTATGCTTCCTTTGTCCTAGCATCGCGCCTACAACATAGTCACTCGCATCACACATGATTTCGAATGGTAATCTCCAGTCAGGTGGTTACATGATAGGTGCGGTGATTAAAGCTATTTTTAATTGTTCAAATGCTGTTAAAAATTTCTATTCAAAGATAAAGTCAGCGTCTTTCATTAATAAACCAGTCAGTGGTTTGGTAATTTTCGAGAAATCTTTGATAAAGCGTCGGTAGAAACCGGCGTGTCCTAAGAAGCTTCGTATTTCTCACATGATTTTCAGAGGTTGAAGATTTTCTATAATTTTGATTTTAGCTTTGTCTACTTCAATTCCTTTATCAGATAATACGTGTCCTAGCACGATTCCTTGTTAGACCATGAAATAGCATTTCTCCCAATTCAATATGAGATTCACCTTTACGCATCTTTCAAGTACCATTTCAAGGTTTGATAGACATCCTTCAAAGCTCTGCTCACAAATAGAAAAATTGTCCATAAAGACTTCCATAATGTCGTCTATAAAGTCAGTGAAGATTGACATCATGCATCTTTGGAATGTTGCGGGAGCGTTGCATAGTCCAAATGGCATTCGTCGATAAGCAAATGTACCATAAGGGCATGTGAAGGTTATTTTCTCTTGGTCGTCAGGATGGATAGGAATTTGAAAGAATCCTGAATAACCGTCTAGATAGCAGAAGTGGGAATGCTTAGCCAATCGTTCAAGCATTTGATCAATGAAAGGCAGAGGAAAATGATCCTTTTGAGTGGCTTTGTTCAGTTTCCTATAGTCAATGCACATTCTACTTCCGGTCACAGCTCTTTGTGCTATAGATTCTCCCTTCTCATTCTTAACAACTGTAACACCCCTTTTCTTGGGTACTACATGAACGGGGCTAACCCATTCGGAGATCGAATATATGATTCCTGCATCTAATAACTTTTTTACTTCATCCTTGACTACAACACTTAAGATTGGGTTGATCCTTCTCTGGTGTTCTCTAGAGGTTTTACAATCTTCCTCTAGCATAATGCGATGCATACAGATAAAAGGACTTATTCCTTTTAGATCAACGATGTTGTAGCGTAACGCAGTTGGATATTTTCTTAAGACATCTAGTAACTTTTCAATTTCAATCTGTCCTAAGTCTGCGTTTACTATTACTGGTCTTTTGAGATCAGTGTCTAGGAATTCGTATCTTAGGTTCTTGGGTAGTGTTTTTAATTCTAAGTATGGTTTCTTCGGGCATGGCATGTGATTGGGTGTAAGTGCTAAGCATTTGCTTAGACTGTCATTTTGGTATGGTTCACGCCAATTATCATCTTCAAATATTGGAGGGATTTGGATTTTCATTATATCAAAATATGTGGTTTCTTGCATCTCCATCTCTCTTACGCACTCATCTATGACATCAAGTAGATAACAATTATCATATATAGCTGGCGCTTGTAAGAATTGTGTCAAGATGAATTCAACTTTTTCTTCTCCAACATCGAATGTTAGCTTGCCTCTTTTCACATCTATTATGGCTCCGGCGGTAGCTAAGAATGGCCTTCCTAATATAATAGGTGTAGTGACATCTTCTTTGATGTCCATGATTATGAAGTCGGTAGGAATGTAGAATTGTCCTACACGTACTGGAACATTCTCTAGTATACCAACAGGATATTTGATTGAGCGGTTAGCTAGTTGAACATACATCTTTATTGGTCTTAGTTCTCCCATGTTTAGCCTTTTACAGATGGATAAGGGCATTACACTAATGCTGGCTCCTAAGTGGCATAGAGCTTTGTTTATGACGAACTTTCCAATGACATATGGTATGGAGAAACTACCCGGGTCTTTCAGTTTGGGAGGCATGTTGTTTTGGATTATTGCGCTACACTCAGCAATAAGTGTAATTGTTTCGTTATCCTCGATCTTTTTCTTATTGGATAGGATCTATTTAAGAAACTTGGCATATGAGGGCATTTGTGTGATAGCTTATGTAAAGGGTATTGTGATATTCAGTTGCTTCAGAAGTTCAACAAATTTCTTAAATTGCCCTGCAGTTTTAGAATTTACGAATCTTTGAGGATACGGAATGGGTGGTTTATAAGTTAGTGGAGGTACATAAGGTTTTTCTTTCTCTTCGGCCTGTTGGGTATTATCTTCCTTCTCCTTCGGTTCACTTACCTTCTCAGTTGTTGTTTTGTCAGGTTTTTGGTACATGGCAGGATTTTGAAGTCTTGGATCTACGGGTCCGTCTAGTTCTTTTCCACTTCTCAATATAACGACATTTGCATGTCCTTTTGGATTAGGTTGTGGTTGTCTAGGAAATGTGCCAGCAGGAGCAGCAGTAGATGATTGTTATTGAGCCACTTGTGAAATCTGTGTTTCAAGCATTTTGTTGTGGGTGGCTAAAGCGTCTACTTTGTTTGGTACTGATTTCGTACATTCCACCTTTTGTTTGGGACTTTTCTACTGGAGTTCTTTCACCTCCCCATTGGCAATGGTTTTGGGCCATGTTTTCAATGAGTTGATAGGCTTCGTTGTATGGCTTGTCCATAAGTGCACCGCCCGTGGCAGCGTCTACTATCAATCTTATGTTGTACGTTGGGACATGTGTGAATGATCACCCAGTCTTCGAGACCGTGATGTGGACACATCCTCATCATGTCTTTGTATCTCTCCCACGCGTCGTAGAGAGATTCTGCATATTTTTATCAAAATCCGTTTATTTGAGCTCTCAGCATAGCAGTTTTGCTCGGCGAAAAATATTGGGCTAAGAAAACGTTCTTCAATTCTTCCCATGTAGTGACTGAGTTGGATGGCAAGGATTGTAACCAAGCCCAAGCTCTGTCTCTTAGAGAGAAAGGAAAAAGACGTAGTCTTATCGCATCTTGAGATACACTATTCACCTTCACAGTATCTGCATACTGCACAAACTTTGTCAAATGTTCATTAGGATCGTCCGTTGGATTTCCAGCAAATTGATGTTGTTGGACAGCTGATAACAATGAGGGTTTCAACTCGAAATCGTTTCGATCAATAGCAGGGGAAGCAATGTTGTTGTGAGGTTCTTGTTGGGACGGGGTAGCGTAGAACTTAAGAGGATGATTCTGATGTCCCACTGCAACCATGGTTGGTTCTTTAACTAGTTCAGTAGTAGGAATGATGATAGCAGGAATATTGTACCTTCGTTGGTACTCTAGTACTCGGGGTCTTAAATATAAGAAATGCTCTAATTCTGCGATTGGTAGTACTAAGTTTTCGCCTTGTGAGCGAGTACTTGGCATAGAATCGAGAAATAAGGGAAAGGAAATTAGTTTTTGCCTTAGTCTATACTACGCAATGAAAGAATCGCACTATTTGACTAAATCGTTCCCCGACAACGGTGCCAAAAACTTGATTTGAGTCGTGACTGTATATAAAATATAGTTGATCGATCACCATTTGCACTTAGTTTTCATCATCCATCCAGCATGAATCTTCAAGAATCGGTAACACTTTGTTCTTTCTTTTAGTTGATTTCCTAAGTTTTATCGCATTTCATAATTTCCTTCTTGTTTTATGTTGTATTAGTGGTTCATCTCTTTTTGTCGCATTTTATGCATTTCCGTGGTAGTTCTATTTGGTTTCCAGGTCCAACAATAAGCCCGAAAGATGCGTAAGGGAAGAACGGGAGTCAAAGACAGTGTGCAAAGCAAAATAAGGCAAAAACAGGGTGCTGACACGGGTGTCCGTGTCAGTTGACACGGCCCGTGTCAGCCTGTGCAGGAGTGGAGAGTAAGGGAGCAGAAAATAGGGGGATGACACGGGTGCCCCTGTCAGCTGACACGGCCCGTTTCAGCAAAGGCTGAAGGCAAAGAGTTAACAGAGAGCCAACACGGGCGCCCGTGTTGGCCAATTCGCCCCTTTTGCTGATTTTTATTGTTTAAGTCTCTATGTAAGTCCGGAGGGCAGTCTTGGTATTTCACTATGCTTTTAGATGATTTAGAACTATTTAGTCCATTATTGGTAAAGAGAAAAGATATATTTTTTGGATCGTACGAAGAAGAGACAGAAAAGAGAAGAGAGCTTCCAAGGAGTTTGGAGAAGAAGAGATTTTCAAGATCGGAAGAGATTGAAGATCAACCTTCATCACCAAAGAATTATAATGTCTCTATTTTGTAATTTATTTTCTTTGAATACTATGAGAAGCTAAACCCTCCAAGGCTAGGGGGTGTCCCTGAACTGCTACTGTATGAACAATATTTCTATGTTTTCATGATCATCAATGTTGTTATTAATTCACATTATTATACAAAGTTCTTAAAGCTTTATTGTATCGGGCAAATGGAATTTTGATCTATGGTTAAGGTTTAGATTGGACAAACCACCTTATCGCTTGTTGTATAATAATACTTCGGTATAATCGCTTAGGAATAAGGATCATACCGGAGTAGTCGTTAATTCTTGTTCAATTTCGTATTTCTTAACGTCATTTTGAATAGCTAAGGTATTAGGATTGAAATTAACTGTTAATGGTTTTCGGCTAAGGAATTAGAGAAAACAAACCTTGAGAATCGGCTTTGAATAATTACAACGTAGATATCGTATAATGTGGAAGTAGTGAAGTACAAAGCAATTCATACATCTTGCCCTAGCATGCTTTCTCATATCGATTAACTGATTTTTATACGCTTTGTGTAATTTATTCTCGTCTTATCATTTCGAAAACAATCA
Organism: Lathyrus oleraceus; assembly: GCF_024323335.1. Lineage (NCBI taxonomy): Eukaryota > Viridiplantae > Streptophyta > Magnoliopsida > Fabales > Fabaceae > Lathyrus > Lathyrus oleraceus. Next base: position 136,321,114 of record NC_066582.1, on the reverse strand, counting down.
ACAAACCCCCTTTGATCTTTTGTTCATTGGAATTATTGTAAAGACTTGTACTTAATACGCAGTCCTCGAGATCGATACTCGGGATAACTCCCATTTTATTACTACATCAGTGCAAATAGTACACTTGTTATTTTACTGATCAATAGTCTATCGGATACTTGACTGCAAGTGCACAGTCTAGTCGTTTAGTTTTAAAAGATATCGAACCCACATGGACCGATGGTCAAACTAATGCTATCGATGTTACTATGTTTAGCTAAGGCGATGATTTTTAGAGGTTCGGTTCAACAAAAATTAGATCTAAAGAAAATTAAGTTTTTAAGAAAATATTAATGAAGGGATATCAGTATGCAACGCATTAATTGTCAAGGATTCGATAAGTCACTGGTGTATATTTTAATTACCAAATACCTTTCAGTAGACAATACTCATTTAAAAGACTTTATCTCACACTCTCGTGATTATTGACTCGGACTATACTTTTAAGTCAGAATGTACACTCTCCTGTCCCATTTGAAGTTAAAAATACTTTTTGAAAATAAGTAAGTTCTAATTTCTTTTAAAGTGCTATCGCTGTTTTTAAAATCAATGCCTAGCCTTTACTATCCAGTTCGACCCTCACGCTCTCACGATTGTCGGTTCTAACCTTAGCTAATTTCCCACTCTCGTGGCAAAACCGTATTAAATAGATTCTTACTCTCGTGACAAAGTTAATTAAATTCAAATTAAAAACCACAGCCAGAAAGATTATTTGAGAAAAGAAGTTTACCCCGATTATTATTAAATCTCGTCTAATTAAATTGTTTACATACCGATACCGGTAGTTTAGCCAGACATGTTAAATAATTAAACACAGACGAACAGAAACAATTTAAAAATAAAGCAAACATGATTATTTAATAATAAAGCAATAATAATAATTGAATAAAAAAAACCTGGAACTTTGATTAATTGAATAGGCTAAATCTTGAAGTACTTGAGCAGTCCTCCATAGGTCGGTAGGATTCTGCTTCTTCGAAACAAATGCTTAAACTAAACTAACTAAGTTGCATAGTTCCCCAATATAGGAAACTACTACTTTTGGCTAAGTGAAAAACGGAAAGGAAAAAGGAAATATCAAAGCCTTGAATGAAAGGTAAACAAATTGCAGTCAAAGAAAATAATGCTTGCTGAAGAAAAATAACGTGAAAACAAAATTGCAGGAGCGAAAAAAGGCATAGAGATCGAATGAGAGAGATAGATCCCCGAAAGTTTCCAACTTTCATTCTTTTATAATCCCTCTTGGTCTTCGTGCTTGAGAAAAGTAAGGAGGACTTAGTTGAGTGAGGGATTCACGGGAAGGTGGTTTAAGGAGCGTAGACTGGGTTGAGTTGAGGGCGACGTGGACCACTTCTGTTTGAAACCCATTACGCTGATTTTGCATACGTGACGGTCGTGATGGACTTGTGGCGTTCGTCACACTTAAGGGTGGCGTGACGATCATGATGGTGTGTGACGGTCGTCATGTTCACAAAGTTCATATTTTCTGTTGTTTCTCTTCTGTTTCTTCTTCTTTTCCTTCCTTTTCTACACTTTGCTCATTTGAGAATAGGAATTGAAATACCTGCAAAAATAACTTGAACACTTGCGGAATAATCGGAATATAAATGAAAACGGTACGATTTTTGAATGTAAATCAAGGCAAATATACGATACATTTTCGCATTATCAGCAGTAATAAAAAAGATCGAATCGACAAGGACTTCCATTTAACAAGATAATATTGTGCAATGCATAGAAAATACTAAATTGGGGGGGGGGGGGGGGTAGAGTTTTAATTTTGAAAAAGAGAATAAAGTGTTATGTCAATAATACGAAAGCGGCCAGGTTTTGTATAAAATCCTCTATTTCTCTACTGTTGGTGTTCGATGTATTACATAAATGATATCGTCACTATAACTCCAAGGCAAATTAATAAAACTGTTATACTGAATCCCTTGGTGTATAGCTCACTAATCTATACTCTGAGTTTTCTATCCCTAGTCAACAAGCGTAAGCACAATTAGGCAATGCAATAGAACTTTAATTCCTGAGCCACTACTCAAGATCTACTATCCCTATTCAACTGGCGTAAGCACAACAATTTCCCTAGGTCCAACACATATACTAATGGTCAGTATTCCCCATGTGCCCAAATTTAGATTAAAAGAGTATCTCAAATAAAAAACCTTAAGAACAAAGTGTTCCCTATATGTCCCAACAATATTAAAATAGGTTAATCAAACACAACCTAACCTAAAGAGAATTAGATACTCATAGTGAAAATTACAATAACAAATAAAAATAAGAAGAATCCTCATTCCTTAACTGCTCCCAATCAAGAGAATCCTCTAACAGGACGTCCAAAGGTCACCCCAATGCAAGCTGATGTGCACGACTCCATGTCAAACATTTCTCTCAGTCAAACAAAAATTCTATCCCTCAAGAGACTACATAAGTTGCGGAGTCTGTCAATGGATACCATGTTGGATCCCTCCTCAAATTCTCCACTGGCTGATACTCGCAATGATGCCATCAATCTTTTCACCCAACAACTAAAAGCTAACATCTTTGAAGCTGACCTTCTTGCTGCTATGGAAGAAGATGTCAACCTTGGAAATGACATTCAGAAGCTGCTACCTGAACTCAACAAACAACGGGCATATGATGCCTTGCTTAAGTTTCTCTTTGAATTTGAGTCCTTCTTCGGTTAAGTTTGCAGGGACATTGATCTCAAGCGCTCGACCACTTCCAACCTTCAAAGTGTGACGAGTGCCATTGCAGTGGCTTGGGAAGCAAGCGATGTGGATTCCAAGAAGGTTGGTCAACTTGAAGCACAACTCCAAGAATACTATGCGAGATCCTATTCGATTGACAAAAAGATTACTTAGCATCGTGCCAAGATCCTGGAACTCTCTAACGAGATTAATAACCTGGAGAAAGAGAAAGCTGAATTGGCCTTGGGATAGTCAGTCCCTACAAAGGAAATGATTGATTCCTAAGCCATAAAAGGAGTCAAACACGCTGAAATTGTGCTTAAACTAGGGCTGGAGATCCCTCATCTGAAAGAAATTCACAATCGCCTCTGTGTTAAGCTCGACCTCTCCAAGTCCAAGCTGGAAGAATTTAAAGCACAATTTCCCATTTGACTTGTATTTTTGTTGATCTCTTTTTGCCCTTCACTATTTTGTAATGACTTTGCCATTCTCACACTTTTAATACCATTGTGCCGACTTTATTAGAAAATTATTCTTGTTTAATTCGAATTTCTTGTAGCATAGGCCTATACCATTTAAGGTACTTACCATTTACCCTTAGAATTCGTTTCTTTAAGGCTAATTCTTCAATCTCGTAAGCGTTGTTTGAAAAAACTTGAAGTATTCAAAATGGCCCCTCCCAATTTGTCGACCACTTGCCTAGGGTTCGATCTCTCTGATCCATAGGCAGAGTAACTTTCCAAACGTAATATCCACTTGAAAATTCCTTGGACTTAACCTTTTTATTATAGGCTTTGGCAACTCGTTCTTTTAGTCTTATCAACATATTCAACACTGCCAGCCTCTCTTAGTCTAAATCAACCATCTCATCTAACATCATCCCCCAATATCGATATGATGGAATTTCGTGTTGGCGTTGAACCCGGACTGATTGTAAATAAATCTCTATAGGCAAAACAGCTTCATGCCCATAAGTCAATCGAAATGGAGTTGTGGTTGTTGGCTCTTTGAGAGACGTACGACATGCCATAGGACTTGGTCTAATGTTCGATCCCAATTCTTTGGCCTCTTCCCAACATGTTTCTTGATCAAACTAATAATGGTTTTGTTAGCAGATTCGACCTGCCCTTTCTCCTGAGCATAATAGGGTGTTGAAGTTAATAATTTAATCCCTATTTCTGATGCAAACTCTTGCATATTTCGACCAGTAAACACTAACCCTTGGTCTATGGTAATAGTCCCAGGAACTCCAAATCTGTAAATAATGTTCCTTTCAATGAACTCAATTATAGCCTCTTGATCACTCTTCACTAAAGGTATTGCTTCTACCCACTTAGTAAAGTAATCAATACCGACCAATATATACTTTTGGCTTTTAGAGGGCGCAAGTCGAATTTCACCAATCAGATCTAAAGCTCATCCTTTAAACAACCAAGGCTTAACTATTGCATGCAACTCGCTTGTAGGGACATGTTGTATGCCTGAATGGACTTGGCATTCCTGGCAACATTTAGCGAAGCCAATGCAATCCTTCAGCATCGTAGGCCAGTAAACACCCTGGAGACATAATAACCATTTCATTTTGTGCCCCACTTGGTGAGAACCACATGCCCCAGTATGGGTGTTGGAAATAACCAAATACACCTCCTCTTCACCAAGGCATTTGAGTAACACTCCCTCAAGGGCCTTTTTAAATAACTCATTACACATAATTACATAATTTAAAGATCTATATTTTACCTTTCGATCTGTTAACCCGACAGGGTTCTTCAAGTAGTAAACCACATGTTTCCTCCAATCAGTATTGGATGGATTTTCAACGGTGCAAATCTTAAAGATCTCTAAGTAATTCTATTACTTCTAACCTCATATTTAGATCAATGTTGGCGCTGATATAAGTCGGCCTTCTAGTCGATCCGTGACCTAAATTTATTTCCTCCAATGGATCTTGAGGTTGCATCTTCGTAGTAGACGCCACCGATCCTTATCAAAACCTAAAGGCTCGTCATCATAGACACAATCAAACACGTGGCTCTTTGACGAACCGTGGTTCGATATTTATTAGATCATCCACGTCGAACACTTCTATTTCATTGGCCTCAATAGCCATGTATGGTACCTCAGCTTCCAAAGCCGTTTGGAGTTTGTTCTCTGCCATGTTGGGCGTGATTTGATCTAATGGGTTAAACTCAGTCATCATCACCAAGTTCGTTTCCCCCTGTTTTTCGGATTGCATCTAAGTCATATAACTTCTCTCCCATAATTTCTTGCCCCCAGGTAAACCCATGGGTTAGGTGAAGGTTCAAAGAGAAAAGTTCCTCCTCAAGAGGCACGTAAGCCAACTCTGTCGGTGCGCATGGCACTATATTTTCCAGGTTCCTGTCAAAATTTCTCTTGTCTACATGGTTAACTTCATCCATGTAGTAGCCTTGGTCTGCTTCGACGTTTTCAACTATACCATCTTCGCGCCAAATTGCTATTATTTGGTGTAGGGATGAAGGGACTGCCCCTATTCCATGTATCCACCCTCTTCCTAATAGTAAATTGTAACTAGCCATTGAAGCCATTACCATGAAAACCGTAGGTCGAGTAATGGATCCTACTGTTACATCCACCTGAATGACCCCCATGGTTTGGCCAGTCTTCCTTTCATAGTTAGAAAGGGCCATATTGTGGGGCCTGAGGTTAGTATCATACTTCCTTACTTCTTCCAGCAAGAAATATGGAATCAAGTTTACCGCTGCCCCAATGTCCACCAATATTTTATTCACGGTGGTATTTAATACCTAAGCCCTTATGAAAAGAGGCTTTAGGTGGTTCTTCATCCCTTCATGGGGTCTCTCAAAGAATTCATTATGCTCTTCGATACACACATTATCACAAAATAACAGGCTGGCTTGTGCTTTGACAGCTTCTCTTCCTCATAATCTTCATTCTCAGCAACCTCAATCACGCGGTCGTACTCATAAGGGAGTACAGAAACCACATTGCATAAGACGTCGAAATATCCTTCCGACCTAGAATCAAAGTTGTATGTTATCAAATCATCTTTACTTTCCTGCTCATCTTCCTTGTCCCTTCCTTTCGTCAGGCTTATCTTAGTTGAGAACAACTTTCTTCCTACTGGTTTTTTCATCTGATCAGTCGTTGGCTTCTAGTGTTGCTTAGTTTCACTCGACTCAGTAACATCTCTTTCTTCTTTCTTCTTCCTTTGAAACCTTCACCACTGTGTCCTCGTCATGGGATTCTTTCCCTTATAATTAGCACTGGGCCTGTAAGAGCACCTTTTTGACATTTCGAATTTTTTTTATAGATCATAGAAGATCCTCGACCAATATCGAAATTCCTCCACTTCAAGTTCCTGTCATGCTCTCCTCAAACAGGTTTAGTCCATTTCTCCTGAGGTTTGGCTGTAGGCTTGTTAGTATTGGGCCTAGCCTTTTGAAGTCCAGGCGTCAGTTCCTTTCTCTCTAGCACTCCTCTCTTGTTGAAGTAGTACTGAGGCCTGACCTTCTTCTTATTTTCCTTCTCCTCGGCTTTTTAAGCACTCTCAATCTTTTTAGCAGCCCTCTTATCAAACACACTGCTGCAACGAGGGCATATAATCACCTCGGAGTCGTCAGTTTGACACCTGTATAGGAATCCCACGACACTTTCACCAACTTTGGGAAAGACAACTTCAATTTGATTGTCACTCTCTTCAAATTCATCCATGTTGAAATATTTAGTGATTTCAACCATGTTAACAACTGCAAGCTCCACGTAACTAGCATTTACAACCTGCAATGGGTCAAAATCAATCTTCATGGGAGCTTTTCCCTTAGCAAATTTAAGTTTGCCTTCATTCACTGCATTATGCACAATATCCCTGAAAAGAAAACATTGTGAAGTTTTATGTCCTAAGAAATTGTGATACTTACAAAATCCTAGTTTCTTTCTTTGTTCTAATGGTGACACTTTTGCACCCGGAGGCACCAGTACCTAGCCATATGAAACTAACAAATCTAAAATCTCATCACATTTGGTCACGTCGAAGGTGTAAGTTTGCTTAGGGAATTTATCATATTCTTTAGGCTCTGCAGGATTCTTCCCATTTGTAGGTGTAAGCAACTTACACACATATGGGAGACCTGGCTTTAACTCAGCCACGTTAACCTCAGACTCTTCGACATGACTAAAATTGACCTCAGACACTATGTCTTAGTCTTCCATGTCAACATAAGATATTCGCTCCTTTTTAGCCTTACTCAATCTGGCCTTCTCGACCTTCAATCTTTCTACCTGTCTAACTCTGTGTGCCAACTGGGCCATATCTCTTAAATATTCAGTGTCTAATTTCTTCCTAATGGAATAATCTATCCCTCCAGCAGCCATTTCGACAAGCTCATGTTTAGGAACTTGGGTGAAGCACCTCGTTTTTTAGTAAACAAAACCGATTCAGGTAATCATCAATTAACTCAGTGAACTTTCGCTCGACGCTTGACAATTCCTTCAAGCTAATCTTAGATTGTCCCATGTATAACTAATCATGGAATAACCTCTCTATATGTGCCCAATCATGGATTGAATGAGGAGGTAAAATGGTAAACCATGTGAAATCATTCTTTGTTAGAGAACTAAGGAAGTATCCCATCCCTAGGTTCTCACTGTTAGCAATGTCACCTGCGTCAGTCAGATAACGAGAAATGTGTTTGACAGTAGATTCGTTTGTGTCACCAGTGGATTTTGTAAATTTAGGGACTTTCCATCCCCTTTGTAATTCAATTTGTAACACATAATCTGATAGGGGAGATATATAGGTTAGCCTTCTTAAGATGGTTCTGTTGGCGAAGTCTTGGATGAATCTTTCTTCTTGTTGTTGAGAGGTAAAAGCATCAGAGAAAGGACTAGAGGTAAATATCATCCTTCTAGGAGCCATGATGATGATTTTGAAGGAATAATCTCACACACACAACTAGAGAGAAGTTAAAATATGCAATGCAAAAGAGTAAGGAATGATTACCTATTTATAACGATGATTCTATGGAATTTGAGCGTGTAAATATTTCAGAAATCAATGGAGATTATGCATATTCAAAATTAGATCAAAATCATTCCAAAAGTAGTGTCCCAATCGATTGGCTTAGGGCTCTAATTAGTTGGGTGATCAAAATTTCCAAAATATTAAGCAAGTTTTATCAATGTGAGGATCTGATTAACTTGGAGAGAAGATTTCACTCATATTGGATTTGAAAAGATGCACGCCAAGCTGCTCCAATGGATTTCCTCAAGGCTTCATTTGATTGGGCTTACGTAAGTCAGCTTTCTTGGTGCTTTTTGGGCCTTGTGCTATATTTTCTTTGGCTTTTTCAATTTTTTACACCCTACACAACTTGTTTGCACCTCTTTTCTATAAACAACTAAAAACTCAACCATGGGGTTAGAAAAACTATTTTAATTGATGAGAACAAATTAAATTCACTATTTTAAAGGATTAATTGTAGTTTTTCGATCATTTCAACTTTAAAACAGCGATTTACCTCAATTATTAAGAGGTACTGATAAAAACTTCACTTCTTTAAGGGAACACCAACACATTGTGGTGTGTCATTATATATAGATAGTTAGATGCGAGAGTTGGTTAAACAACGAGATAGATATGTCCACCATAAGCATATCTACTCAACTTACTATGAGGTTAGCTAATCACTGAAGATCAGAGATGTTGAGATATCCGCAGCGAAAACTTTGCTTTGATCACCATCATTGATTAAATTCACAAACCATTGTATATAATGAGTATGATTTTTTTTCACAACTTCCTTTAATATGCGTTAAAGCTTCGAGCTACAAAGCATTATAGTAAAACATATCAGGGTTTCACCTTTGGTTCCCAAATTTTCTTAGGTCTAGGTGTGTTAGTGCTTCTAGAAGGTATAGAGTTATCACCTTTAGACCTTTTCAACTTATAAAATTAAAAGGATTTTAAGTGGCCAAATCTATTGAAATGTGAACATTTATAAACATGATGATTCATCTTCTTCCTAATTATCTTTTTTTTATGTGTTTTATCGGATTTAAACCCTAATCAACTTTTATTTAAGGAAGACCTTAAGATTTTATTTTCCCATAGTAAATTTACCTAGGGATTCTTTCATGAGAATTTGTCACTTCCTTTTTCAACGAGACACAAGTCTCACATGTTTCTGCTAAGTTTCTAATATTAGCCATTTCTAACTTAAGTGTTTTATTGTTTTCTTCGAGAAACTCCAGGCACTCCTTAAGTTATAATTTACATTTCTTAATCTTATAATTTTCTTCAATTAATATAGCACTTATTTTAAGCAACTGCTTGTAAGATGGCTTTGTTACCTCATAATCATCTTCCTCATGAGATACTTTCAAGCAAACTTTATTCGAAAAGGATTATACTACGGTTCTCCCTGAGGTTGACTCTTCTTCATTTGTGGAGGCTTCATTTTCTCTTATCATTTTGAAGGTTCCACTTGATGGGGCTTCTTTCTCTTGGTATCCTTTAACTGACGAATTTCCTTCATTTGATATTGAATTCTCCGAAGATCATTCAACTACTGAGTAATGTTCTTTCAAAGGATATCACATGAGTTGTTTTGAAGGTGTTTGATGAAGTTGTTGAATATTCTTCAGTCTTTGAGCTTATAACTTCATCTTTAAGTAATTGAACTAATTAGTTCAATTTTCTATGATATCATCATTCTTTGATTTTTCTTGAAATTCATAAACACTCACATCTCTTAATTTAAGAATTTGATTAAATTTCCAATTCTTAACTCTTAGATATTGGTTAGTAACGAATGATCCAATATAATTTATAACCTTACTAGATCTAGAAAAACATTTATGAATAAAACCATTTTCAAAAATGTTTTTAACAATTAGCAACAAAAGGTAAATATGCGGAAAACAAAAAGTTAAAGGTAAAATAAATGACACCAGAGATTTATATATGTTCAATCAAGAATACTTAATTATATCTTCAAGGTTTGATCTTGAGAGTATCTAGTAATTCTTATGAGGTTTTAGTAGGTTAAACTCCTAAATCCCCTTATATAAGAAAAATTGAAGTTGCAGACTAACTGTCAACCAAACAACGAGTAATGAAGAAAAACAGTTAGTCTTCCTTCCAAACACGAATTTGAAGTAGTTAGTCCCCGAGCTAAACCGAGATTTTCTACAGACTTATCTCAAACCAAGGTGAGCTTTTGACTAGGCTGAACTCACGAACCGAGTCGGGTTTTGATCAGGCTGATCAAGAACCAAGATGAGATTTTAAATCAGTCTTATCTCGAACCAAAGCGAGCTTTTAATTGGAATGAACTCAAGAACCTAATATAGATTTAGAATCGAGTTGATCTCGGACCAAAGTAAGCTTTTAAATGGAATGGGCTTACGAATCGAACTGACAACTTTAAAACTAAATCCACAAACCAAAGATTTTAAAGGGTTTAGCCTTGAACCAAACAAACACTCCCTTAAGAATAAATTATTCAACCAAGATAAAAACATCCTTGGTGAATTTACAATAACACCCTTTCTAGAATAAAAAAATTGTCACCAAACAAAAAGACTTTCATAAAGCACTATGCCTAAATTAATGTGATAAAGACTGACGTTTCTGGATATGAAAATATGAAAGGAGATGTGTAGCGGGGTATTCGTTACCATTAGAGATATTGACTAAATCCAAGGTAAACCATACAAGTCGAGTCGCCACTGCACTTCTATTTATCCAAAGGAATGGTTAGAAAGCGAACAAAAACCTAAAAGTTTTAACAAAAACTAGTAAAAGAAACAGAGATCTGGGTAAGGGGGTTGGTTATGCAATGGGAAGGTGTTAGGCACCCAAAACATCCTAGGTACTCCTAGGGAGCCCTTTTCATACTTGTTGTAAAGGTTGTTGTTTTGTGAAAATTTGTTTTGTGCAAACATGATGGAAGAGATGAGAAAAGAATATACAAGTTATTTACATTTTGTGTTTGAATGGATGAACCCATTGCCTACGTACCATCTTAAAAAAGATTAGGATCAAAACCTCGTAGTTCGGGGTAAAAATCTCAAAAGTGAGTTGGTGAATTGATTGGTCCAAAAGCCTTAAGGTCTTTTGTTATCAAAGGGAGAAAACTCAACCAAGCCACAAATCCACCATGTGAGGATAACTTCAACATGCTAGTGAGGGGTTAACCCTATAATAAGCATGGAAGACTCATTGTCCATCACTAAGGATATAGGTGAGTATTACATCTACCACAAGGATAACTCAAACCTAATAGCTAAAGGTTATGAAAAATTTGATTAAGGAAGTGGCCATTGGAACCACAAGAGGCATTTGAATGGGTTATATTTACCAATTAGAAGTATATACAAAAGTGGTCAAAGTTGACTTAAAGATTCAATTCAAGAATAAGTATTATGAAAAGAAAGTTTGGAAATCAAAAGCATAAGGCTTAGGTTTCTAATGTTTGAAAACAATAGTTAAATGTTTGCACAAAAAGTTTGGCTTGGGTTAGAGTGGAGAGAAGAAGAAGAAGGGCTAAGGTCCTAAGTAATGCAAAAAAATGTGAGGGATAAAGAAACAGAACCACAATGGAGTTCCTCTCTTGAGATCATATAGATGATCCAAGTAGCTCCTATCCTTTGTAATAAGCAATCACAATAAAGCATAAGCAATCATCAAACAAGCCTCTTAAGAGATCTTCAATGTGTCTTGTATCTTTCACTTTGGATGAACATAGCAATGGTCCTTCAATTTGAGCTCATAGAATCCCCTAGCACAGAAGCACACATATCAAAAGTTTCATGAAGTAAACCAAGAATGGACAAGAGTGAGTTTAGAGCTTTGGTCCCTTTAATCCATCTTCATCATTAAGGTCCATTTACTCCAATTTTGCATAAGGAAAGTCCTAGAATCTAAGTCCAATTCTCCATTCTTTGCATAGGGAAAGTCCTAGAAACTAAGTCCATTTCTTTGCATTTGGTTTACAACAATCAAAACAAACACAAGCATAATAATATATACACAATTATGTGCTCAAGTGAGCAAAAGGCAAATGGCATTAACATAAACATGTGCTCAAATGAGCAAAAAGAAAAGCAAATGGATAATATGTGCAAGAATAGTAAATTGCATAAAAGTAAAGAGCAAAAAGTAAACGTTAGTTGTTAGTGGTTAATAGTTAGTGTGCCATAAGGCAAATTTAGCGCTATGTTAAGCAATCGTAATTGGACTTATGTAGAAGTCACAACTATCTAAGGCCGGTCAATAATAATGTAGGCACCAAACACAAGTTAGGAGTCTTGATTAGTGAACCAAGTCCCAACAACTTGTCATGCCAAAAAGAAGAAGAAAATTGATCTTGTATTGGTTTAAGCCTTTTGCATGATTTAGGAAACAACCTATCCTTAATGCAAAGCCATTCACTTGATCAATTGATCAAGATGAATTAGGTTTGGATCAAGGAAGATTAAGTCTCCCTAATCAATGCTAACTTATCAACCTTCAACTCATTGATCAAAAAGAAAAAAAAGAAGAAGAAAAAGGAGATGAATAAGAGAAATGAAAATGGCAAAATTAAAGTGCATTAAATGAAGTAACATGTACCAACCCACATATGTTGACTAATGGCATTGAAAGTCAAGGTCAAACAATCAAAAACAGAAGTGAGATGAAGATTGGAAGTCAAGAAATGAACAAAATATTTTTTGGCATTTTTAATATTAAATAAACTTGAATTAAAAAATAAAAGAAAATGTCAAACTTCAAAATCACTTCAAATCAACTTTGAAAGGTCCAAGTGATTTATCCTAAGTTCAACAAGGTCAAACAAAGTTTGACAAAAAATTTCAGCATTTTTAAAAGTCAGAAACTATTTTTAATCAATTAAAAATGAATAAAAATAACCTAATTGAACTAAAATCTCAAATCAATTAAAAAATTGATGAGAATATTTTTCAAGGATTCATCATCATTCAAATAGGTTAGGAAAATATTTTTGTATTTTTTGAATATCAAAAACTATTTAAAATGAATTAAAAATAACCAGAAAAGAGAAAATTCACAAAAAATATCAAATGACAAAATAAAAAATATTAAAAATCAGAAATAGAAACTAGAAATTATTTGGAGACTAATGTAATTGGTCCCATAATTTTTGGATTAAAAATGAGAGAGATATTGATTTTTGAAATAAAATGGAATTAAAGAAAATAAAATGGAAATTAATAAAATCAGAAAAAGCCTGGCGCGTTGGATGAGATTCATTAAATGATGTGGCACATCAGATGGCTCACAGGCGCGCGCGTACCAAACACACTAGTCAACTGAAGCGCAGGGTGCATTAAAAAAAGTCATAACAACTGAAGGTCCAGATTAGATCTGGAAAAGAGGTCACACGGTCCAGATTTGATCTGGAGTTGGGACGGCCACCGGAGCCACCGTCTTCTCCGGTGAGACCTCCAGTTCCGGTGAGAATTGCAGACATGGCAATCTCAACCAAATGGAGCGATCTATATACCAATCGAAAGAGGAAGTGATGTACATCACTCCTATACCATGCACTTCCACTCTAGATCCCTATAAATGGAGAAATCAGAGCTGGAAGTATGATGGTGTTCATCATGAACTTCATGTTTTTGCAAAATTGAAAGCATAAATCAAATGCCTCTATTGAGAGGACTTCAGCCAGACCAATGAGCACAAGAAATAAGCAAGGACCAAAGAGTTTCAAAGAGAAAGAGTTCTGTTATCCACCTTTGAAATGCAGGTCTTGAGAGCACGATTCTTCACAACCAAAGCTTGCAATGAGATCTAGTGATGAAGAGGAAGCAAGGCTGAGGAATTATAGGTCTGAAAATCAACCAAGGTAGTTGAAATTCAGATCTGAATTTTTTAGAGAAAAGTAAAAATTCCTTTAGTGATGGTTATGGAGAGAATTCTGCAGCATTTCAGGTTGAATCAGGGTCAAGAATGAGAGCTTACATGCCATGTATTTATAGCCAAAGCCATGCTGAAAGTGTGATTTCAAATTTGCATGAATGGAAATGGCCTCCATGCATGGGCCTGTACAGGCGCATGGAGGGCCCAATTCCACTTGATTTGCCAAAATGAGATTACAAATGAATGAAATGGACGTGCAACATAGATGTAATCAGCTCATGCATGGCAATTGAATCAAGTTTCCCAAAAATGCACTAAAAGTTCTCCTCTTCGAAAATGATATTTGCCAAATCCAAATATGGTCATGTGAGTAATGGTTGAAAAGGTCTTGATGTAAGGAACAATTGTTATGTTGGGAAAAAATCCATTTGAAGTGTGGAAATTTATGAAATTTGAGTTTAAAGTGCAAGGTGCATGACATGTCAAAGCAAGGTTTCCAAATTTGGCCAATTTTCAAGCCCCTTTGTTTTGATGATGCAAGCCTCAAATGAAAAAACCTTCAACATCAAAGTTGTAGATCGTTTCAAGAAAATCAAAATGGACTTAAATTTTGCATCATTTGGATTTTTTATGAAGAAGTTATGGGCACTTGAAGTTGGACTTTTTTGACTTTTAATGCCTTTGGTCAAAAAGGACCTATAATGTCTTGCATTATCACATGTATTTCCTTTGAGATTTTGAAATTTTATCCAACATAACATTTGAATTACACATCTTTAGCTTTCCAATGCATTTGATCCCACCTAAAAATCATAAAAAATGAATGAGTTATGTCCTTGGGAAATTGACCCAAAATTAGGGTTTCAGTCAAAATAACCTATAATGTCTTAGAATGGATGATGATCTTCCAAGCTTCAAATCAATTTTTTATGAACATGAAAGTTGTTCATATTGTCCTTACGAACATTTTTGATTTTGGAATCATCCCCATTTGACCAACACATTAAAAGTTAGGTGTCAGTGCATTTCAAAGTAATTAGATGAATTGACTGATCAACTTCTCAAGTCCACAACTCATACCTTGATGAATTGATGATTGAGAATGCTCAAATAAGTTCAAATATGCATGAAATGATGATTTATAGAACTTCCCTTGATTGTATTTGACCATGGGCTGAGGTTGCTTCATGAGCAAGGCATTGTGGTGCACAGATGAATTAGGGTTTCTCTGGGGAACAAACATCAAATCCTTTGACTTGCTTTGATAAAAATGATAAATTGAGATACTAGGGAGGCATATTTCATGAATGAGAGCTTTGGGACCCATTACCATGCTTGCTTTCATCTTCTCTTGGCTATGTCTTTGCTCAAAGGATCTCCTAGAAGCTTTTGATCTTGTGATTGCTCAAGCTACAAACAAAAGATGTTAGTGACATATTTTTGTGCTTTCGGGTTAGTAAACAAAATAAGAAAAGCAATGATATACAATTCAAGCATGCTTGGTGATCCCAAACCACTCATAAGGAGTCCCACCCAAAGGCAAGGGGAATCAAGATGCTTATGATCCTTGAGGCTATGCAAATGCAATGTTATGATGTCATGAGGGATCTTAGGGCCAAAATTGGGGTCTTACAAGATGCCTCTAATTATGGGCAAAAGATTGAAACTAAAAAGGAAGAATCCATGGGCCAAAATTTATGTGTCAATCGATTAGCTTCTTGCCTTAATCTATTGGAAGCACAAAATTAAACGATTATAAATATTTATAAAGGAAATAATGGATACAAAATTGTTTCCCTTCATTAAGACGCTTATTAATCGTTTAAGGAAAAGATATATGCTAACCCAATCGATGGGGTATGAGTGTCGATCGATTGGACAATACAAAATCTTTTCCTAAACTTTTTGACAGGTCCTGAAACAACTGACACGACTCTAAAATATTTTTAGGGATGTTTTCTTAAGAAATAGAAGCCTACAAACTTGTTATAGTGTGCGTGTGTGTGTGTGTGTGTGTGTGTGTGTGTTTGTGTATGTGTGTATGTGTGTGTGTTATTTAGCCGTCTAACTTACGAAAAAACCTAGTGTTTTTACAAACACAGTTCACTAAGACACGATTGGGCGAACTTTCACACTTCCTCTCTTTCACACTTTCAAACTTCAAGACTTTCCAAGTAATCCAATCATATAGATACTTGTTTGAATTTTCTTGGAGATGAGACTTGAGATTTCTTCAAGTTGAATGCCATCATTAAAGGATGTTTGCAGTGATCACCAAACTCTAGTTCGTGTGCTTGTATCTTTAACCGCTTGTCATACTTAAATCCTCTTAGGTTGTAAAGGTTGTTGTGCAAGTTGGCATACAAGATATCATACAGGTTGCATCATGAAAAGCTCCTTCTAGTTGCCATCATTAAAAGCATATTATAAAGAGCTTTTTGAACTACTTCTTTGAATAACGTGCAAAATATGGTTCCGCACATCTTACCCTTCCACAAATGGTAAATAGTATCATTCAAGCTCACCATCTTTATATTCAAACCATCTCCTAAATAAGAGTCCTGATGCCAATCAAATGAGAATTACACAAAATCACAATAAAAACAACATGCAGCGAATATATAATTCCTAACTTGCAATAATTTTTTAGGAGCAATAAGAAAGCAAATATAACAATTGAAAGCGGAAAAAGAACACTAAATATTTAATGTGAAAAACCACTCAAATGATAAATATCACAAATTGTCTGAACCAAAGAAATAACTTCCCTATAATAAAATGAGGTTACAAGAGAGTATAAAAAATAATACATAAATTGTGCCAACAACCCAACAAAACAACAAAACTTATAATTTGAAAATGAGAAGATAAAATATTCTCCAAAAATAAATTTAGTGCCGTACTAACTTAATACATCTCTACTCATACTATGTTTCAATGTAAACGGTAAAAAAATTGTTGCGCTACGTTTCACCTTCTATTCTAAAGTTAACCCGATCCAATAGTCAACGATTTTAGAATTTTTTTTTGCTAAAGACGGGAGAATAAGTTTTTTTAATTTTTTTCTCATTAATGGATGATATTTCTTTTCATTTTTCTCTATACTCTATCCTTAGAATGATCATCTCCGCTTATAAGTGGGACATAAATGTGCTAACATATTTAGGTTAGGTAGTAAGAGAGAATAATACCTAAGGAAAAACATTCAAGGGATGTTCTGAGGGTGAGTGTGTGTTTATTTCATTCCTTGTTAATATTGAGGTTCAGTGTTGTTTAACGGAAGGGTGTGTATTGTATTGCATACTGGTATTGTTATGAAGGCCATATACTGTTTTTAGTATTTCAGCTAGACTTGATAATGGGTACAGAGTGTAATGTTATTAAATTGATAGGGGTGGTTCTTTAAATGTAGCGAAAGATGAAAGCTAATTGCTAAACTTTTATTGTATATGTTGTAATATGTTTTTGGCTAATTCTCTTTGAATATATTATGGTTGAAATTTGGGTGTGACTAAAAAAAGTACATATTTATCATTCAACTTTCTAGCAAAGCAACTAAACACGTCTTTTCTAATTTTTCCATCTCAAAAAATAGTCTTCCCCTATACATATCCATTTGGTTTTGTCGTCGTGTTGATAGTTTCAACTTTTTGTCTCAGCCTTCTACTTTTCGTCACCCACTTTTTGTCGGCTATTATTACTTTTTGAAAATCATTAATCATGCTATATATAGTAGTATAGTATATTAAAGAAAAGAAAAACTCTGGCACCAAAAAACTCATGACTCATATATATTATAAAAACGTAAAAGAAAATTCGGATACAAATGCAACCAGGCCTAAACGAATTGATCCCAAAAGCATCGAAACACACACAAACTCTCTAGCTAGTCATGAACACTTCCATGCATGCTATCGCCAGATACATTTTCCTATTCCATATGTATGTTATATATAGAGAGGGAGAGTGTGGTAGATCAAAAATGGTTCCACAAACTTTGTCCCATAGTGTAATATTGATCATATGAGTAATCAGAGGGTGGTGGGTTTATTCTGGGAGGTGAAAGCATCATTCCCTCCGCCATTGCTACCATCAAACTTGGCATGGAGAATATAGCTTCTTCATCAAGAAACTGATCCGTTTGATACGAAGGATTAACTTCAAAACCAGCACCATTGCTGAATTCAGTGTTCATGAGTTCGGCTGCAGCAGTGGCAGCATTGCGTATGTCATCGGAAGAATTGGACGCCGGCACTGGATACATGCTAGACCTGTCAGGAAAGTTTAGCACTGCGTCCCGACCTTTGAGAGCCAAAGCCGCAACGTCATACGCTGCAGCTGCCATATCAGGGGTGGGGAATGTGCCCAGCCATATGCGGTTTGTCTTTCGGGGCTCACGGATTTCAGTCACCCATTTTCCTCCACGGCTTCGAATTCCGTGGTATATTGGGTGTCTTTTGGAAGAAGAAGCAGACATGGTTGTTTGAAATAATGAAACTTGTAGAGAAAAGGGTTAAGTGTATTATTAATATAAGAATAATGGAAATGATTGAATGAACTAAGAAGAGGAGAATGGTTTGAATAAAGATAGTGAAGATAGTAAGAGTAGATATATGCATGAGGTTGAGTAGGAGAATGCGCGCAATAAAGGAGAAACCGTGGCCAGTTCGTGGAGCAACTGAGTGGTGCTTTTTTGTTTGTACAGCAAAATGGTGGCGATTGGTTATGTATAATGACAAATGGGAACTGTATCGGGTATACTATTATTTTTAACAACCAATAGACAACTCATTAAACGAAATCGTACAATTTCTCTCAAGGCTAAATGCAATTAATTGATGTAGATGATAGCCACGGTTTGTAACTCTTTGACTTTACTCTCATGCTTTATTAGTTCGTTATTGATTATTTTTTGGCTTATAGTATGTAGATAAAATTGCACGACTGTGATACTTGACACCCGAATTTGATGTCAATACCTATACTGTATATACATAGTAAATAGTGTTTTTTATAAATAAAAGATATATTATTTTAAATATATATATATATATATATATATATATATATATATATATATATATATATAATATATATATATATATATATATATATAATATATATATATATATATATATATATATATATATATATATATATATATATAAATAAATTATAATATAAATACAAAATTGTATCATTAACTAACTTCACTATTGAATTAACTAAAAAAAGAGTATGTTATTAATTATTTATTTTACTTATAATTTATTAAGGAATTTTAATACTTTAATAACCAATAAAATATATAATATTAACGTAGTTCAGTTCTGTCATTAACTTATGAAATATAATGACCGTGAACTGACATGCATGGGAATAATGTATGTGAACAGTGCATGGACCGTGAATTTTAATAGTAAAAGAAAGTTGATTAATAGAATGATGAAGTTGCTTGATAAACGTCAAGATATTAAAAATAAAAAATATTAATAAAATAAAGTTGGTTAATTAAAAATAAAAAGTTGGTTAATAAAGTGATGAATTTGATTAATAAATATTTATTTATTAAAAATAATTTTTAGTAGTAAAACAAAGTTGGTTAATAAAATGTAAAATGTTGGTTAATAAAATTATGAAATTGGTTATTCACAATTTTATATTGGTACCCATTTATCTATATAAAAAATATATTTTATAAAAAAATTATTTATTATTATAATATTTCAGTGTTCAGCGTATTGATGAACAGTGTAAAAGTCAATGTAAAAATATCATTTCTCATTGTGATATTTGGACCAAAAATACAGTTAAATTATTTTTTTACTATTCGGATGTCAAATTGACTACATGATATCAATTTTAATTCTATTTAAAATTAAAAATAATTAAAATATAAGTTGAAATTGGTAGAATTACAATTTGAAGGTTAGTCGAGGGTTCCTAAGTTATGGCAAGGTCCGACAAACACCGTCATTGTTGTAAATATAATCCAAGTTAGTTACTTGGTCTGACCCAAACCCAAAAGTTAGTTAGAGTTCGGCATGTATATAAATAGATATAGCTTGTAATTCAATTGTACACTATTTTATTCATTCAATAGTAATAATTTTGTTTTCTCTATTCTTCTCCCTCTCTTTCGACACAAACTCTTCTCTCACACAAGTGTCTCACGCACTAACAAATTGGTGTATTTTGAAGAATCACACGTTGATGATCGTGTTTTTGGGATTGTGGGTTGTTAATTGATCGCTGCAAAGATGAACGACAATAATGGTGATGTTCCAAACTCTCTTCCGGTTCTTGACAACAAGAATTGGATTCGGTGGAATAAAAAAATATAATCGTTGTTTGGCTTCCATGAAACTTTTGAAGTTGTTACTAATGGCGTTCTTGTGCTTGCTGCAAATGCAACTGATGCTTAAAGAATCAGCCACAAGGATGCCAAGAAGAAAGATTGTAAGATATTATTCTGCATTCAATCGGCGGTAGACTCGACGAATTTTGATCGGAATTCTTATGTTGAATCAGCAAATGAGGCATGGGATGTTCTAGTGAAGTATTATGAATGCGGTGAGACAGTTAAAGGTGTCACGCTGCAAGCGCTTCGACGGCAGTACAAATTACTACAAATGGGAGAATACGAAAAAGATTGCAGGTTATGTTGCTAAGATGCAAAATCTTGTTCATCTCATGAAAGGTTGTGGTGAAACCATAATTGATAAGATGATAGTTGAGAAGGTAATGCGTACGCTAACCTTTCACTTTGATCTCATTATCGTTGCTATTCAAGAATCCAACAATCTTGAAACACTCAAGTTGGAAGATTTGTTTGGTTCGTTGGAGGCGCAGGAGTTGAGAATTGTTGAAAGAAATGGCGTTCAAGATTTGATACAGGCACTACAGGCTCAAACATGGAAGAAGTGTGGTGGTTCTAACAAGTTTAGTGGCCAAACTCAGAGTAAGAAGCCTTTGTCGAACCCTCAGAAGCATAAGGTCGATTTTGGATCCTCCAAAAGAGGAGCAGGAACTTCGACTAATAAAGAAGAAAAGAAAGGTGTGTAGTGTTACAGTTGTGAAAATGGGGTCACTTGGCCAAGCATTATTTGTTCAGAAAAGACAAGGGAGCGACAAAAGGCAAGGATGAAGGAGAAAACCTTGGACGTCAAGATTCAGATGATTACGAAGATTTTGTGTTTATGATTGTCGTTGCAGAAGAACATGTCGACTCCAAGATCTGGTTCCTAGACACAGGTTGTTCGAACCAGATGACTGGTCGAAGAGAGTGGTTAGCAGACTTCGACGAATCAAAGAAAAGCAAGATAAAACTTGCAGATAATAGCTCGTTGTAAGTAGAAGATACAAGCTACATAGTTATTTATAGGAGAAATGGTGG
Source organism: Lathyrus oleraceus (assembly GCF_024323335.1). NCBI lineage: Eukaryota > Viridiplantae > Streptophyta > Magnoliopsida > Fabales > Fabaceae > Lathyrus > Lathyrus oleraceus. The sequence continues at coordinate 136,300,092 of NC_066582.1, read as the reverse complement.
AAAATCTCTGGTCAAAGATGTACTCTACGTACCTGGAATGAAGTGTGATTTTCTTAGTGTTGGACAACTGGTCGGAAGAGGTTTCTCAATCATGATGAAAAATGGAGCCTTAGAACTGTTCGACACAAAGAATAATTTGGTCTTAAAGTCTCCGATGTCAAAGGACATGACATTTAAGATCAAGATCTGCTCGACAGAGATACAATGCTTGGAGACAGTTGTCGACAACAAGGATAATTGGTTGTGGCGTTTGAGGTTTGGCCATTTGAATTTTAGGTCACTCAATCAACTGATTACTCAAGAGATGGTAAATGGCATACCAAGTCTTGTGATGCCCGACAAACTCTGTAGGGAAGCAATCCATAAACTATTTTTCTTTGACTGTACCAATGAGATCCTCTTGCATACTAGAAGTAGTACATTCAGATGTATATCACCCGTTCGAGGATCATACCATTGGTGAAAACATGTATTTTGTTTCATTTATTTATTAGTATAGTCAAAAGTTATGGATCTATGTGATCAAGCAAAAGGATGAAGTATTTGAAATCTTTAAGAGATTCAACAAGCTTGTCGAAAACTAGAGTGAAAAGAAGATCAGGGTTTTACATACAGATGGAGGTGGTGAATACACATCCAAGATGTTTGAAGAGTTATGTGAAGAACACGGTATTGATCACGAGGTAACTACTCCTTAAACGTCTCAACATAATGGAATAACAGAAAGAAGAAATAGGACAATATTGGATATGGCAAGCTGCATACTAAAGCAGAAGAATTTTCCAAATCCTATGGGGTGAAGCAGTCACCACTGTTGTTTACATTCTGAACAGGGGCCCTACCAAGAAGTTAAATAACAAGTTTCCTTAAGAAGTATGAAGTGGAAAATGATCGTTAGTGATTCATATATGAAGGTGTGAAAAACACAAGAAATTGGGGTTTGAATTGAGTTTTACAAGCAAAATCTTTTTCCAAAACAAGAACACCACTAACAATTTAATAACAAAGAGATAAAAACACAAGTATTTTTATCCTGGCTCGCTTGAAACTCAAAGTTAATTCAGTCCACCCGCCAATGTGATTTTGCCTTATACACAAGGACTTAATCCATTATAATCAATATATTACAATAATCACAAAGAATAACCTACTCTGTCTTCTCAAGGATCCAACTATACCCTAGTCTCCTTAAGGACTCACAAAGAACAACCTTTTTTGTCTTCTAAAGGACAACCTCCTTAAGGAATCAAACAAACAGTTTGAATAATATTTTGTGTTACAAGATGCTTCTATACAAGCAGATTTTACACAAATGAATAACAAACACTTAAAGAAAAACTGTGTACAAAGGAATGATAGCTTTTCACAAAGAAATAAACTTTCAAAATATTGTGTCACCGACACTTTTCTTCAAGTCTCCAAGTCTTACTTATATAGCATAAGAAACAGACACGTGTAATGTATAGTATTGTCCTTGCTCATAAAATCAGGTAGTGGAAAGGATGTTTGATTTGTACTATGTAATATTTGATCATGTACCCATTTTGATCTTATCTTCAAGTTTCTTGGATTCTGATAAAAGTTGATGAAGTATGGAATGAAGAAACATAAAGATGGATTCAGAAACTTCAGAATCTTTGGTCAGAACCTGGACAATGTATGTAGTCTACCTTGAGATCTTCAGAGTCTTCAGAATCTTTAGTCAGAACCTTGATAACTCCAATTGTCTAGCTTGAGATCTTCAGAATCTTCAGCTACATAACACAACTTCAGAAGCTTGTCATTCTTCAGAAGTTTTATGATCAAAGTCACGTCCATAAGAATGAACTGAGAGAAAATTGCAGCAGCAACATAATGTCTCCTCAGAAGCGTCTCATGAGTGAATCAATTCAGAAGTAGAAAGATCATTCTAGCAACAATATTGAACATCTTTCAGAACTTCTAAAAGTTGGTGCATAAGCAGATTTGGAACATATAGTTCAGAAACTAATGACGTTGCACATCATATATTCAGAATTAGAACTGGTTGTTAAAGCTACACAATAACAAACCATTAGGTACAAAATTGTTCTCACCCAAATACAATATTGTTATCATCAAAACTCAAGGTATAAATGCAGAACCAAATCTTGTTATAACAATCTCCCCCTTTTTTATGATGACAAAACATGTATTTTGATGAAGAGTTTGGTACATGGTAATCACAGAAGAATAAATCTTACAGAAGCACAAAGCTCCCCCTATGATGTATAATTCAATAAAGATAAAATCAGAATGAAAGAACACTTTCCCGATTAACCTTTCTGAAATACCAGAGTGAATTTTCTATTAGAATATGGTTTATCTTCAGAAGTTGATTGATGTTATCCAGAGAACTTGTTTGATAACATCATCATTCTAATAAGGTTCACTTCATAAGCTTTGTTGATTTCTTTTGAAGAAACTTTAGAGCTAGTTATCTTCTTAAAAGAGTTGGTTTTCTTATAGGGACCTTGAATTTTCAAGTATGATTACTATAAAGGAAAATCTCCCTTATAGCTGGATTCCAATTCCATGATTTTCAGAAATAACTTTTCAGAAACACTTTGATGCTAAGTACTCAATGTTCTAGGTTCAGAACATGAATATTAGTTTCTTGAACCTGATATTCAATCATCAACATGAAGGTGTACATACTCAGATAGAAGACCATTTCATTAGAAACTGGTAACTTGTATTTTGTTCTTTGATACTTAATGACAACTTCAGATGCTTGATTTTAACCATTCTGATTCTTGAGATATAACCTTACAAAACACTTAACAAACTCTTTTTCGAAGTAGTTGTTAGCAGAAAACATTAATCAATATTTAGATTTTTAAATAATAAATTTAGATATCAAAATAAACAATAATTCCTCCCCTTAGATACATTATGTTTTCTCCCCCTTTGTCATCAATCAAAAATACATAGACAAAATAATAAAGTAAATGAAGAGAAACAAACATATTTTCATTCAAAATGCCAAAAGGCAGTGAAAAATACAATCAATAAAACAAATTTTTTTAAGAAACTAAAACGGCTAGGGATTCTGAGGAGGAGGGGGCGGAGGACATCTTGAGAGAATCAACTAAAACATGAGGTCCTATTTGTCTAGACGCTTATTGACCCTCGTATTATCAACCTTGATTTCCTCAATAGTCTTCAGAAGTTCAACATGAATAGGTTGAGAGGCAAAAGATTCAACTTGATGAGTCTCAAAAATAACAACCTGAGCAGCAGCTGCTTCTGTAGCACATTCTTGAGGTTCAGAAACAGTATCAGTTTCTGAAGCAGTCGCAACGTGCTGAAAAACTTCAGTTTCTAGAGCAGCTTCCTCTTCAACAACTTCAGGAGTAGCTTCCTTGACCTCTGCAGCAGGAAGACATAGTTGGGAGTTTCTTAACTTCTAGATTTCCATTAAAGGAACAAACCCAGAACGGAATTTTCTTTCAGCAAGTTTATACCTAAAATCCTTCAGCTTAGAGATCTTGGAAGCAACCCAGCTTTTGTAAGTTTTCCATGCAGAATCACCCGCACCCAAATTTGCTGAAGAACGACTGATAGTCATTGGTTCATGCAGACGAATTTTAGATTCTGACTCAAACTTCCTTAGAATCTTACTAATGTCAGGAGAGGATTTTGGTGGTTTGGGGTAGTTAATAATGGGGTTGATTCTAGACTCATCAAAGTCAGTACCGTAGACTGAAGGAAATGATGGGAAAATGATAGGAGGTGAAATTGGTTCTGGCTCTGGTTCAAAGTTGAATATACCATCAGGAGTTCCATTAGATACATGTCCATCAGAAACTCTTGAAGGAGATGTTCTAGGAGTTCTGATATTTGGATTTGTTGGTTGGAGAGAAGAAATACATGGTGGTGAAGTGGGTGAATTTCGTAACTATGAAGGAGATGAAGGTGATGGTATATGTTGTTGTTCTTACAAGAGTTCAAAAACTAAAGGAGTTTATGTGGTAGGATTTATAGTGGTTGATTGAGGTGGTGGTGGAAGTGGGATAAGTTCAGAAATAATAGGTTGAGATGAAGGAGGGAGTTGGATTGGTAAGATCCTTTCAGAAATAATGGAATCATAAGTAAATTGATTTTTATCAGTAGGAAGCTTACTATATGCAATGTTATAAGCTCTTGAAGATGACTGGGCAACTCTAGAAGTATCCTTTAGAAGCATTTCTTTTTGGGGCTCTCTGAGAGGCACCTCGTCTTCATCTAGAAAGACAACAACCTTCTTCTTCTGAGACCTAGAAGATCCTTATCCTCTAGATTCCTTCTTCCTCTTCCCATGGATATCAGGATAAGTCTTAAATAGGTTGAAGAGATCCACTATTGGGTCAATTCCATCCCTCAAATAACTTTCCAGATATGCCATAAGAACCTATGGAGGATCAATCTTAGTGAAGATTGGGTAGTTGTCAATTGGATTACTTGTTCCACGGATATCATCCTTAGAAAGAATGAAATTTGGCCTTTGAATTTTGGAAACGAGACCTAAACTCTTCAGATTCTTCCCCCAGAATACCTTTCTAGCATCCTTCACAAGTTCATCCATTAATCTACTAACCAGAAGGTCATCTACTATACCATTCTTAACGAGAATGTCAGAAATCAGTCTGCCACTGGGAATGAACTTGCACTTAGTCTTCTTTGAAGATCCACCAGTTCTGGATTCTCGGATAGAATCCTTCATGAAATTGAACAAGATGGAGGGAAGTCCCAGCTTGACACCCTTCTTCGGATAGAACATCATGAACTTCTGACAAGTTGATGTAGTTAGAACTGTTGGTGTTAGGCCTATGATGAATACAACCCAAGATGATTTTGAACCAAACTCTTAGATGTCTAGTCAAGTCCTTAGCATTGGGACCTTTGTCATCCTCAAAATTTTTTCCTTCTTTGAATATAACTGGAGCAATAACAACTTCTCTCCTAGCATTAATCTTGACACTATGGATTCTTTTGCCTTTACCATCATGAGGGATTAAATCAGCGATGGATTTTCAATTATAACTATTTTCCTATTCATGACGTAGGAAGTAATAGTTTATTTTTCAACAATGGCGTGCACCCAGAACTGCTTCACCAACACTGGATATACAGGGCCTGTAAGTTTCTCAAAGAAGGTTTTCCAACCTTGAAGTTCCAGAGTTTCAGAAAAATCAAAACCATTTTATTTCAAGTTCTTGAAATCAACAATGGTTTCGTAGAGCGCCACTAACTCATTAGCAGGAGTGTGAAGAGTTAGTTCTGGTATCCCTTCCAAGATGGGGTTACTTTCATCGGTCATTAATCGACTGGGAGATTATTGTTGAGCATCCATTAAAGATGATGAAGATGAAGAAAAATTGCAGAGAGAGAGGGTTGTTTTAGGTTTGAAAACTGAAAGCGTGAGAGTAATGTGCGTGTAGTGTGAAAATGTGAGTCAAGTGGGTTTATATAAAAAAAATTGCAATGATGACAAAAAGGAAATACACAGTCATAAGGGGAAGAATAAGAGTTTAAACCTGATTCCAAGAATTGTGAAACCCAATGTGGCACGCTTTTATCATGCATGCTCAGAAACTGGGACAACTGTCGCCACTAAGAACCATATGAAATCAAACGACAAGACAACCATTTAATGCAATAATTGTTTAGAATCAGGAAGACAAATCGATAAGATTGCTTCTGATCAGAACCTTTCTGATTCATGAAAACTTCCTTACTTCAAAAAGCTCATGTCTTAGAGTAAAAAAGAAAACATTATGAGAATCTAATATAGAGTTCTGAAGACTTAAACATTCTGAAATACATCTTTTTATTCTGGACATAATTTCATAAATAAGTTTTTCAGAATGAACATAGATCTATCTTCAGCAAGGGGTTTTGTGAAAATATCAGGCTATTGATGGTCTGTATCAACAAATTTTAAATGAAAAATACCCTTATGAACATAGTCACGGCAAAAGTGATGTTTAATTTCAATATGCTTAGTCCTAGAATGGAAGTTAGGATTCTTAGATAAACAAATAGACGAAGTATTATCATATAGAATATGAATGTTACTCTCAGATATTTGATAATCTTTCAGCTGACTCTTCTTCTAGAGTATCTGAGTGCTGCGTTCAGAAGCTGCAATATATTATGCTTCGGCTGTTGAAAGCATGATTGTTGATTGTCTCTTGTTGGACCATGAGATCCCAGAAATTGGCAACTTCTAGAATTACTTTTCCTTCCTATTCTATCTCCAGCATAGTCCGCATCACAATATCCTACTAATTTGTATTCACTTTATTTTCTATAAAACAAACCAACATTAATAGTATCTTTCAGATACCTAAAGATTCTCTTAGCAGCAATTAAGTGAGTTTCCCTAGGATTTGATTGGAAGTGAGCACATAAGCAGACACTGAATAAGATATCAGGTCTAGAAGCGGTTAGATATAAAATAGGGCCTATCATACCTCTGAATAGCTTCTGATTTATCTCACTGCTTACCTCTTTTTTCTCCAGAATACATGTAGGATGCATTGGAGTCTTTGCTTTCTTACATTCTGATAAGTTAAACTTCTTCAGAAGTTCCTTTGTATATTTACTGTGATGAATGTATGTTCCTTCTGAACGTTGATCAATCTGGATTCCAAGAAAGAATTTGAGCTCTCCCATCAGACTCATTTCAAATTATGTCTGCATTGACTGAGCAAAATCCTTGCACAATGACACATTAGAAGAACCAAAAATAATATCATCAATATAAATTTGCACAACCAGAATATCATTCTTAAAGGTTTTGCAAAAGAGAGTTATGTCCAATTTCCCTTTGGTAAAATTAATTTCCAAAAGAAAGTTACTTAGCCTATCATACCAAGCTTTGGAAGCTTACTTCAGACCATATAACGATTTTTTAGTTTAAAAACAAAATCAGGATTTTGTGAACTTTCAAAACCAGAAGGTTGATGCACTTATACTTCTTCACAAATATATCCATTCAAGAATGCACTCTTAACATCCATCTGATAAAGGATAATGTTATGAATGACTGCAAATGAAATTAAAAGATGAATAAACTCTAACCTGGCAACTGGAGCAAAGGTTTATATATAGTTTATACCTTCTTACTAACTATAACCTTGTGCTACCAGTCGAGCCTTGTTTCTGATAACCTCGCATTTCTCATTCAGCTTATTTCTGAAGATCCATATGGTTCCAATGACATGGAAACCCTTTGGTTTCTGAACAAGATCCCAAATATCATTTCTGGTGAATTTATTCAGTTCTTCTTGCATAGCCAGAATCCATTCATTATCCAGAAGAGCTTCATCAATAGATGTGGGTTCTATCAGAGATACCAAACCTAGAAGAGTCTCTTCAGAAGGTTTGAATGAAGATCTTGTTATGACTTGAGCATTCTTATCTTCCAAAATCAGTTCTTCAGAATGAAAAGTTCTTGATCTACTTTTCTTATGATGAGTTGGATCAACGATAGCTTCTGGTTGAATCGTTTCTTCAGATTCTTTGGATTTGACTTATGAGTCTTTTTCTCCATAATCAGTATCCTTGGATTCTGAAAGATTAATCTTTAGATCTGCAAAATTCTCAACTAGCTTTGACTTTTCAGGTCAAGCTTATCATTGAATCTAACATGAATTGATTCCTAAAAAAATCGTGTTTTTGTGTTAAAGATTATGTAGCCTTTAGAGCGTTCAGAATATCATAACAATAAACACTTATATACTTTAGAATCAAACTTGCCAAGATTCTCTTTAGTGTCTAACATAAAATTAGATTCTCTTTAAAGGGTGAAACTAAGATATGTTGGACTTTCTGTTCTTCCACAATTCATAAGGAGTCTTACCCAGAATAGGTCGGATAGAAATCTTGTTCTAAATATAACAAGTTGTGTTAACTGCTTCTGCTAAAATATGCTTAACCATATCAGTTTCTTGAATTATGGTGCGCGCAATTTCTTACAAAGTCCTATTCTTCCTTTCTACAACTTCATTCTGCTGTGGAGTTCTAGGATAAGACAAATCATGGGAAATACCATTTGAGTCAAAGAGATTTTCAAAATGTTTATTTTTAAAATATTTATTGTGTAGGTGATAACAATCTTATTCATCAAGATTGATTGAAATTCTCCATAAATTTTGATGGATTTTCAATTAAAACTTGGGTGTGATTAAAAAAAATACATATTTATCGTTCAACTTTCATGCAAAGCAACTAAACACGCCTTTTCAATTTTTTGCATCGCAATAGATATTCTTCCCTATACATATCCATTTGGTTTTGTCGTCGTCGTGATGGTTTCAACTTTTTGTCTCAACCTTCTGCTTTTTGTCACCCACTTATTGTCGGCTATTATTACCCTTTGAAAATCATTAATCATGCTATATATAGTAACAAAAGAAACTCATGACTCATATAATAAAAACGTGAAAAAAATTCTGATACGAATGGAAACAAGCCTAAACCAATTGATCCCAAAAGCATCGAAACACACACAAACTCTCTAGCTAGTCATGACCACTGCCATGCATGCTATCGCCAGATACATTTTCCTATTCCATATGTATATTATATATAATAATACGGTTTTGTTTTTTAAAATATTTAATCATTATTTTTTTCTTTGTTCCAAAACAAATAAACGCATGGCCATGTTTGTATTGGATCCAGTGTCAGATTTTTGGTGTAAACATTTCAACCCTCAATTACAAATGGGAACTATTTCAGGTATAATATTATTTCCAACGATCAAAAGACAACTCATTAAACGAAATCGTACAATTTCTCTCAAGGCTAAATGCAATTAATTAATGTAGATGATAGCCACGGTTTGTAACTCTTTGGGTTTACTCTCATGTTTTATTAGTTTGTTATTGATTATTTTTTTCCTTATATATATATATATATATATATATATATATATATATATATATATATATATATATATATATATATATATATATATATATATATATATATATATATATATATATATATATATATATATATATATATATATATATATATATATATATATATATATATATATATATAAAAGGAATCAAATTGCTCAAGGCGTCAATACCTATACCTTATACACATAGTAAATAGTGTTTTTTTTATAAATAAAAAATGTATTATTTTTTAAAAATATATATATTTAAAAAAAAAATATTTTATAATATAAATTTAAAATTGTGTCATAACTAATTTTACCATTGAATGAATTAAAAAAATGTATGTTGTTAACTACTTATTTTACTTATAGTTCATTGTCTTAACGTTCAAATTTAAATTTTAAAAATTGATATGCGAGGTGAAAAACACCTCTCAAACATTGATTTAAAATTTTTTATTTCCCTTGAGATAACTTGCGAGGTGATATATTTAAAAAATTATTTTTTGCTTTTTTTTATTTGAATAAATGAGTTGCGAGGTGATTATCATTTTGCAACCATTATTTTTTTTCGAGGTGAAATTCACCCAACAAAATTATTCAACTAATATTAGTTTTTCTTGTAGTGTTCATTAATCAATAAAATATATAATATTAACTTAGTTCTGACATATTTATGAAATATAATGACCGTGAAGTGACATGCATGTGAATAATGTCTGCGAAAAGTTCATGAATAATGATTTTTAGTAGTAAAATAAAGTTGGTTAATGAAATATAAAAAATGGATTAATAAAAGTGATGAAGTTGTTTAATAAACGTCCAAAAATTAAAAAAATATTTAATAGTAAAATAAAATTGGTTAACTAAAGATAAAAAAATAATTAATAAAGTTATAAATTTGATTAATAAAATTCATTTATTAAAAATAATTTTTAATAGTAAAGTAAAATTGATTAATAAAATGTAAAATGTTAATTAATAATAATTTTATATTGGTATTTATTTATCTAAATAAAAAATATATTTTATAAAAAAAGTTTATTATTATAATATTTTATTGTTCATCATATTGATAAACAGTAAAATACAAAATTTAATATAAAATGTCAAAACATCATTTCTCATTGTGATATTCGGGCCGAAAATACAATTAAAGTATCTTTTTATTATTTTGATGTCAATTGACTATATGATATCGATTTTAATTCTATTTAAATTAAAAATAATTAAAATATAAGACAAAATTGGTAGAATTACAATTTGAAGACTAATTTCCCAAACTGTCCCATTCTTGAAAACTTTTTTCCACAATGTCCAATTCTGAAAAAAAAATCCCAAACTGCCCCATTTTTTTTGGGACTCGTCCATTGATTAGACGAGAGGATGAAGACTTTTGAATGATGACTAGGCTCGGCCATTGGTTGGCCGAGCTAGTGAAGGAAGGTTTTTTTTAAAAAAAAAAAACTATTATATAATTAAATAACTTTATTAAAATTATTATTAAATAGTTTTCTAATTAATTCTATATTTAAATAATAAAATTGATTTTTTTTTAAATAGTAATAATATTTTTATAAAATACTAATAATAAAATGTTAATAATAATATTTTTTTTTAATAATAATAGTTTTTTAATATTGTTTTTTAAAAATATTAATAATAAAAAAGAATATTTTTTTAATATTAATAATAGAAATGATTTATTTTTTTTATTACTTATTATACAACTATAAATATTATAATGAGGCATATAATGAATTGTAAGGATTAATAATTATTTTATTGATATAAGGGAAGAAATACATTTTATTTATAGTGACCGCCTGTTCCACATCTTGTGCCAACTTTTTTGCGTTTTCCCTTGCCCAAGTCTTCTTGTCTTTGTCTTGCGGGAGACGGAGATGAGTCGGAAGACAATTCATCATGGGCGTCTTGTTGTTGATGTTGTTGTTGACTTTGATGTTGTTGTGATGTGTTTGGAGGCATATCCATATTGTCGAGATCTTGAATGCAAAAAGAAGATATATTCATTAGATGATCATCAGTGAGGTCATAGTTGGGTAGTGAATGTGGGAGTTGTGTGTAGGTGCTGGGTTGGGTGTGTTGGATAGGAGGATACTAGACATCATCAGGATTGTATGTAGGAGTGGGTTGTGCGAATGTGGTGTTAGATGTTTGGGGTTGAGAATGAGGGTTTGAGTATTCAAAGTTGGGTTGAGGAATTGGAGTGTATTGTATGGGTGGGCGTAGGTTGGTTTGTTGTTGATATTGTTGGTTGTAATAGTAGTTTGTTTGAGAGAATGGAGTGTGGGGATTATGGTGTTAGGTTAAGGTGGAATAAATTGTGTGTTGTTGTGTGGTTTGGGTGTGTTGGTAAGTTCGTTGAGCTGAGGATGATGGTTGGTTATATTGTTGTGGGGGTGATGTTGTTTGTTGGGTTGAAGAAGCTACACGTTAACGGGGATCATTCAAAAACTGTGTTGGAGCAACGTGCATAAAAGGAATTGATAAAAACCAATTCATGTATTCTCTACCCGGCTTAGACTCACCAATTATCGAGTTTCCTTGTAACACCAAATGCCTTCTTCTTTTCCATTCTTTTAGCTCTTCTTTGTTTAAATCTTGCCAATGTGTGTCCCAAGCTTGGACCATAGTCATGTTATGGTGTTCACTTAGACATCTTGGCTGAGACGGTATTTGTTGTTCAAATCCAAATTGGCGTTTGACTCGATCCGTCTGATGCATCTCAACGGTAAACAAACATACCATATATGTTGTTGCACTCCAAACTCGGCTGTCACTATAATCAGGCACTGGATATTGTATGTACGGCCTCCAAATAAACTGTTAAAAGAAATATAACTATTAGAATGTATAAAATAAATTTAAATAAGTTGAATATTATAATTAATCATTCTTACATCATTTTCTTCCATGTGTTCTATTGCAACACGGTACCTTCGTAGGTGATGACAGGGATTATTTCCGTAATTCATACCTCGTTTGCACCATCTTGCATATTTAAAAAAATACCTTAAAGCGGCGTATAAATAATTTTGAGAAATATAAATTGCATTTATATGAAAATCGTTACCTTAATGCATAAGGATGTGATGGAACCTCGTTACTAACCGGGGCTAACAAGGGTATGCGTGTGAATGCCCATACAGTTAGTAATACAACATAACCTCATATGCTCTTGACTCCTTTATGGGCTGCCTTGCACATATGTCTATATAGTGTCGCCAGACAAGCAGAACCCCAACTGTATGTGTTACATTTTTCTAGGTCTCCTACTAAAGGTAACCAAGAAGAATGCAACAAATTGTGACTCTTATCTGGCATTAAAAAAGTAGCAATTAAAAGTAAAATATAATTTTTTGAATGAAGAATATTTTCTGCCTCAGTCGGGTTAGGGTTATTTTTCAGTTGTGTTAATACAGTTTCTAACCAAACAATTTTGACAGAAGCCCTATTTTTATCTGAAGCTGTTGGTTCGGTGCCCAAATTCTCCATGTAAACATCATTGGTTACGTTTGTTGGGTCATTAACAACTTTACCATTGATTCGGAGACCGAGTAACATACTCACATCCTCTAGTGTGATAGTACATTCACCCATTGGTAAATGAAAGGTATGTGTGTCGGGTCTCCATCTCTCTAACAATGCAACAATTAATTTAGAATCTACTTTTAGACTTGCAATCTTGGGCACATTTGCAAAACCGGCTAGTTCCAAATACAGTATTATAACCGCACTTGGTTGAAGGTATGTATGCGAATGGACCCGGAACCTACCGTCTTCCTGAAATTCAAATAAAAATGGTAATGAATATTTGATGTGATATTTACATATTGAATTTGTGAAATAGATTTGAAAGAGACTTACGTATTCGACAATGTTTGCCGCCGTCCCACAGTGTGATTCGCCCATCCACAACAAAGACATTTTGGAATTGAAGATAGTGAATATTTGTAGAGAGTAAATATTTGAAGAGAGTAAGTATTTGTGAAATAGAAATTGTAGGAAGATGATGAGAAAGAATTATAGAGGAAAGGTTTATTTATAGTGATAAAAAATATTAAATATATAGGTTAGAATTATACAGGGTGATTGGACAAGTAAGGGAATACATGCAAATTTTTTGTGCAAGGAATCCCTGCAACCACGAGATTCCCATGCTGATTGGAAATCACACTGCAAAAAAGCATGTGTGCAGACTCGTCCCTTTGATGGCCGAGTTAACCCTTGTAATGTGTTGGCTCGTCCAATGGAATGACGAGCTTAGTCATGTGACGTGTTGCCTCGTCCAATGAATGGGAGAGCTTGTTCTTCTAGGGTTATGACTCGTCCAATGAATGGGCGAGCTAGTGAAGGCTAGGGTTTTCACGTTTTCTCTCTCTTCCAATTGAAGGACGAGCTGCATGTGATTTATATAGGGTTTGGTTTACTAGGATTATGTTTTGTTGACTATAAATTGCATTAATATCTTCATTCATTCTCACCAAACCAAATCTACTACATTTATATCTTTACTTATTTTCATCAAACCAAATATTCTACATTCATATCTCCTTCATCTTACCAAATATTATTCATATCTTCAACCATTCTCATCAAACCAAATCAACTACATTTATATCTTTACTTATTTTCATCAAATCAAATATTCTACAATCATATCTCCTTAATCAAATCAAATATTCCACATTCATGGCTCAAAGAAATTTAATTGTGTTTATCCATTCCGAAGGGTCCCTTTTCACAGATGCAAATGAGGGATTCTCATTTTACAATACGAATTTGCATATGTTCAAAATCCACATCAACTCCGACTTCCATCATTTAAAAGACCGTATTGAAAAAAAGTTACAAAGTTATGTTGAAGACATCATTTATCGCCATCCATTATTTAATGGAGATGATAACACCGTCTTTTACATAATGACACCCATTGAGACTGACGAAGATGTCAAGTCGATGTTTCAATGTCGTATAACATTATCTCAATTACCCACCATTGAGATATATGTTCGTCTAGTCAAAAATCTTGAAGAACAACCGAGTCACAATGAAAATCTTGAAGAACAACCGAGTCACAATGAAAATCGTTGTTATCCAACGCAATCTGTACAGTCACTCGAGTACGGAATGAGTCAAGCCATTGACGAAGAACCGGCTCAAAATAATGAACCTTTCATACCAAATGAAGAGGTAGGAGAGAATAGTGAGGATGATCTTGATGAGGTTCGATTTGAAGATCTATTTGGTGTTAGCGATGACGATGGCAATGAAGACATCTTCGACACACCGACCGTTGCACTAAGAGCGCAACCATATAGTTTGTACAACCCACCTGTGCACATGCAAAACATAAGTTCGGATGATGCTGAACCAATCTCCATTTTCGGAAGTTTCATACCAACTCACAATGCTGACGAAATAGAGGAGGGCATCAAGTATGAAAATAAGGAAGAGTGTGTTATGGCGTTGCAACAATGGCATATAAAACGTAGTCTAGGTTTTTCTGTGGTTAAATCTGACAATGTACATTTTGTCATCAAATGTAGAAATTCAACATGCAATTTCAAATGCAGGGTCTCTTTGCGTAAGGGCAACTCAAGGTGGATAGTTGGTAAGTTTGGTGGGCCTCATACGTGCACAACCACTTCCATGTCACAAGACCATACAAAACTCAGTTCAGAGATGATTAGTAAGAGCATAATGGAGCTTGTAAATCGAGACGCTTCTCTTAAGGTGAAGGTTATCATCGCTCATGTTGCTGAGAAATACAGGTATATCATATCCTACAAAAAGGCATGGATTGCAAAGTGTAAGGCAATTGAGTCGCTGTATGGAAATTGGGAGACATCTTACAACGATCTGCCGTAGTGGATATTGGTAATGAAAACATATCTACCAAGTACCATTATAGAATTGCAATCCTTACCTATGATTTCAAATGATGGTTCACATTTGGGTGACCAAAGGATATTTCATCGTCTGTTTTGGGCGTTTCGACCATGTATACGTGGTTTCGCGTATTGTAAACCTATTGTGCAGGTTGATGGAACATGGTTGTATGGCAAGTACAGAGGGACTCTGTTGATGGTTGTGGCACAGGATGGGAACGGGAACATATTTCCGATAGCGTTCGCATTGGTTGAAAGTGAGACAAAGGAAGCTTGGAGTTTCTTTCTTAAGAATTTAAGAATACACGTTACTCCCTAAGTGTAAGACCCCAATTTTGTCCCTAAGATCCCTCATGGCATCATATCATATCATTTCATTGCCTCAGGGATCATTGTACACCTTGCCTGCTTTCCTGTGGGTGGGTTATATTTTTGAGAGTGATTTCTTGATCACCAAGCATGTTTTGCATTTGTATATCATTGCTTTTCATTTGTTTACTAACCCAAAAGTACAAAAATATGTCATCTAACCTTGTTACTTGCAGATGAAGCAATCTTAGGTCAAGGCAGTCAAAGGCATTCATGGAACAATAGATGGTGGCCATTCTTGAGAATTTGGGTACCATGATCATTCACAAGAGCTTATATGAGCCATGATGTTATTTTGAATCAAGATCTCAAGTGGTAGAGGCTTGAATCTCATCAAGGCATTCTTCAGTCAACTGAATCCCTAGCCAGTCAACACAAGTCAACTGTGCATTCAATCATGGATTTGAAGGTGGGAGATGGTTAGAGAGGCCTCATTCATGTCCATACAAGTCTCATTTGACATTTCAAACATCAACAATGAAGAATTTGAGGTCAGATGAAAAGTTTCCAAAAATAGTAAGTGACCTATAATTTGAAATTGCCAAAAATGGAAAGGTCTTCTCCTCAAGTTTACATCATCAAGAAAGCTTCAAATGAAATTTTGTCCAACATGAAAGTTGAAGATCTTGCTCTAACCTTTCCAAAAAGTCCAAGAACATTAATGTCTCATTTGTGGTTGAAGAGATATGATCAAAACATGGCAAAGTGTGGATTGAACTTCAAAAGGGCATAACTTCTCAACCATTGCTCCAAATCACATGGCTCTTTTTGCTAATTTCATGTCATGACCTATAATTTCATATTCTTGCATAACATTGCATCAATTCTCATTTCATGAACATTTGCAAAAATCTTGAATTTTGGAGGGAATTTTCAAAGTTTAAAATTGGTAATTCATTTGAACATTCTACAATTGCCAATAGCTCCAAAATGATTTTTTAAGTGAATTGGATCAGCATCACGTGCACTGTTCATTGCCATGCACATGCATAAGGTGTTTTTGCAAATTGTCCAAAACACCTTGTTTTCACTAATTGCAATTACCAATTGATTAATCATGATTAAGTTTGGTTAATTAGGAGTATATAAGTGAAATCATAACAGAAAAACCCTAACCACAATTCATTTTTTCAGATCTCAAATTTTTGCTCTCAATTTTCTCTCAAATTTTTCTCCCATTTCTTCATAGCACTTGTATAATCCTTGCTCAGTTCATCATCTAGCATCATCACTGATCAATATTCAAGCCAAGAATCACTTGAATTCGTGCAAATTTGGAGCTGCTCAAAGTAAGAACAACAATGGTGAAGTATTGAATCTGTGGAATCGTGCATAGCTGAGCTTCGATCTTCCTTCTAATCATCTTCATAAGCATTGTAGACGAGTTTTCAAGCATCACCAGGCCTCGATTGCAGCTGAATCAAGTTCTGTTTCTACAAGAGGTTACAATTCGACCTTCATAATTTTGTTTTTAGTTAACATAATATGATAGATCTTTGATTGCTGGTTGTTATGAGCTTTGAATCGTGTTGATCCATGCCAAAATGAGTGAGAATCGATGATTTGAAGTTTTCATGATGATTTTTATTTTGCTCGATTCATGCATGTTGTGATGTTGTTTGATTGAATTGTTGTTGATTATTGATGCCTGATGTTAGATCTACATGATGCAATGCTTAATTTGTGTTTCTGGAGAGGTTGATTTTTTCTGGAAAATTGTTGATGAAGATCATGAAGATCTTCATCGTGTTCTTCAATTGCTGCAGATTACCTGCAAATTTCCATGCGGCCTTCATAGCCTTTCCTGTGGATTTTCCCGCGTGTTCATCCGCGTTACCTGCGGATTATGGATTTGCATGCGCCTAGGGCTTGGTCCAAAACGACCGTGTTTAGCCTTGGCGCGCTTGGACATTTGAATCGTGCATCCATTCGATCCTGGCCTACAACATTTCCATTTAGGCCTTTAGCATTTTATTTCATTTTCTCATCCATTCATATTCATGCTTCAACATTCATTTTTTGATTTTTCTCTTCACTTAAAAAATCATAACTCCATAAATAATGATCCAAATCATGTGTGGTTTTTTGCACTTTGTTCCTCATGATGTCTGCTATTTTATGAGTATTTTTCCAGAATTTGTGCTCGGTTGGAATTTAAATTTGCTTAGGGTTTGTGTATGCATATGCTATCATGTACCTTGCTTGCCATTTTCTTTGTGAAATAGTGATGGTTGATCCAATAAATGTGAAAATTGACATGCTTAAACTAGACATCTTTAGGGACCTTTTGGTGTTGAGTTTGAATTTTTCTCATTTCTGGATATTGAGATATGATCTGGTTAATGTAGGTGTGACAATGTGTGTCACACCATTGCTTGCTCAACTTGTTGATTTTCTTTACCATGCCAATTAAATGCCAAATGATGTGATCTTTTGCATGATGCTTCTTATGGATGTTAGGATTGATCATGAATTTTTATGGAATTTTTGGATTCATTTCTGATTTGTTTGGGATTTTCCTTTCTGGCTTGTCATTTGTGGACTTTTGAATAGTCATGAACTTTCATGCTTTGTGAAATGCTGGTTGTGTATCCTATGATTGTGAAGTTTTGCACATTGTTTCTAGACACTTTGAAGTTTATTATGGCTTTGGTTTGAGTCATTTATCATTTGTCATCTCTGTTTTAGGATTGCCTTAAGTTGATGTATCAAATTGTGCCTCATTTGAGTTTGTTTGTGCTTACCTTGACTTGATGAATTTGATTTCCATGCTTATACTTGTCCAAATGCCATGATTTTTGGTGTGTTGATCATTTGATGTGTCCTGTTTAGCCATGATTTTTCTTGAGATTTATTGAGCCATTCTGGAATTAATGTGCATTTGATCATTCTGTTGCCTCAATTGAGCTTTTAATTTGCATGCCTTGCCTTACTTGATGTGTGAAATGAATTTGTTAATTGATATTGACATGAGACTTTTTGGAATAGTTTCTTATTTGATTGAAGTTGATTCTTGTCAATTTTCATGTTCTGTTTTGAATTATTTCTCCCCCTTTGACCCTAGGCCTTGTCCTAGTGGTTTGCCTCTCATGTTTGAAGCTTTGTTTCAGGTTGCACATGCAAGTTACACAATTGATGATGCCTCATCTTGAGAGCATTTGATATTTGCTTTTGCTTACTAATGTGTGTTTTGTAGGTTGATGTTGACTCTATTGAGATTGACTTGTGGCTTATGCCTTTGCCTATATTGGTTGTCTGTTGCATTAACTGTTGGTTGTTTGTCTGTAAAGTATACTGATCTGTTTGATGTTTCCACAGGTACATTAGTTGCTTAAGTTCACTTTGAACTTGCTTTTGCTTGGTTGCTTAACCACTTTAGGTATAATTTCTCTTCTTCATGTAGTCTGGAAGACCTGGCCTGTTATGTGGTCAGGCAACTGTCTGAAGTCCTCCTTAAGAGGCGATGCTTGTGATTGTTTATTCTTTGTGCCAAGCAGGAAAAGTCCTCATTTGAGGCAATTGGTAGATAAAAGAGATGTGTAGTCCATCTCCTACTATTCTGTGTGTCATCCCTTTGCTCACATTACATGTTGATGCATTGTGGATCTTAACCCAAGATCTATAGAGTCATTCACTTGTGGAGAGAGTTCCAACTTTCTGAACTCCCACACCTTCTATTATTCAAAGCTCTCCCAGGCCAGGGATAGAAGCTATGAGGCACACCCCTCATCTCCATTTCATCTACTTCACCTTAACCCTCAATGTTAAGGTTAAGAGCACAACTTACCCCATTCCAGTTGACTGTAAAGTCTAACCTTGTTTGAGCCTAATTGCTTGTGTATAGTGGATGCTAATTGACTTTGTTTGATTGATTGCTTGATTCATCTGTACATGTTTGCTTGTTTGCCTTTGTGCATTTATCATCATTAATTGTTCATTATTACATGATCATCATTTCATATCTCTGTGACATCTTTGTTTGTCCATTGAGGAATCAGTTGTAAGTCCAGTTGTTGGCCTTTGATCCTATGATTTGGAAGGGATTGAGTGTAAGACCATTTGTTGGCAACTAGTATCCTCTTTGCTTATTTGCTTTTGTTTGTTTGTTGTATGTGAGGATTCAATTGTAAGTCCATGTTGTTGGCATTTGTTTTCCCATGATCATCTGTTGGAGATTAGAGTAAGCCCAGATAGATTGGCATCTGATATCCATATTTTGTTTTGCCTTGTGAGACTAGTGTAAGTCCATTGATTGACATCTGGTATCATTGTTTTGTTTTAGGAGATTGGTGTAAATCCATTGATTGGTATCCGGTATCTACCTTTGTTTGTGAGACTAGTGTAAGTCCATTGATTGGCATCCGGTATCATTGTTTTGTTTTAGGAGATTGGTGTAAATCCATTGATTGGTATCCGGTATCCACCTTTGTTTGTGAGATTGGTATAAGTCCATTGATTGGCATCCGGTATCACCTTGCTTTGCATTTGTTTACTTGCATTGTTGTTTATTCCAAAGGACACACTTGAATCATCTTCCATATGATTTCAAGAGGTGAACACCTAAGAAGTTTTACTTCCTCACCCTTCCATTTTTGTGTATGTTTCCAAAACTCCCTTTTCACATTGTTAATTCAAAAACTTTGACATATTGTGAAAACATTGTCATCTCTTTTTAAATTAGAAACCTGGACCCTAAGTCCTTGACTTTTCAAACTCCATTTCATAATACCTCTTTGAATTGAATTCTAATCATACTTTGACCACTTTTTTGTGAATAAATCCTAATTGGTTAATCCAACTCATTCAATTGTTTTGTGGCTTTGTCCATTCTTGTTAAGTTTTCATACATTAGCCATAGGTTTGATTTATCCTAGTTGGTTGATATTAATCTCACCTTCTTGTCCTTAGTGATTGAATTGTAAGACTTCCTTGCTTATTATAGGGTTAACCCCTCACTAGCAAGTTGAAGCTGTTCTCACGTGGTGGACTCGTTGTTTGTATAAGGTCGAGTTTTCTCCCGTGGATAACGAAAGACCTTAGGGCTTTTGTTTTAAAATGAACCCACTCATATTTTTTGGAAATCTTTTAGCCGAACTACGGCGTTTTGATCCTTACCTTTCATGGAAGGTACGTAGGCAACGGGTTCATCCGTTCAAACACAAAAATAATAAAATTGTATATTCTTTTCTCATCTTCCCAATCATGTTTGCACAATATGTCATAAACAAATAAACTTTTTATACAACAAGTGTGAAAAGGGCTCCCTAGGAGTACCTAGGACGTTTTGGGTTCCTAACATCTTCCCATTGCGTAATTAACCCCTTACCCAGATTCTCTGATCTTTTCATTAGTTTTCTATGTGTAAAACTTCTTAGGCTTTTGTTCGCTTTTTAGCCAATCCTTTGGATAAATAAAAGTGCGGTGGCGACTCGATTCTTTGTATGCTTTGCTTTTGGTTTAATCAATAAATCATAAAGTGACGAATACACCGCTACAGGAAAGTGGCGACTCTGCTGGGGACAATATTAGACTTTCCTTGGTGGTTTTGCCTACTTTTCACCCTTGTTGTATGATATTTGTTTATTTGTTATTTGACATATTTTTGTATAATTTGGGATAACTGTATTGATTGTAATGTTTGATTTGCTTGATATACAATTGCTGTTTGCTTTGGTGATCTCTGTGAGATGAGTTCTATACCCGAACTCGAGTGCACTCTAGGATAGGAGAATGGCATAGTCTTGTCGACTTGTGTGGAGTATTCCTTAACAAGTTGACTTGCGAGCCCATTCACTTGGTGGAGGTCATGTTGGATTAATAATGTCACACAAGTTATTTGTGGTTAGGCATTATTCTTTCAATCATGTGCCTTAGAAGCCAAGGACCTTAGTTTACCAAGCCCATTTGGCCTATTTTTAGGACGTAGTGCGGAGGTCGTTCAGATGTCAGATCTGATGCGATTGTTACGCGATACTACACTCATAAGAGTCTCTCTTGAGAATATTTTTGGAATACGAGTATTCGTTTCTCCGATAATATCCGAAAGATGGGATGATGACTATGGGAACCTCTGGTAGAACATGTCTGGCAGGTTTAAACCCTAGTACATTCCCTTTGGGTGGTTCTTAACCAGGACTTCATGCTCGTGACTCTCAACAAACCCGTGATTCGTGGTTGAGTCGTTCAAATATCCTTAATATCAATGGAACTTAGGCGTTGATAAGGTGCAAACCATAATCCGCCAAAATGGATGATTGATATTAAGGATGATTGAGCCGGTTCAGGTACCGTTAATATCAATGGAACTTGGGTGTCGATAAGGTGAAAACCATAATCCACCAAAATGGATGATTGATATTAAGGATACTATGAGCTTTCCCACGACCTTTGTCTGGTGTGCTTTGCTTGATCCTTGAGTGTGATTGTTGCATTCATGCATTCATGCATTCATGCATTCATCTGCATTCATGTCATCAGAAAAATGAGAAAATTTTCAAGGAACTTAAAGGGTTTATTTGCAAAATTTTCAGACATGGAAAGACCAAAAAGGCATACAAAGAAGTACAGCTTTAGACAGCCTGATGTGAAAGAGTTAAGGAATCTGACATCTTATGTACTAGATCCCTTGGGTTTCAAAGCTCGTTATGGGAAGCTTCTGCCTCTGTAGACTACTCAGATTGATGAGGGTTTGATGAGTACTTTGGCTCAGTTCTATGATCCTCTGTATCACTGCTTCTCTTTCCCGGACTTCCAGTTGTTGCCTACTTTGGAGGAGTATGCTCATCTTATTGGGATCCCGATTCTGGATCAGGTGCCGTTCAGTGGCTTAGAGAGTATTCCGACTTCTCGAGAGATTGCAGACCTGTTGCATATAGATGAAGCCTTGATTAAAGATAATCTGACTACCAAAGGTGGAATTCAGGGTCTTCCTTCTGATTTCCTCATCGCTCAAGCTACCGTTTATGGGAAGGCCAAGAGTGAGGATGCCTTTGAGGCTTTATTTGTGATGCTCATCTATGGTTTGGTATTGTTCCCCAACATCGACAAATTTGTGGATGTGAACGCCATTAGGATCTTTTCAGTTCTTAATCCCGTTCCGACTCTGTTGGGTGATGCCTATTTCTCTTTGCATCTGAGGAATGCAAAGGGTGGAGGAGTTATTGTGTGCTGTTTGCCTCTGCTGTATAAGTGGTTTATTTCTCACTTACCGCAGACGCTTGCTTTCAAGGAGAACAAGGGATGTCTACGGTGGTCTCAGAGACTTATGTCTCTCACTAATGATGATATCTCTTGGTATGATCGCTTGTATGATACTGTTCAGATCATCGATTATTGTGGTGAATTCCCTAATGTGCCTCTTCTTGGTACATGAGGTGGGATCAACTACAATCATATCTTAGCACGTCGTCAGCTTGGGTTCCCCCTAAAGGATAAACCCCATAACATTCTGTTAGAAGGTGTATTCTTTCAGGAGGGTAAAGATCCCCAAGGCCTGAAAGCCAGATTTGTCCGCGCATGGCGCAAGATCTGCAAGAAGACCAGGAATGAGTTGGGTCCGAAGAATTGCATTGCTTTGGAGCCATATACCTCTTGGGTCAGACAGAGAGCTTATGAATATCTGATGCCGTATGATCATCCGAGACCTACATCGTTGGATGTGGCTGGGCCTTCAACCCTTCCTAACCAAGATGTAGAGGAGTTGAGAGAAGAAGACCTCTCACGTGCCTGGATCCGTGAAAGAGAAGAATTGCTTCAACAGTTGAAGGAGAAGGACACTCTGATTGAGTTTCTCGAGCATCAGGTGATCGATGATCCGAATGATACTTGGACTTCTTTGCTTCCTCAGTCTTCCAAGTTCTAGAAGAGGAAGTATGATCGACTCGCGAAGGAGAAAGCAGATATGGAAGCAGCCTATGAGAGAGAGATCAAGAAGTTGTGTGCATCTCGTCTTCCAGCATCCCGAGCTTCTAGGGATCCATAGGATGTCTATTTCCCTTTTCCCTTGTAATAATAAAAAATGTTGTACTTCTTTGTTCAAAATATATTTGATGAGATGTTTTCCATATGATATTAAATGCTTAAATATTCAAAATTTGCAAACAGAACCCTAAAAGTTCCTTGAAAATTAAAAACAAAGCATATGCACAAACATTGCATGCATCATTTTGCATGAGCAGGTGTCGTTCTTGGTCTTCTTGTCTGTGGCCTAACTCTGTGCTCTTCATTTATTTTGAAGACAAGCTGACTCACCGGTACTATACAAGAGCCAACTCTGCAAGAGTAATGGATCAACTTGAGCAAGAGAACCGTGAATTGAAAGAAGAGGTCGCCAGACTTGGCACTTTGATGGAGCAACTCCTTGCTGCTCAGAACCAACCTTCTCAACCTCCTGCAAATCCTCCCCAGAGGACGGTTATATCTGAAGTCATTGCTCCGACTGTGCCAGCTGCCAGTGCTCACTTTATGCCGCATGCCATGCCAATCGGGTTTCCGTGGGGGATGCCTCCGGGTTTCATGCCTGATATTCCAGCACCGACTTTTGCTTCTATGCCGGCATCTAGCCCGGTCCTTGCTGCTGCTCCTCCTGTCGTGCATACCATTCCTAGGGTAGACGACACCATCTATCATTCTGAGCCGCCTGAGGGCCCAGATGTTAATGAGAAGATGGAAGCGATGAATGACCAATTCCTTAAGCTGCGTAAGGAATTGAAGACCCTCCGAGGGAAAGATCTGTTTGGCAAGTCTGCTGCTGAACTTTGCCTTGTTCCCGGTGTTAAGATTCCAATCAAGTTCAAAGTTCCTGACTTTGAAAAGTATAAGGGGAACACCTGCCCTCTTGCTCACTTGGTTATGTATGCCAGGAAAATGTCTACGCAAACAGATAATGATCAGCTTCTGATCCATTACTTCCAGGATAGTTTGTCCGGTGCGGCTCTTCGTTGGTATATGAGCCTTGATAGTGCAAACATCCGATCCTTCAACGATCTTGGCGAAGCCTTCGTCAAGCAGTACAAATACAATGTTGATATGGCGCCTGACCGTGATCAACTCAGGGCCATGTCTCAGAAGGATAAAGAGACATTTAAGGAGTATGCCCAGAGGTGGCGAGAGTTAGCAGCTCAGATTACTCCTCCGCTGGAAGAGAAAGAAATGACTAAGATCTTTTTGAAGACTCTTAGCTCATTCTATTATGAGCGGATGGTTGCGAGCGTTCCCTCTAATTTCACCGAGATGGTGAACATGGGGATGCGTCTGGAGGAAGGAGTCCGTGAGGGACGTCTGTCGAAAGATGAGAGCTCTTCTAAACGGTATGGGGCGTTTAAGAAGAAAGATGGGGAGGCACATGCTGTGCAATCTCATGCTAAACCTAGAAGACCCTCTGTGCAGAGGAAGCCAGTACGTCGTGCCAGCAATCAGCACCAGGTGGCTCACATAGCACATGTCTTCAGAGATAATGCTCAGTATCAGCAGCCTAATCAGCATCAGCAACAACCTCAGTATCAGCAGCAACACCGTCCACAGCAACAGGCTTACCAGCCTCGTGGCAGCACTAGTAACCAAGCCAACCTGAATTATGATAGGAAGAAGATCAGCTTTGATCCCATTCCTATGTCATATGCTGAATTATATCCTTCCTTGTTGGAAAGGAAGCTGGTTACTCCCAGGGATCCTCCAGCTGTGCCCGCGAATCCACAATGGTGGTATAAGCCAGATCAACACTGTGTTTATCATTCCGGTGCTCCGGGACATAATATTGAGAATTGCTATCCATTGAAGACTAAGGTGCAAGACCTTATGCGGTGCGGCATTTTGAGCTTCGAGGACTCAGGCCCCAATGTTACTAAGAACCCATTGCCCGAGCATGGGAAATCAGTGAACATGGTCCAGGGGT
Organism: Lathyrus oleraceus; assembly: GCF_024323335.1. Lineage (NCBI taxonomy): Eukaryota > Viridiplantae > Streptophyta > Magnoliopsida > Fabales > Fabaceae > Lathyrus > Lathyrus oleraceus. The sequence goes on along the minus strand of NC_066582.1, from coordinate 136,274,999 downwards.
GCCCTGGGAGGTACAAAGTCAAATATGTGAGTCATATTAGACAGTCACTGGTCGAGTTGCATCGTTTGCTGTGTCAATACAGCCATATGGAGCATGACCATGACAGATGCCGCATCTGTTCTGTTAACCGTCTGGGTTGTCGCCAAGTGCGAAGAGAGCTTCAAGAGCTATTGGATGAAGGTACTATAGAGATTCTTCAGAACCGTAATGTTGATGAAGATGAACCAGAAGTCAATGTTATTTCTCCTGTGTTCAAGTTGTCCGAGCCTGTTGTCATCCGTTATGATGGTAGCAAGCCGAAGGTCTCTCCTTCTCTGATGATCAAGCCTGCAGGCCCTGTGCCTTATTCTTCGGATAACGCAATTCCCTTCAGATACAATCCCGTTGCTGTGGAAGATGGGAAGGAAGTGTCGTTGCCTTCAACTTCTGTTACTAATATTGCTGATGTGAGCGGGTTGACCCGGAGTGGTCGTGTGTTTTCTGCACCCCCAAAGCATCATGTTGTTTCTGATTCTGCTGAGCGTCCGTTTGGGACGGCTGTGAGTGTTCAGAATCCGGCACCTGCTGCCAAACCCTCCTCTGTACAAAAGACTCCTGCTTCTTCTGTTGGCCCGAGTGGCACGATGAATGAAGAATGTGATGAGATGCTGAGGCTCATCAAGAAGAGTGAGTACAACGTTGTAGACCAGCTTCTACAAACGCCGTCCAAAATCTCCGTGCTTTCTTTGCTGCTGAATTCAGAACCCCATAGGGAAGCTCTGCAGAAAGTTTTGGATCTGGCTTATGTTGATCATGATGTCACCATAGAATAATTTGACAGTATAGTTGCAAACATCACTGCTTGCAACACTTTGAGTTTCTGTGACGCTGATCTCCCTGAGGAGGGAAGAGACCACAACATGGCTTTACATATCTCTATGAACTGCAAGACTGATGCCATGTCCAACGTGCTGGTGGACACTGGATCATCTCTTAATGTATTGCCAAAGACCACACTCTCTCGATTGTCATATCAAGGTCCTCCTATGAGGCAGAGTGGGGTTGTTGTGAAGGCTTTTGATGGGTCGCGTAAGACTGTGATTGGGGAAGTTGATCTCCCAATCAAGATTGGACCTAGTGGTTTCCAAGTTACCTTCCAGGTTATGGATATCCACCCATCATATAGCTGTCTCCTTGGTAGACCATGGATTCACGAGGTTGGCGCCGTGACATCCACCCTACACCAGAAGCTGAAATTCGTTATGAACAAGAAACTGGTTGTGGTAGGGGGAGAAAAGGCTCTCCTGGTTAGCCACTTGTCTTCTTTCTCGTATATTGATACTGAGGATGAAGTTGGAACTCCGTTCCAAGCTTTATCTATTGATGAGCCGATTGAGAAGAAGTCTCCTTCATTTGCTTCCTACCGTGATGCGAAGCTGGCCATTGAATGTGGTGCAGTTGCTGGTTTGGGGAAGATGATTGAGCTTGAAGACAATAGATCCCGGGCTGGCATTGGCAATTCTTCTGGGGCATTCAATGAACTTGGTCTGTTCCAGAGTGGAGGTTTCATCCATGCTGATCAACCTGAAGAAGCTGCTGCTATTCTGGAAGAGGATGCAGAGGATCTGAGCAACTTCATCATACCTGGTGGTGTCTGCCACAATTGGGTCGCTGTAGATGTTCCTACAGTCATTCATAGATCAGAGTAATGGTTCACTTTGTTCAAAACCCTTCTCCCATGCCAAAAGGAGAAGTGATGACATTGTTGGCAGCATTTATACAATGATATTTCATTCAATTAATGCATTGTTAAACATTTGTTTTTCCATTTGTTTTCACTTTTTGCTTCTTGCATGAAATCAATGATCACAAAAAACCCATAAAAACAAGAATAAAAGCAATCTTTTCATCTGCATAATGATTTGTTTGTTTAAATTCTAAAGTTTTTCATTAACCAAAATCATTATGCAGGTTGATTCTAAAACCCATTGAACATAATGATCCAACGCCATCTCCCAATTTTGAATTCCCTGTATTCGAGGCAGAGGAAGATGATGTTGAGGAAATTCCTGATGAGATTACCCGTCTCCTTGAGCACGAGAAGAAGATCATTCAGCCGCACCTGGAAGATCTGGAAACAGTCAACTTGGGGTCTGAGGATTGTGTTCGTATGGTGAAGATTGGGGCACTTCTTGAAGAGTCTGTCAAGAAGAGATTGATTGAGTTGCTATGAGAATATTCCGATATCTTTGCTTGGTCGTATGAAGACATGCCGGGTCTAGATACAGATATTGTGCAACATTTCCTGCCTTTGAAGCCTGAGTGCGTGCCTGTGAAGCAGAAGCTCAGAAGAACTCATCCAGATATGGCAGTGAAGATCAAAGAGGAAGTTCAGAAGCAAATTGATGCGGGGTTTCTGGTGACTTCTACATATCCTCAATGGGTGGCCAATATTGTGCCTGTGCCTAAGAAAGACGGAAAAGTCTGTATGTGTGTTGATTACAGAGATTTGAATAAGGCTAGTCCTAAAGATGATTTTCCTCTACCACACATTGATATGTTGGTGGACAATACAGCTAAATTCAAAGTCTTTTCCTTTATGGACGGATTTTCCGGTTATAATCAAATCAAGATGGCACCCGAAGATATGGAGAAGACAATATTCATCACACCTTGGGGAACATTCTGTTATCGAGTGATGCCCTTCGGTCTGAAGAACGCCGGAGCCACGTATCAACGTGCTATGACTACCTTGTTTCATGATATGATGCACAAGGAGATAGAGGTCTATGTTGATGATATGATTGCTAAGTCCCGAACGGAAGTTGAACATGTTAAGCATTTGTTGAAGCTTTTTCAGCGTTTGAGGAAGTTTAGACTTCGTCTGAATCCGAACAAATGTACATTTGGAGTCCGTTCTGGAAAATTGTTGGGTTTTGTAGTCAGCGAGAGAGGTATTGAGGTTGATCCTGCAAAGGTCAAAGCAATACAAGAGATGCCTGCACCCAAAACTGAGAAGCAAGTCCGAGGTTTTCTTGGCTGCTTGAACTATATTTCCAGATTTATATCCCACATGACTGCCACATGTGCGCCGATATTCAAGCTCCTCCGGAAAGATCAGTCTCATGATTGGACCGAGGATTGCCAGAAAGCTTTCAACAGTATCAAAGAGTATCTGTCTGAACCTCCGATCTTGTCTCCGCCTGTGGAAGGAAGGCCTCTAATCATGTATTTGACTGTACTTGAAGACTCGATGGGTTGTGTACTCGGTCAACAAGATGAATCAGGGAAGAAAGAATTTGCTATCTACTATCTCAGTAAGAAGTTTACTGATTGTGAGTCTCGATACTCTATGCTTGAGAAGACGTGTTGTGCTTTGGCTTGGGCTGCTAAGCGTTTGCGCCAGTACATGATAAATCATACAACTTGGTTGATATCCAGAATGGATCCAATTAAGTATATTTTCGAGAAGCCTGCTTTAACTGGGAGGATTGCCCGTTGGCAGATGTTGTTGTCTGAGTATGATATTGAGTATCGAGCTCAGAAAGCTATCAAAGGTAGTATCTTGGCTGACCATTTAGCGCACCAGCCGATTGAAGATCATCAGTCTGTTTAGTATGACTTCCCAGATGAGGAGATTCTGTATTTGAAAATGAAAGATTGTGATGAGCCTACACTTGATGAAGGTCCGGAACCTGGTTCCAGATGGACGATGGTGTTTGATGGCGCTGTGAATCAGTACGGAAATGGTATTGGGGCAGTAATCATTACTCCTCATGGCACGCATATTCCGCTTACAGCAAGGCTAACTTTCAAATGCACGAATAATATGGCTGAGTACGAGGCCTGTATTATGGGATTGGAAGAATGTATTGATTTGAGAATCAAGCATCTTGATGTGTATGGTGATTCGGCCCTAGTTGTCAATCAGATCAAGGGTGAATGGGAGACGAATCAGCCTGGTCTCATTCCATACAGAGATTATGCAAGAAGGATTTCAACATTCTTTACAGAAGTTGACTTTCATCATATTCCTCGAGAGGATAATCGGATGGCAGATGCTCTTGCTACGCTTGCTTCCATGATTGTGGTCAAGTATTGGAATGAAGTTCCCAACATTGCCGTGATGCGCTTGGATAGACCAGCTCACGTGTTTGCAGTTGAAGAAGTGAATGATGACAAACCTTGGTATTTTGATATCAAGAATTTCCTCCAGAACCAGGTCTACCCGCCTGGGGCATCTGTGAAAGATAGGAAAACTTTGAGAAGGTTGTCAGGCAGTTTTTACCTCAGTGGTGAAGTGCTGTATAAGAGAAATTTTGACATGGTTTTGCTCAGATGCGTGGATAGACACGAAGCAAACCTGTTGATGACTGAGGTCCATGAGGGTTCATTTGGTACTCATTCCAATGGACATGCCATGGCTAGAAAGATGTTGAGAGCAGGCTACTATTGGCTGACAATGGAGTCTGACTGCTGCAAATATGTGAAGAAATGCCACAAGTGTCAAATTTATGCGGATAAGATTCATGTTCCTCCGACACTTCTGAATGTAATTTCATCACCATGGCCTTTCTCTATGCGGGGAATTGACATGATCGGCATGATTGAACCGAAAGCGTCCAATGGGCACAGGTTTATTCTCGTAGCAATTGATTACTTCACCAAATGGGTTGAAGCCGCTTCGTATGCGAATGTGACCAGGTAGGTGGTTGTGAAGTTTATCAAGAACCAGCTGATTTGCCGTTATGGTGTGCCAGATAAGATCATTACTGATAATGGATCTAATCTGAATAATAAGATGATGGAAGAGTTGTGCGCTGAATTCAAGATTGCACACCATAATTCCTCTCCCTACAGACCTAAGATGAATGGGGCTGTTGAAGCTGCTAATAAGAATATCAAGAGGATTATCCAGAAGATGACAGTTACGTACAAAGATTGGCATGAGGTGCTGCCATTTTCTTTGCATGGTTATCGTACATTTGTCCGCACTTCAACAGGGGAAACCCCTTTCTCTCTTGTTTACGGCATGAAGGTTATTCTCCCAGTAGAGGTGGAGATCCCATCAATGAGAGTCTTGATGGAAGCCAAGTTGACTGATGCTGAATGGATTCAGAGTCGTTATGACCAATTGAATCTGATTGAAGAGAAGCGATTGACTGCCATGTGTCATGGTCAGTTGTATTAGCAGAGAATGAAGAAAGCATTCGATAAGAAGGTCAAGCCTCGTGTGTTCCGAGAAGGTGACCTCGTGCTCAAGAAAGTCTTGTCTTTCGCGCCCGATTCCAGGGGCAAGTGGACTCCAAACTATGAGGGTCCATATGTTGTTAAGAGAGCCTTTTCAGGCGGTGCTTTGATTCTCACAACAATGGATGGGGAGGATTTCACTCGTCCTGTGAATTCAGATGCAGTCAAGAAATACTTTGCCTAAAAAAAAAAGAAGTATATGCAAATGAAAAACAGAATAGCTCGCTAAGTTGAAAACCCGAAAGGGCGGCTTAGGCAAAAATGAGCGTCTCAGTGGAAAACCCGAAAGGGTGATCCAGGAAAAAGTTAGAGACATGAAAAAAAAGGAATATTTGCATCCCGCTAGATTGAGTACCTCATCCTGGGGCAATCTAGGCAAAAATTAGGGATTTGGCAAGTGACTGCATCCTGACAAGACTTTCTGTTCCGCAGTCGTCTTTTCGTCAGAGGTTCTCGATTCGTCGTCAATTGAAGCTTCAAGTACATCGAGATTCAAATTGGTAGAGAAAGGATCATTATGTTCAATGTAGCCCTCTTCCAATATATATCACTGATTTCAAATTTGTACAGATCTATGGAGTCTTGCCTTTTGCAGGCTACCATTCCATCAAATAAATTTGAGTTTTTTATCCAATTATTTGCACTCTTATCTGTTTCAATTCAACAAATGTTTTGCATGTTTTAATTGATAAAATGTCATTGTTTTAAACAAATAATTTTTTTTTCAAATTGTTGTTTTAAACAAAGTGAACATTCACAATGATGGAAGGATACTCAAGAACTTCTCAGTGCTCTCCCAAGGGTGGCATGATTTCCAACAGGTAAGACATTTGTTCATATTCCTGGCATGGTTGTATCCTCTTTATCCTGCTTTGTTGTTGGGGTTGTTCCCCAAGCATAGCTTTTGTTAGGGTTGTTCCCCAAGCAGAGTTGTTGTTGTGGGTTATTCCCCAAGCAGAGTGTTGTTGAAGACTTCGTTTCCTTCTCCAGCAGTAGTCTCTCTCCAGTGCAGTCGCTAGCGGAGTTGTTGTTTCTCTCCTCAGCATGGTTGCTTTCTTGTTGAAGATTCAGTGGTTGGTGTATGGATATCCCTGTACTTTACCACTTTCCCCAGCGCAGTCACCTGCAGATTTGTTGCTAGCTCCCCATCAGAGCGTTTAGCCTTCAGCAGAGAAGTGATTATTTTCCTCCCCAGCAGTTGTTGATTTGTGTTTGGAAGGTGTAGCATTCAGTGGTTGATTCCCCAGCTCTCCTCCATATCCTCAGTGGATTCCCTAGACGTTAGTAGATTTGTGGTTTGGTGGATTGTATTTATGCAAAATCCCCAAAAGAGTTGGTATCCCCAACAAAGTCAGGATTGCATCTGTGATAATAGCCTCAGAGTCTCTGCCAGAGCTGGTATCCTCGACGGAGTTGCTTTTGTGGCAGTTTCTGCTTGTTGAAATCTCTGTTTCCCCAGTAGGGTTGGTTGGTGGTCTAGCATCCAGAGATTGGGTTGATTCCCTGATTGCTTTTGATCCTCAGTAGAGTGACTTGTTGCAGAATCTACTTGTGTGATCTGTTTTTCCTTCAGTGGGTGTATTCCCGATGGAGTGGCTATTTGTGTTCTCCCCAGGTAGAGTTGCTTGTGCAGTAGATTCTACGTGGATGATCTGTTCTCTCTTTGTGGGTTGTTCCCCAGCGGAGTTGCTTGGAGTTGCTTTCGTAGCAGTTCTCGCTTGTGCAATGAACTTTTGATACTGAAGATCCCCCTGCAGAGATTGTGGGATTTCTCCATTTCCCCAACAGATTGGTCGTTGTGGCTGTTCATGCCTGTTGTGACTTTTTGTACCCTGGTAGGGTTGATTGTTGATCCATTACTCAGAGATTTGGTGATATCTCTGATCGTTTGCCTCCCCGCAGATCTTTGCTTTTCAGCATGTGGGTCTCCAGCAGATTGGCTTCCAGTTTGGTTTCTCCCCTGGAAGTATAGTACCGGATGTTTGATTCCTGGACCCTGTTTGTGTTATATATGTCTGTTTTGTCAGCATTCATCAAACATAAATTACGCATATTCATGCATAACCATAAACATTCAGATATTCATGTTGCATTTTTTGCCATATATCTCTTGTTTGTCGTCTCCTGCTATGGGTGATATAGATCTCCAATAGATCTTCCCAAGCAAATGTCGGGTGTTTAAACCTCTCCATATAGAGTCAGCCCCATAAGCAGAAAGTGTTTGTCTTTCCTTCTGCAGTTCCCCACTGAGATATATCCTCATGGATGACGGTTTCTTCTGTTTCCTCCCAACATATATACGGGGATGGATTTTCCTATTGAGTTATATCCTCATTAGGACGTGGCTTGATTCAGTCTGTCTTTTCGGATTGACCCCGAATTGGCCATTTGTCAGCTGTTTCTTGTGTTTCTCTATGGAATAAATGAATGAATTGCCCAGTAACCGGCAATAGTTCATCCTATCCCCAGCGAAGTTTTGGCCTCTACCCTCATACCGGTAGTTGTAAGTCCTATGTTCCTTCTTCTTGGCGGAATTTGTGGTTATACACCTTTTATTCCTCAGCAAGAGTATTTTGGTTTTCTACCCAATATTCGGTAGTTGTAAATCCTGGTTTTTCTGCTCTTCAGCAGTTGGTGGTTTGTTACAAACCCTATTTTTGTTCCCGTGCGGAATTGTTATTCTTTCATTCCCCACGCGAAGTTGTGGTTTTCTGCCCCGTATTTGGTAGATGTAAACCCTATCTTTTATCCTCATTAGAGTTGTTGGCTACTACCCCGTATTCGGTAGTTATAAGTCCTATCTCTTTTCCCCTAGCAGAGGTAACCTTTGTGGTTCGTTCTGGTTGATAGTGGATTTTTTGTCGTTGTGGTTTTATTCCTAACGGAGTTTGTGCTTTTTGTGGATAATTGTCGGTTGCTAGCAATTTTATCCCCAGCCAGAGTTTTGGTATTCTACCCCGTATTCGGTAGTTGTAAACCCTAATTTCTCCCCTTTGCAGAGTTAACCTTGTTGTTCATCCTAACCGATGATGGTTACTATTGTGGTTATCTTCATTCAATATTCGATGTTGATATTCCTCCCTTGCTTCTGGATAATTGCCTTTTGCTAGCAATTGTATCCCCAGCAATCTTCTGGATCATTGCCGTATGCTTGCAATGTTATCCCCTTTGAAGTCGCCAACAAGTCCTTGTGGATTATTGTTGTTTATGCAATGTATCCCCAGCGAGTCTTCTTTCATTTACCCTTTTGTTGGTAATGTCGTTGCTCCCTTTGATTGGTCATCATTATATACCTAGTTGGTATCCCGATGCCTTTCTTTTCGGTCGATTTATCCTTTGTTAACCCAATAACCGGTTGTGGATAATCTTCCATGCGAGTATGTTATCCACGTTCTGACGGTAATGGATAATATATCTCATGCACTCTTCAATCGAAGCCTTTTGTGTTTCCCTAGTCGAGTAAGATTCGTTTTTCCTTTGTGGAATCGAATGTTGTTTCTTGGATAATTGCCGGATGCTTGCAATTTATCCTCTGTGAGTTGTTCTTTCGTTTACCCTGTTGCTTGGTATCTATTGTCTCTCTTTTTGGTTGATCACCTATTATATGTCCTAACCGGTATCTCTGGTGTCTTCCTTTTCGAGTGTATTATTCACGTTCTGACGGTAATGAATAATATATCTCTTTCGCTCTTTGGTTGGAATCCTTTGTTGATTTTCCCCAGTAGAGTAAGATTCGTATTCTCTGTAGAATCGAATATCCATCCTTTAACAGGTTTGTGTTTTGGATGATGAGTGTTTTGGCATATATACCAATTCACGTTTTCGGTTGGTCGCCTGTTATATGCCCTAACCGGTATCCCTGGTGTTTCCTTCCATGCAAGTATGTTATCTACGTTCTGACGGTAATAGATAATATATCTCATGCGAGTATTCTATCCACGTTCTGACGGTAATGGATATTATATCTCATGCACTCTTTGGGTTTGTGTCCCCGGTTGAGTAAGATTCGTTTTCCCTTTGCGGATTCGAATGTTCATCCTGTAAGTCAATTTTCTTTTTTTCAAGCCCTCCTTTCGGATGATGAGTGTCTTGGCATATATACCAATTCACGCTTTGGTCGGTCACCTATTATATGCCCTAACCGGTATCCCTGGTGTTCCTTCTGCTCCCTATTATGACCTTGGTCCCCTGTGGAGTCAGATTTTCCTGAGTTGATGTACCTTTTTAGGTCTTTCTCAGATGTTTGGTTGATTGATATCTCTCACCCTTTTACCGGTCTTAGATATTCATTCTTCCTGAATTTGTTACCCTTATACCGGTAACACCTCATTCTTTGTTGCTTCCCCGTGAGAGTCTCTTTGTTAGACCTTCCTCGGTGGAATGTTTCTTGTTGTGATTTTACCCTTTTGCTGTATTGGCGTTTTCCCCAATATATGCAATTTTCCCGGCAGGGAGGTTCTTTGTGAATCCTTTTCCCCAGTCCGAGTCCAGATTTTCATCCGAAGTATCCTTCGTGGATAGTTTGAGTCAGCTTGTGTCTTTCCAATGGATGTGTCTTCCTTTGGAATTCTTCTTATTCCCCAGTGTGAGTCCTTCACTCCCCAGTGAGGTCTCCAGTCCAGTCGTGTCTCATCCATGCAGTGTCTATTCCTGTTCCCCTAATTCAGAGTCGTGTCCTGCTCACGCCTTCTTTTTCTTTCTATCCCCAATAAGAGTCCCCGTGAGAGTCTTGTTAGAGTCTCTGTTCCTGGTGAGTGTATTACTCCGATGGATCGTCTTTTCTTCTATGTGAACCATATCCCCACAGAGTTCGTGTCTTTTACATGCATACATTTGCATCATGAGGTCTCTTAGGGACCAAAATTCGTCTCATTACTGTTATTTAAGCCCATTCTACCGCGTCGAGATGAAGATTTCTAAACTTCACTTCTCCGGTTAGAATGACCTTAAATAGGGGCATCTGTAAGACCCCAATTTTGTCCCTAAGGTCCCTCATGGCATCATATCATATCATTTCATTGCCTCAGGGATCATTGTACACCTTGCCTGCTTTCCTGTGGGTGGGTTATCTTTTTGAGAGTGATTTCTTGATCACCAAGCATGTTTTGCATTTGTATATCATTGCTTTTCATTTGTTTACTAACCCAAAAGTACAAAAATATGTCATCTAACCTTGTTACTTGCAGATGAAGCAATCTTAGGTCAAGACAGTCAAAGGCATTCATGGAACAATAGATGGTGGCCATTCTTGAGAATTTGGGCACCATGATCATTCACAAGAGCTTATATAAGCTATGATGTTATTTTGAATCAAGATCTCAAGTGGTAGAGGCTTGAATCTCATCAAGGCATTCTTCAGTCAACTGAAACCCTAGCCAGTCAACACAAGTCAACTGTGCATTCAATCATGGATTTGAAGGTGGGAGATGGTTAGAGAGGCCTCATTCATGTCCATACAAGTCTCATTTGACATTTCAAACATCAACAAGGAAGAATTTGAGGTCAGATGAAAAGTTTCCAAAAATAGTAAGTGACCTGTAATTTGAAATTGCCAAAAATGGAAAGGTCGTCTCGTCAAGTTTACATCATCAAGAAAGCTTCAAATGAAATTTTGTCCAACATGAAAGTTGAAGATCTTGCTCTCACCTTTCCAAAAAGTCCAAGAACATCAATTTCTCATTTGTGGTTGAAGAGATATGATCAAAACATGGCAAAGTGTGGATTGAACTTCAAAAGGGCATAACTTCTCAACCATTGCTCCAAATCACATGGCTCTTTTTGCTAATTTCATGTCATGACCTATAATTTCATATTCTTGCATAACATTTCATCAATTCTCATTTCATGAACATTTGCAAAAATCTTGAAATTTTGAGGGAATTTTCAAAGTTTAAAATTGGTAATTCATTTGAACATTCTACAATTGCCAATAGCTCCAAAATGATTTTTTAAGTGAATTGGATCAGCATCACGTGCACTGTTCATTGCCATGCACATGCATAAGGTGTTTTTGCAAATTGTCCAAAACACCTTGTTTTCACTAATTGCAATTACCAATTGATTAATCATGATTAAGTTTGGTTAATTAGGAGTATATAAGTGAAATCATAACAGAAAAACCCTAACCACAATTCATTTTTTCAGATCTCAAATTTTTGCTCTCAATTTTCTCTCAAATTTTTATCCCATTTCTTCATAGCACTTGCATAATCCTTGCTCAGTTCATCATCTAGCATCATCACTGATCAATATTCAAGCCAAGAATCACTTGAATTCGTGCAAATTTGGAGCTGCTCAAAGTAAGAACAACAATGGTGAAGTATTGAATCTGTGGAATCGTGCATAGCTGAGCTTCAATCTTCCTTCTAATCATCTTCATAAGCATTGTAGACGAGTTTTCAAGCATCACCAGGCCTCGATTGCAGCTGAAGCAAGTTCTGTTTCTACAAGAGGTTATAATTCGACCTTCATAATTTTGTTTTTAGTTAACATAATATGATAGATCTTTGATTGCTGGTTGTTATGAGCTATGAATCGTGTTGATCCGTGCCAAAATGAGTGAGAATCGATGATTTGAAGTTTTCATGATGATTTTTATTTTGCTCGATTCATGCATGTTGTGATGTTGTTTGATTGAATTGTTGTTGATTATTGATGCCTGATGTTAGATCTACATGATGCAATGCTTAATTTGTGTTTCTGGAGAGGTTGATTTTTTCTGGAAAATTGTTGATGAAGATCATGAAGATCTTCATCGTGTTCTTCAATTGCTGCAGATTACCTGCAAATTTCCATGCGGCCTTCATAGCCTTTCCTGCGGATTTTCCCGCGTGTTCATCCGCGTTACCTGCGGATTATGGATCTGCATGCGCCTAGGGCTTGGTCCAAAACGACCGTGTTTAGCCTTGGCGCGCTTGGACATTTGAATCGTGCATCCATTCGATCCTGGCCTACAACATTTCCATTTAGGCCTTTAGCATTTTATTTCATTTTCTCATCCATTCATATTCATGCTTCAACATTCATTTTTTGATTTTTCTCTTCACTTAAAAAATCATAACTCCATAAATAATGATCCAAATCATGTGTGGTTTTTTGCACTTTGTTCCTCATGATGTCTGCTATTTTATGAGTATTTTTCCAGAATTTGTGCTCGGTTGGAATTTAAATTTGCTTAGGGTTTGTGTATGCATATGCTATCATGTACCTTGCTTGCCATTTTCTTTGTGAAATAGTGATGGTTGATCCAATGAATGTAAAAATTGACATGCTTAAACTAGACATCTTTAGGGGCCTTTTGGTGTTGAGTTTGCATTTTTCTCATTTCTGGATATTGAGATATGATCTGGTTAATGTAGGTGTGACAATGTGTGTCACACCATTGCTTGCTCAACTTGTTGATTTTCTTTACCATGCCAATTAAATGCCAAATGATGTGATCTTTTGCATGATGCTTCTTATGGATGTTAGGATTGATCATGAATTTTTATGGAATTTTTGGATTCATTTCTGATTTGTTTGGGATTTTCCTTTCTGGCTTGTCATTTGTGGACTTTTGAATAGTCATGAACTTTCATGCTTTGTGAAATGCTGGTTGTGTATCCTATGATTGTGAAGTTTTGCACATTGTTTCTAGACACTTTGAAGTTTATTGTGGCTTTGGTTTGAGTCATTTATCATTTGTCATCTCTGTTTTAGGATTGCCTTAAGTTGATGTATCAAATTGTGCCTCATTTGAGTTTGTTTGTGCTTACCTTGACTTGATGAATTTTATTTCCATGCTTATACTTGTCCAGATGCCATGATTTTTGGTGTGTTGATCATTTGATGTATCCTGTTTAGCCATGATTTTTCTTGAGATTTATTGAGCCATTCTGGAATTAATGTGCATTTGATCATTCTGTTGCCTCAATTGAGCTTTCAATTTGCATGCCTTGCCTTACTTGATGTGTGAAATGAATTTGGTAATTGATATTGACATGAGACTTTTTGGAATAGTTTCTTATTTGATTAAAGTTGATTCATGTCAATTTTTATGTTCTGTTTTGAATTATTTCTCCCCCTTTGACCCTAGGCCTTGTCCTAGTGGTTTGCCTCTCATGTTTGAAGCTTTGTTTCAGGTTGCACATGCAAGTTACACAATTGATGATGCCTCATCTTGAGAGCATTTAATATTTGCTTTTGCTTACTAATGTGTGTTTTGTAGGTTGATGTTGACTCTATTGAGATTGACTTGTGGCTTATGCCTTTGCCTATATTGGTTGTCTGTTGCATTAATTGTTGGTTGTTTGTCTGTAAAGTATACTGATCTGTTTGATGTTTCCACAGGTACATTAGTTGCTTAAGTTCACTTTGAACTTGCTTTTGCTTGGTTGCTTAACCACTTTAGGTATAATTTCTCTTCTTCATGTAGTCTGGAAGACCTGGCCTGTTATGTGGTCAGGCAACTGTCTGAAGTCCTCCTTAAGAGGCGATGCTTGTGATTGTTTATTCTTTGTGCCAAGTAGGAAAAGTCCTCATTTGAGGCAATTGGTAGATAAAAGAGATGTGTAGTCCATCTCCTACTATTCTGTGTGTCATCCCTTTGCTCACATTACATGTTGATGCATTGTGGATCTTAACCCAAGATCTATAGAGTCATTCACTTGTGGAGAGAGTTCCAACTTTCTGAACTCCCACACCTTCTATTATTCAAAGCTCTCCCAGGCCAGGGATAGAAGCTATGAGGCACACCCCTCATCTCCATTTCATCTACTTCACCTTAACCCTCAATGTTAAGGTTAAGAGCACAACTTACCCCATTCCAGTTGACTGTAAAGTCTAACCTTGTTTGAGCCTAATTGCTTGTGTATAGTGGGTGCTAATTGACTTTGTTTGATTGATTGCTTGATTCATCTGTACATGTTTGCTTGTTTGCCTTTATGCATTTATCATCATTAATTGTTCATTATTACATGATCATCATTTCATATCTCTGTGACATCTTTGTTTGTCCATTGAGGAATCAGTTGTAAGTCCAGTTGTTGGCCTTTGATCCTATGATTTGGAAGGGATTGAGTGTAAGACCATTTGTTGGCAACTAGTATCCTCTTTGCTTATTTGCTTTTGTTTGTTTGTTGTATGTGAGGATTCAATTGTAAGTCCATGTTGTTGGCATTTGTTTTCCCATGATCATCTGTTGGAGATTAGAGTAAGCCCAGATAGATTGGCATCTGATATCCATATTTTGTTTTGCCTTGTGAGACTAGTGTAAGTCCATTGATTGACATCTGGTATCATTGTTTTGTTTTAGGAGATTGGTGTAAATCCATTGATTGGTATCCGGTATCCACCTTTGTTTGTGAGACTAGTGTAAGTCCATTGATTGGCATCCGGTATCATTGTTTTGTTTTAGGAGATTGGTGTAAATCCATTGATTGGTACCCGGTATCCACCTTTGTTTGTGAGATTGGTATAAGTCCATTGATTGGCATCCGGTATCACCTTGCTTTGCATTTGTTTACTTGCATTGTTTTTTATTCCAAAGGACACACTTGAATCATCTTCCATATGATTTCAAGAGGTGAACACCTAAGAAGTTTTACTTCCTCACCCTTCCATTTTTGTGTATGTTTCCAAAACTCCCTTTTCACATTGTTAATTCAAAAACTTTGACATATTGTGCAAACATTGTCATCTCTTTTTAAATTAGAAACCTGGACCCTAAGTCCTTGACTTTTCAAACTCCATTTCATAATACCTCTTTGAATTGAATTCTAATCATACTTTGACCACTTTTTTGTGAATAAATCCTAATTGGTTAATCCAACTCATTCAATTGTTTTGTGGCTTTGTCCATTCTTGTTAAGTTTTCATACATTAGCCATAGGTTTGATTTATCCTAGTTGGTTGATATTAATCTCACCTTCTTGTCCTTAGTGATTGAATTGTAAGACTTCCTTGCTTATTATAGGGTTAACCCCTCACTAGCAAGTTGAAGTTGTTCTCACGTGGTGGACTCGTTGTTTGTATAAGGTCGAGTTTTCTCCCGTGGATAACGAAAGACCTTAGGGCTTTTGTTTTAAAATGAACCCACTCATATTTTTTGGAAATCTTTTAGCCGAACTACGGCGTTTTGATCCTTACCTTTCATGGAAGGTACGTAGGCAACGGGTTCATCCGTTCAAACACAAAAATAATAAAATTGTATATTCTTTTCTCATCTTCCCAATCATGTTTGCACAATATGTCATAAACAAATAAACTTTTTATACAACAAGTGTGAAAAGGGCTCCCTAGGAGTACCTAGGACGTTTTGGGTGCCTAACACCTTCCCATTGCGTAATTAACCCCTTACCCAGATTCTCTGATCTTTTCATTAGTTTTTTATGTGTAAAACTTCTTAGGCTTTTGTTCGCTTTTTAGCCAATCCTTTGGATAAATAAAAGTGCGGTGGCGACTCGATTCTTTGTATGCTTTGCTTTTGGTTTAATCAATAAATCATAAAGTGACGAATACACCGCTACACTAAGCAAATCTATGTCTAATATCAGACATGCATGAATCGATAAAGAGTGCATATAACAATCCGGAAAATGGATGGCAGTATCCTCCATCATCACACGTCTATTGCATTAGACATATCGTGCAAAACTTCATGCGCGAGATTAAAGACAAGGATCTGCACACAATAGTTGTTAACATGGGTTATGCGTTAATAGAGGCAAAATTTAACTACTATCGGGGGGAATCTGAAGAACAAACAATGACGCTTTATCATGGATAGACAACATCCCTCGGGAGAAGTGGGCAAGGGCATTTGACGGAGGGCGACACTGGGGTCACGTGATAACTAACCTAGCAGAAGCAATGAACTCGATGCTAAAAGAAACCCGAAACCTTCCAATCACTGCATTGGTCAAATCTATGTACTATCGATTAGGATCACTATTTTGTAGAAGAGGCCATCAATGGACAAAACTGTTAGCCTATGGGCAGGTTTTCACTGATAACTACAACAAGGGGATGGCTGAGGAAGTCATCAAAGCTAACATGCATAACGTCATGCAGTTTGATCGCAAGAGATTTTATTTCATGGTCCAAGAGAAGATTAATCATAACGATGGTCGACCAACCGGAACATTCAGCGTTGATCTGAGGAAACAACATTGTGATTGTGGGAAATTTCAGGCATTTCACTTACCTTGCTCCCATGTAATCGCAACATGTTCGAGCATACGCTAGGACTACTCCATTCACATTCCAGACATCTTCAAAATTCTTAACGTGTTCAAGGTCTATAAGGAGAGTTTCCTAGGATTCCCCATGAGGAGAATTGGCCACAATATGAAGGATTCACTCTTTGCCACGACGACTCTATGAGAAGGAGGAAGAAAGGGCGCCCAAACAGCACCAGGATTAGAACCGAGATGGACGACGTTGAGAAGGAAAATAGAAGGTGTGGAATTTGTCGTGAAATAGGACACATGCGTAGGAAATGTCCTAATGTTGCAGGACTGTCCCAGCGATCATCCAGATGTCTTTTGGGAAGAAGCAATTATGAAATACATTTGATAATCAAAGGCTTCTGGTTACAAAGTACGACCACATCAACTAAACAACAACAACAACAACCAACACAAGTGGTAATTAAAAAACTAATCAATAACAACAACCAACACAAGTGGACCTTCAACTCCTCTATTAACTTCACCACTATGTGTCGAAAACGTACACTAAACATCTTCATCATTTTCTATACGATCCAGGTAATACATGTACGTACCATCGGGGCTTGCATCAGTCAATGTTATGTATGGACAACGATACTCTACTTTCCTCACCTTCATACGACGCCCGCCCAATTGTCGGAAGCCAGTGTGGATGGCTGAAATCAGTATTCTGAAATTCCATTGCGGATCGAGACAAACACTGATTTTTTCACCATGTCCATAAAATACAAGACCCCAAACAGACATTTTTACCAAAATAAAGGATTTTGTGCTCTGAGTTAATTTTTTACAAGTCCTGCTATTTATAGAAAATTAATACTTGAATACTCGGCCAATCATTGGCTGAGATAGTACAAACACAAAGCAATTGCTCGGTCATTGAAATTTTGGAGGGAAACATATCATTCGATTTTTTTGGAGGGAAACATATCATTCCAAAAAATTATTGAAATTTTGGAGGGAAACATATCATTTTTATTATTAATATTTAAAAAAAAAATCATTTCTATTAATATTTAAAAGAAATAATCATTTTTATTATTAATATTTTAATAAAACAATATTAGAAAACTATTATTAGTATTTTATAAAAATATTATTATTATTTAAAAAAAATCAATTTTATTATTTAAATATAGAATTAATTAGAAAACTATTTAATAATAATTTTAATAAAGTTATTTAATTATATAATAGTTTTTAAAATAATAAAAAAAAACCTTCCTTCACTAGCTCGGCCAACCAATGGCTGAGCCTAGTCATCGTTCAAAAGTCTTCATCCTCTCGTCCAATCAATGAGCGAGTCCCAAAAGAAAAAGGGGACAATTTGGGATTTTTTCTTCAGAATAGGGCATTGTGGGAAAAAGTTTTCAAGAATGGGGTAGTTTAGGAAATTAGTCCAATTTGAAGGGTAGCTAAGGGTTCCGAAGTTATGGCAAGGTCCGACAAAGACCATCACAATCAAAAGTAAGCAACCCAAATCTTTATATAGTTTATTGCCGTCATTACGGTAACCAAAACTTTGATGATAGATAATTTAATCAATTCGTGTAGATGATAGTCACGACTAAAAGAAGTGGAGTCCTGTTAAATTAGTTCAAAATTAGGAAAAGTTAATTTTTTTAAATAGAGTTTTGGGAAAATATTCAAAAAATCATAATTTAAAAATAAAAATAAAAATATGTTCAATATGGAGGGAAAATACAGAAAAATAGCAGGTAGACTTAGAAAGGGATTGACCTCTTATTTCAGACATGTCTTGAGTTTCGAGACTCGGATTTGAGGCGCAATTCGAAGCGTTGGAAAACTAAGGCGATAATATTTCTTTTGAAGTAGATAAATTAGGTCTATGGATGATACAATAGTAACAGTTCATTGATTTTTATACCAGAGGTGTAGTCAATTTCAGTTCTATGTTGGTCATCATGGTTCAGGCATATCTGGAGTTTTGTAAGTCCTTTTGGGATGCAGTTAGTTGCGTTACAAAGAGATTTAATGATCTTTCAAACTGAAATTTTTCATAATTTTCTCATAAGTATACAATTTTTGGCACCACTTTGAACTCAGGAAAAACATTATACCCGATGCGAGTACCTGTCTGTGGTGTTTGTTTTAACTGAGCCGATTGATGTATTAAGTCCTGAAATAAAAACCATATTCTTAAAATACACTCTCTAAGCTTTCGGGAACATGTTCATTTGTTTGATTCCGTCTTTGTTTGATATTTTAAATAATTATTTGAATATGATGTGTGATTAGTAGGAAGCATGATTTTGATGGTCATGAATGGCGTTTTGAGCATAATAGTCCAAAGAGGGATTACAGTAATTGTCTTGAATGGCGTTTTGAGCATAGTAATCCAGAGAGAGATTACAGTAATGCCTTGAATGACATTTCAAGCATAGTAATCCAGAGATGAATTATAGTGATGGTAAAGTATGGAAAATTATAGGATCAAGAGTGGAACCATTTGTGAATGATTGAGACTTGTGATTTGTTATGATTTTGAGATGATAATGATGTTGAATTTTGTGTTGTTTGTGATCATGCATTCATATATTTCAGAGATAGGTAGGACTTTGGTCCAGTGATGGCCTGGTTCAGAGATGGACTATGACGGTCTTACGTCCAAAGAGGGACACAATTTAGGGAGGAACCCGAGACATGAGAATATCAGTAACATACCTCTGATCCCAATTATTTTGATACCACATGCATTTGAGATGGAGATGATTGCATTGCATTGCGTTTGAATTATGATCTGTTTGATTATGTTTTGAGTGTGATTGAGAATACTTCTATATTTGTTATTACTATCTTGCCTTGTTGAATTTCACCGTTAATAATTGTTACATGTATTCTTACCCCCTTTTTGTTGTTGTGGCATATGTACTCCTCGAGGGTACAGAGACTAAGGTACATGAGTAGCTGCCGAGTTAGGGGATGACATCGATGCCCCCTTTAGCTTTTACCATTGGGTCTTATAGGAGTTTCTCTTATATGTAGCACTGGGATTGAGATGTCTACCACCATTTATGTTTTGTTTCGTTTTGTTGGAATTTGTTGTTGAGACTTTATGTCAGACTTGATTTAATTTTCAATGCTTATTTTGCATGAATATTTGGTATATGAAGTTTTTATGTTTTAATGACACTCAAATATTTGATTTTGCAATAATTAATTCATTAAATGTTGAGTCACAAACTAGGGTGTTACATTGACTATCGACAATTGAATAAAGTTATAATCAATAACAAGTATCCCCTTCTGAGAATTGACGATTTGATGGATCAATTGGTGGGTGCTTGTGTGTTAAGTAAGATTGATTTGCGGTTGGGTTATCATCATGTTCGTGTGAAACCATAAGATATTTTGAAGTCTATGTTCAGAATGAGGTATGGTCACTATGAGTATTTTGTGATGCCGTTTGGTGTGTCTAATATGCTAGGTGTGTTTATGGAGTATATGAATAGGATTTTATATCCTTATCTAGATCAATTTGTGGTTGTCTTCATCGACAATATTTTGACATATTCTAAATCTGATAAAGAGCATGTCAAACATCTAAATATTGTGTGGCAGACTTTATGAGAGAAGAAGTTGTATGCCAAGTTGTCTAAGTCTTAGTTCTGGTTACGTGAAGTGATTTTCCTTGGTCACATGATATCTAGTGGTGGTATCGCAATTGATATATTGAAGATATATGTAGTGTTGCAGTGGGAGACCCCAAAGTATGTTACAGAGATCACAAGTTTTATTGGTTTGGTTGGTTACTATAGGAGGTTTATTGAAGACTTTTCGAAGTCGGCATTGCCTTTAACTCAGTTGACTAGAAATGATCAAGCTTATGTGTGGGATGTTCACTGTGAAAAAGGGTTTTCAAGAACTCAAGAGGAAGTTGATGTCTGCTTCAATTTTGATTTTGTGGAGTCTGAGTGGATCCTTTGTAGTGTATTGTGATCCTTCAAAGATGGATCTAGGTGGTGTAATGATACATAATGGCCAGATTGTGGCTTATACTTCTAAATAGTTGAAAGTTCATGAGAGGAACTATCATACGCATGATGTAGAGTTGGCAGTTGTAACACCCTGTTTTTCTAATTTATTTATTTAATTGAACTTACCTATACTTAATTGTTTAAATAAACTTCTATATGCGTTGGAGGGTGCTTAGATGGTTAGTACTCATATATGATGTTTGGGTTGGCGGAGCATAGTTTTAGTTATTTAATTAAATAATAGAATTAAAAATATTAGAGAATAATGAAAATTATTATTATTATTATTATTATTATTATTAAAATAAAAATAGAGGCAAAAGGGTATTTCGGTAAATAAGTGAATAAGTAAGGGCATTGTAGGAATTAATAATTGAGGAGGATTAGGTTTCTAATAAAAAGGAGTTAGTAGATAGTTTTGGGTTAGTACGTGAAAAAATAGATTTTGGAAAGAAGAGGTTAGGAAAACAAGGGCTTAGGTAAACCTCAATTGTTAAAGCTTGAAGGTGTGTTTGCTAGAAAATCCAAGGTATGGGGATTACTCCCAATATGGTGTTGAATGCATGATTGGGTAGGGGAAGTCCTTAATCCCATTAGTTTTTTTTCCTATTTTCCCCCTTTCGGTGAATGGTTGATGAATATGAATTGT
Organism: Lathyrus oleraceus; assembly: GCF_024323335.1. Classification (NCBI taxonomy): domain Eukaryota; kingdom Viridiplantae; phylum Streptophyta; class Magnoliopsida; order Fabales; family Fabaceae; genus Lathyrus; species Lathyrus oleraceus. The sequence continues at coordinate 136,253,913 of NC_066582.1, read as the reverse complement.
TTCTATAAATTTATGAGTTATGTGATGTATTATGAGAAACCCGTTCACTGATTTACCATGGAAATTGTGTGTTCTTGTTAGTTAAAGTGGTAGGAGTTGGTGTTTACACATGTGTTATGATTTTGGTGAATAAAACATGTAAAACTATAATTAACGAAGAGAATACATGGTAATTGATAGATAGATGATGTTTTGATGTTAGATACTATTTTTCCTAATTTTGATGACCGATTTGAGGGTTGTGAAGGGAAAGTTGGAGTTCTGAATCGAACTCCATGGCCAAAAATGCAATTTCAGTTTTCTGCTTCAGGGTGACGAGTGTCAGCCTCATGACAACCCGGTGTCACAGTCTTTGAGGCGCTCACGGGGGTCAGCTACCTGTTAGATAGACCGTCATGGTCCCCATATCCAATTTTTGAAACGAGCATCATGGAGATGACGTATGACATGCGCGAGTGGATGGCGGGCACAACCCTAGTGACAGGTAACCTATCATGTTGCCAAAATGAGCATCGTTTGCTCAGTTGTGTGTAATCAAGTGTCATTTCCGATTTTTGAGATTGTGTTGTTGTTTGGCTACTATTTGGGAGTATGTTGGTGTTATTTTATTATGTATGTAGCATTAATCAATTGCTGAGATGTTGTGCATACCTGTGGTAGTTGTATGGTGATAATTTTGGTAGTATTGCATGTTGTTAAAAATCATGCATCATGGTGTATGGACTTTGGTCCAGTTTTGGTGTGCTCTGATCCGATGGTATGGATTCAAGAACGAGTAGCTGATTTCAGATGCAAATGAATGAAGCGTTACTAAAGTTGTTAGTAGTGAATTGATGTGCTCTGGTTCTAAGATGGGAATTCATGAGAGAGATGGACCTGTGTTGTCCATAATGGTACCACATGCATATAGAGTCTTGGTGTTGAGTATATTGCATCCATAGTTTGCATATGTAATTGAATAATTATGTTGTTATTGGTGGGTGAGAATACTTGTATAATTGATGCGGATGAATTATGTTGGAATGATGTGTATGCAAATATGTGATTGTTGATGTTTTCTTAAGCTATCCTTGCATATTTTTGCACTATTGTATATTTCGAGTGTATTCTCACCCCTCTGTTGTTTGTGTGGTTTTGTCCTCCTTCTTGGGGTACAGACGAGTAGGTAAATGAGTTGTTGCTTAGAAGTTGAAGAATAGAATTGAGGTTATTCTTCCTTTCCCTGTTTTATGCAATGTTCTAGTTTCGTTATTCTAATTTGTAACACTGGACGGTCGAACATTATGTTTTATTATTTATTATTACTGTTGGGAGTTGTTGATGTGAAAGGCATTTTGCCACAAATAAGTTTTATGTTTTAAATAAAGTGATATGAGATTTAATCATTTATTGAGTTACTTTAATTGGTTTATTTTCTGTTGTGATGAGCCTATGTAAAGGCGAATATGTGATGTGAGGTGTTTCAGTTGTTACATGTTTTATCTAACACCATGTTACGCAGAAGTTTTATATTATGTTTGCATGACACCCTATGTGTATAGTTGTTTTAAATTCATATTATTTATGCGTTAGAGTTGTTAGGGTGTTACAATAGTTGTGGTGTTTGTGTTAAAAATTTAGAGGCATTATCTGTGTGGTTCAAGATTTGAAGTATTTAATGACCAAGATAGTTTGAAGTACTTGTTCGATCAGAAAGAGTTAAATATGAGGAAAAGGAGGTGGCTTGAATTTCTAAAGGATTCTGATTTCAGATTGAGTTACCATTCGGGTAAATCCAATGTTGTAGCTGACGCGTTAAGTTGGAAGTGTTCCATATATCGATGTTGATGGTTCTAGAAATTAAATTGATCGAGCAATTAGAGACACGGGTTTGGTGCGTCAAGAGACTTTTAACAGTGTGTAGTTGGCTATGTTGAAGCCGACTAATGGTATCCTTGAAAAAGTCAGAGAAGGTCAGATAATCGACTTAGGGTTGATTGACCGGTTTGTGTTAATCAATAAGGGTAAAGGTGGTAATTTCAGAATCGACGCGAATCGTGTTATGAGATTCAGAGGTAGGGTTTGAGTACCAGATGTACCAGAACTTAAGAGGAGTATTCTGGACGAAGTTCGTAGAAGTGTTATGAGTATTCATCCGATGCCACTTGTTAGAACAAGATTTGATTCTGCATTTATACCTTGAGTTTTGATAATAACAATTTTGTATTTGTGTGAGAACAATTTTGCTACCCTAATGATTTGTTATTGTGTAACTTTAACAACCAGTTCTGATTCTGATCATATGATGTGCAACATCATCAGTTTCTGAACTTTGCGTTCCAAATCCGCTTATGCGTTGCATTTAGAAGTTCTAAAAGATGTTAATATTGTTGCTGCAATGTTCTTTCTGATTATGTGTTATTTCACCCATCAGAAACTTCCGAGGAAACTATATATTGTTGTTACAATGTTCTCAAAGTTTTTTCTTCTGAACGTGACTCTGATCACCAAACTTCCGGAGAATGGAAAACTTTTGAAGTTGTGTTATATAGCTAAAGATTCTGAAGATCTCAAGACAAACGATTGAAGTTATCAAGGTTGTGACTGAGGATTCTGAAGACTCTGAAGATTTTGAAGACAATGAAGAACTCAAGTTAAACTACTGACGCTGTCAAGGTTTTAATCCAAGTTGCTGAATCCAACTCTCTACTTCTTCACTTCATGCTTCAATCATCTTTTATCAGAAGTAAATGAATCTGAAGATAAGATCAAATAGGAACGTGATTAAATAGTATATAGTACAAATTGAATAACCTGTCCACTACCTGATTTCATGGGCAAGGACTATACTATTCATCACACCTGTCACTGAATATGTGGGTGAAAGGACAGTACATGGTTTGATTCCTTTCTTATCCAACAGTGGACAATCTCTCAAAGAGCTTTCCCTATTTTGCCTCCCAACGATCACATGCTTACACTTTATAACCATGCATTGGAGACATGAAGAAATTGTTGATCTACGCAAGTATTTTGACAAGATATTTTTCTTTGTGAAAAACTATCATTTTTTGTATACAATGTTCTTTAAGTATTTATTATTCATTTTGTATAAATCTTCTTTTGTAGAAGCATCTTGTAATACATAAACTTGTATTCAAACTATTTGTTTGATTCCTTAAGGAGGTTATCCTTGAGAAGACAAAGAAAGTTATTCTTTGTGAGTCCTTGAGGAGGCTAAGGTTTAGTTGGATCCTTGAGAAGATAAAGAAGGTTATTCTTTGTGTTTATTGTAATCTGTTGATTATAGTGGATTAAGTCCTTGTGTATAAGGCAAATCACCTTGGCGGGTGGACTGGATTAGCTTTGAGTTTCAACCGAACCAGGATAAAAATCTTTGTGTTTTTATCTCTTTATTGTTTAACTTGTTAGTGGTGTTTTTGTTTTGGAAAAATCTTTTGCTTGTAAAACCCAATTCAACACCCCCACCCCTCTTTCTTGTATTTTTCACACCTTCAATTGGTATCATAGTCTGGTTCTGATTGTGATAAAAAGTTTTTTATCAACACCTCACAGTGTTCACCGATCCAGTTGTGTGAGAAACAATGGTTGCTGCTAACGCTGCTAACGTTGTTAGCAATAATGATAGAGATCATTACAGTGTCAAACCACTTATTTTTTATGGTGAAAATTTTGACTACTATAAAGACATAATATAAAGTTTCTTTCTTGGTTACAATGTTGATCTCTGGGATCTCTTAGTTGATGGCTATGTTCACCTAGTAAATGCTGAAGGAAATATTTTAGCAAGAAGCGCTATTTCTGATCAACAAAAGAAAGAATTCAAAAATCATCATAAGGCCAGAATCATATTGCTCAATGCTATCTCTTATACGAGTATGAGAAGATAACAAACAAATATTCTGCCAAATCCATTTTTGACTCTCTGAGAAAGACTCATGAGGGAAACACTCAAGTAAAGGAGACAAAGGCTTTGACCTTAATCCAGATATATGAGACTTTCAAAATGGAAGACGATGAAAATGTTGAAACCATGTTCTCAAGGTCTCAGATGCTTGTTGCAGGACTTAAGGTTCTGGACAAAGGGTTCTACAACTGATCATGTCAAGAAAATTATCAGAAGTCTTCCCGAAAAATGGACACCTATGGCAACTGCATTAAAGCTGGCTAAGGATCTCAACAGCATCAGTCTTGAAGAACTTGTTAGTTCTGTAAGAAGTCATGAGATTGAGCTAGAAGAATATGAATCTCATAAGAGAGGAAAATCTATAACTCTAAAATCCAAGCCTGAGAAGACTAGAGAATATCAAGCTAATAAAGAATTAGAAGGATCTAATGAAGACTCAGAAGATGATGACGAGTTGTCTTTAATCTCAAAGAGAGTCAACAGACTCTAGAAACACAGGCAAAGTGGTCAAGGAAAATTCAAAGGAGTCAGAAGGATTGTTGGTCGCTTCGAATCCTCATCTGGTCAAAAGAAAGAAACTTCTGGAAAAGAAGTTATCTGTTTCTAGTGCAAGGAGTCAAGCCATTACAAGAATGATTTTCCCAAGCTGAAGAAGGACAAAAGGCCCAAGAAGAACTTCTCCAAAGTCAATAAGAGGTTGATGACTATCTGGGATGACTCAGAATCTGAAGAAGAAGATTCTGACGAAGAAAAAGCTAATGTTGCACTAATGGCAACTTCTAAGGATCCCACAAGCTCTGAGGAACCAGAAGACAAGGTTTTATCAGAATCAGAATCCGACTCCGATTTTGAAGAGGTACTCTCTAATCTATCTCGTGCTGTATTGAAATTTGTCTTTGTGAAATGTTGGAAAAGTATCAGACTCTTCAAAGAAAATACAAAGACCTTAAACAAGTCCAAGTAACTGCATCTGAAACTCAGAAAGAGCTTAGAATGATATTTCCTCTCTAAACGAAAAAGTATTTTCTTTATAAAGTAATAACTCTGCTTTGAAAATAAAAATTTCAAAACTAGATGAGGAAATAACTTCAGAAGCTTCTAGTACTTATTGCATCATAAGATATGACAGAGCATTCCAGTACTTTCTGGCTAAAAGCATATATAGAAGCAAAATGACTTCCTTGATCTATGGAGCTAGCAGAAATGGAAGGAAAGGTTTGGGTTGTATAGAAACTACAAAACCTGACGAAAGTCAGAAGGTCAAACCAAAACCTCTTTATGTGCATTTCGTGCCTGCTGGCACTGAGACTGATATTGCTGCACAGACATAAAAGCGTACTAAGGATATGAACTCCATTTTGAAACCTAAGTATCATGCATATATCTCCCATGATTATCCTTATGCTAAAAGACTCAAAGTTGTGAGAAACTCTAGGAAAACTAACAAAAGAGGACCCAGAAAGTGGGTACCTAAGGATAAAATCATTTATGTTTCAGACATCCTTAACGCCTTAGCTGAGACACCAATCATGGTACCTGGACCGTGGATGCTCACGACACATGACGGGAAAAAGGTATATGTTCCAAGGTTTGGAACTTAAGCCTGAAGGCTTTGTTGGTTTAAGAGGAAACTAGAAAGGAAAGATCAATGGCTCTGGAGCCATTGGTAATGGTAAACTTCCTTCTATTACTAATATTTTATTAGTTGATGGTCTAATGCATAATCTATTATCCATTAGCCAACTTAGTGATAATGGTTATGATATCATCTGTAATCAAAAGTCTTGTAAGACTGTTAGTCAGAAAGATGGAACAATCCTTTTTAATGGAAAGAGGAAAAACAACATTTATAAATTTAGAATTTCTGATCTTGAAGATCAAAATGTAAAATGTTTAATGTCTGTTAATGAAGACCAATAGGTCTGGCATACACGTTTGGGTCATGTTAGCATGAGAAGGATTTATCAACTAAATAAGCTTGAATTAGTCAAAGGTCTAACCAAACTGAAACTCGCTTTAGATGCTCTTTGTGAATCATGTCAGAAAGGTAAGTCTTCTAAAACATCTTTCAAAGCTAAAACTGTTGTTTCTACCTTAAAACCATTAGAACTTCTGCACATTGATTTGTTTGGACCAGTGAAAACTGCTTCTACCAATGGAAAGAAGTATGGATTAGTCATTATTTATGACTATAGTTCTTGGACATGGGTAAAGTTCTTGAAATACAAGGATGAGTCTCACTCTGTGTTATCTACCTTCCGCTCACTAGTGCAAACAGAAATGAATTGCAAAATAGTCAAAGTCAGAAGTGATCATGGTGGCGAATTTGAAAATAAACATTTTGAAAATATTTTTGATTCAAATAGTATTTTCCATGATTTCTCCTGTCCTAAGACTCCACAGCAAAATGGAGTTGTAGAAAGGAAGAATATGATTTTTCAATAAATGGTCTGCACCATGATCCAAGAAACTAATATGGCTAAGCAGTTTTATGCAGAAGCGGTTAACACGGCGTGTTATATTCAGAACAAGATTTATACCCGACCTATGGGTAAGACTCCTTATGAATTGTGGAAGAACAGAAAGCCCAACATTTCTTACTTTCATCCTTTTGGATGTGAATTCTTTATGTTAAACACTAAAGATAATTTTGGCAAGTTTGACTCTAAGGCACAAAAGTGTTTAGTGTTAGGATATTCTGAACGCTCTAAAGGCTATAAAATCTTTAATACATAAACATGAATTGTTGAGGAATCAATTCATGTTAGATTTAATGATAAGCTTGACCCTGAAAAGTCAAAGTTAGTTGAGAAATTTGCAGATCTGAAGATCAATCTTTCAGAATCCAAAGATATTGTCTCTAGAGAAAAAGACTCAGAAGGCAAAGCCAAAGAATCTGTAGAAACGACTCAACCAGAAGCAATTGTTGATCCAACTCATTTGAGGAAGAGTAGATCAAGAACTTCTCATTCCGAAGAACTGATTCTGGGAGACAAGAATGCTCCAGTCAGAACTAGATCATCATTCAAAACCTCTGAAGAGACTCTTCTAGGTTTGGTGTCTCTAATAGAACCCATCTCCATTGATGAAGCTCTTCTGGATAATGAATGGATTATGGTCATGTAAGATAAACCAAATCAATTCACCAGAAACGATGTTCATGATCTTGTTCAGAAACCAAAAGGCTTAAATGTCATTAGAACCATATGGGTTTTCAGAAATAAGCTGAATGAGAAAGGCGAAGTCGTCAGAAACAAAGCTCGACCGGTAGCACAAAGGTTATAGTCAGCAAGAAGGTATAAACTATACAAAAACTTTTGCTCCAGTTTCCAGGTTAGAGTCTATTTGTCTTTTAAGTTATTTTGCAGTCAATCATAACATCATACTTTATCAGATGGATGTTAAGAGTGCATTCCTGAATGGTTATATTCCTAAATAAGTTAATGTGTATCAACCTCCTGGTTTTGAAAGTTCTCAAAATCCTGATTTTGTTTTTAAATTGAAAAAGTCTTTGTACGGTCTAAAACAAGCTCCAAGAGCTTGGTACTAAGAAACTTTTTGTTGGAAAATGACTTTACCAGAGGAAAAGTGGACACAACTCTCTTTTGCAAAACCTTCAAGAATGACATTCTGGTTATGCAAATATATGTTGATGATATTATTTTTGATTCTGCTAATGCGTCGTTGTGCAATGATTTTGCTAAGTCTATGCAGGCATAATTCGAAATGAGTATGATGGGAGAACTAAAGTTATTTTTAGGAATTCAAATTGATCAAAGACCAGAAGGCACATATAGTCATCAAAGAAAATATACAAAGGAACTTCTAAAGAAATTCAACTTATTAGAATGTAAGCAAGCAAAGACTCCAATGCATCCTACATGCATTCTGGAGAAAGAAGAGGTAAGAAATAAAGTAAATCAGAAGCTTTTCAGAGATATGATAGGTTCTCTCCTATATCTAATAGCTTCTAGACCTAATATCTTATTTAGTGTATGCTTATGTGCTCCCTTCCTATCATATTCTAGGGAAACTCATTTAACTGTTGTTAAGAAAATCTTTAGGTATCTGAAAGGTACTACTAATCTTGGTTTATTTTATAGAAAATCAAGTGAGTATAAATTAGTAGGCTATTGACGCTGATTATGCTGGAGATAGATTTGAAAGAAAAATTACTTCTGGAAGTTGCCAATTTTTGGGAGACAACTTAATCTCATGGTCCAGCAAGAGACATTCAACAATTGCGCTATCAACAACTAAAGTTGAATACATCACAGCTTTTGGATGCAGCACTCAAATACTCTGGATGAAGAGTCAGTTGGAAGATTATCAGATATCTGAGAGTAACATTCCTATTCTCTATGATAATACTTCTGTTATCTATTTATCTAAGAATCCTATCTTGCATTCTAGGGATAAGCATATTGAAATAAAACATCACTTTTTAGGTGACTATGTTCAGAAGGGAAATTTTGACTTAAAATTTATTGATACAGACCATCAATGGGCTGATATCTTTACAAAACCCCTTGTTGAAGATAGATTCATATTCCTTCTAAAAAATCTATTTATGAAACCGTGTCCAAAATGAAAAGATGTTATTCAGAATGTAAAGTCTTAAGAACTCTAGATTAGATTCTAAGATTATTTTGCTTTCTGACTCTGAAACTTGAAGCTTTCTAAAGTAAGGAAGTTTTCATGAATCAGAAAGATTCTGATCAGAAACAGTCTTATCGATTTGTCTTACTAATTCTGAATAGTTGATGCATTTAATGGCTGTCTTGTCGTTTGATTTTGTGTAGTTTTTAGTGGAGCCGACTGTCTCACTTTCTGAGCATCCGTGATAAAGCGTAACACATTGGGTTTAAAAATTCTTGGAATTAGGTTTAAACCTTTACACTTCCCCTCATGAGTGCACACACCATTTGTCATCATTGAAAATTATTTCTATTTAAACACACTTCACTCACATTTTCACACTACATGCACAGTTCTCCCACACTTTCAAGTTCTTTTTTCAAACCTCAAACTCTCTCTCTCTCTCTCTCTCTCTCTCTCTCTCTCTCTATATATATATATATATATATATATATATATATATATATATATATATATATATATATATATATATATATATAATATATATATATATATATATATATATATATATATATATATATATATATATATATGTATTTATATTTATCTCTCCTCAGTTGTTCTTCAACTTTATCTTCATCCTCTCTCAATGGCTGAACAACAATCATCAATGGTACAATAATCTTCAAAGACAGTTGAACAATAACAACTCTCTCAAAGTAGATCAAAGGCTGCTCAGCAATAACTGGTTCAACAACAGTTTCAACAATTACAACTAGATCAGACTAGATCTCATCCTAGATCTATATCTATTGAAGGGACTCCTTCAGTCAAGGAAGAAATTAACGGCAGTACGCTTTGGTGGAACACTATCCTATCTTCATAAATATTGATCCATGTGAAGTTTTGGCGTACTACATGGAGATTTGTCATGAAGATGGTGTTGATCCATTGGTAGATCCCCTAAATCTCCCAGATAACTACCCAGTTGTTCCACCGCCTACTCCTTCTTCCCCAAACCTTTGGTTTTTCTAAAAAATGTCTTAGCACATGTGTGTTTTTATCTAAGTGTGTATTTCGTTTATAATTCTTTGTATTTCCAGTTTGTTCTATCCATTGTACTCCGCACTGCCTGTTGGCATATTTTTTAATCAATGAAATTGTTTTGCTTCTCTTTATTTATTTTGTCTTTTATCTTTTTGATTTATGCCAAACGGGGGAAAACATAACATTCTAAAGGGGAAGAATTAAGAGTTTATTTTGATATCTAAATTCCTAAGTAAAAACCAAAACATTGTTTAAATGTTTCTGTTAACAAATACTTCGAAAAAAGTTTGTTAAGGGTTTTTGCAGGGTTAACTCTCAAGAATCAGAATGGTTTGTTAAGCTTCTTTCTCAAGAATCAGAATGGTTCTCAAAGAAGTTTTTGAAGAAAGGTCTTCAAAGAAGTTTATGAAGGAAGCTCTTCTAAAGAAATGTTTATGAAGAAAGCTCTTATAAAGAAAATTTTATGAAGTAAGGTCTATCAAAAGGATGATGTTATCAACCAGTGCTCTGGATAACATCAACTAACTTCTGTAGTTAAACCAGATTCTGACTAATTATTCATTCTAGTGCTTCAAAAGGAAAACCAGGAAATTATTCTTTCATTCTGAGTTTATCTTTATAGGACTATACATCTCAGGGGGAGCTTTGTGCTTCTATAAGATGTATTCTTATGTGATTACCTTGTACAAAATTGTTCATCAAAATACATGTTTTATCATCCTCAAAAAGGGGGAGATTGTTAGAACAAGAATTAGTTCTGCATATATACCTTGAGTTTTGATGATAACAATTTTGGTACCCTAATGGTTTGTTATTGTGTAGCTTTAACAACTAGTTTTGATTTTGATCATATGATGTGCAACATCATCCGTTTCTGAACTTTTCATTCCAATTATGCTTATGCGCTGCATTTAGAAGTTTTGAAAGACGCCAATATTGTTGTCGCAATGTTCTTTCTGCTTCTGTGTTATTTCACCCATCATAAGCTTTTGAGGAGACTCTATATTATTGTTGTAATGTTCTCTCGATTTTTGCTTATGGACGTGACTCTGATGAAAAAAATTCTGAAGAATGGCAAGCTTCTGAAGTTGTGTTATGTAGCTGAATATTCTGAAGATCTTAAGACAAACAATTCAAGTTATCAAGGTTCTGTCTGAGGATTCTGAAGATTCTGAAGAAACTGAAGAACTCAAGCCAGACTATTGACGCTATCAAGGTTCTGATCCAAGGTTCTGAAGTTTCTGAATCCAACTCTCTACTTCTTCACTTTATGCTTCAATTATCTTTTATCAGAAGCCATTGAATCTGAAGATAAGATCAAATAGGAACATGATCAAGTAGTACATAGTACAAATTGAACAACCTTTCCACTACCCGATTTCATGGGAAAGGATTGTACTATTCATCACACTTGTCACTGAATATGTGGGCGAAAGGACAATAGGTGGTTTCATTCCTTTCTCATCCAATAGTGGACAGTCGCTCAAAGAGCTTTCCCCATTTTGCCTCCAACGGTCACATGCTTACACTATATAAGCATGCATTGGAGACTTCAAGAAATTGCTGATCTACACAAGTATCTTGACAAGCTATTTTTATTTGTGAAAAACTATCATCTTTTGTATACAGTGTTCTTTAAGTATTTATTATTCATTTTGTGTAAATCTGCTTTTGTAGAAGCATCTCGTAACACATAAACTTTTATTCAAACTATTTGTTTGATTCTTTAAGGAGGTTATCCTTCAGAAGTCAAAGAAAGTTGTTCTTTGTGATTCCTTAAGGAGACTAAGGTTTAGTTGGATCCTTGAGAAGACAAAGAATGGTATTATTTGTGTTTATTGTAATCTGTTGATTATAGTGGACTAAGTTCTTGTGTATAAGGCAAATCACCTTGGCAGGTGGATTGGATTAGCTTTGAGTTTTAACCGAACTAGGATAAAAATCTTTATGTTTTTATCTCTTCATTGTTTAAATTGTTAGTGGTGTTTTTGTTTTGGAAAACGCTTTTGCTAGTAAAACCCAATCTTTAGAGAATCCGTTAAGGGCTTGTGTGTTACAACAAGGGGGTGCTTGGGATAGCTACTTGTCGTTGGTTAAGTTGACATATAAAAATAGTTTCCATTCAAGTATTGGAATGGAACCGTTTGAGGATTTGTATGGTAGAAGGTGTAGGACACCTTTGTGTTGGTATGAATCAGGTGAGGTTGATGTACTTGGACCTGAGATTATACAGCAAACCTCTGATAAAATCAAGATGATCTAAGAGAAGTTGAAAGCTTCGGAGAGTCGCCAGAAGAGTTACCATGACTAGAGGAGAAAAACACTTGAGTTCCAAGAGGAAGATCATGTGTTTTTGTGAGGTACTCCGATAACAGGCGTTGGTTCAACTTTGAAGTCTCAGAAGCTCACACTGCATTTTATCAGTCCTTATCAGATTCTAAATTGAGTAAGAGAAGCGGCCTACAAAGTTGCATTACCATCGTTTCTTTTGAAACTTCATGATGTCTTCCATGTGTCTCAGTTGATGAAGAATATTCCTGATCCGTCTCATGTAATTCAAGTGGACGATGTGCAAGTTAAAGAGAACTTGACCATTGAGATATCTCCCTTGAGAGTAAAGGATCGTGAAGTGAAACACTTGAGAGGCAAGAAGATTGCACTGTGTGAAAGTGGTGTGGGGAGGACCTGCTGGTGGAAGCATGGCATGAGAGTTGTAGAGTCATATGAGAGAGTAATATCCAACTTTGTTTCCTTCAGGTAATTTTCAATGGCGAAAATTCTCTAAGTAGGAGAAAGTTATAACACCTCGAAATTTGATTAATTAATTTAATAAAATTATTCGTGTTTTATTTAAATTATTTGGTGCGTAGTGCAGTTTTAATTAAATATATTACGATTTGTGTGTGCATGAGGTGTATGGTGGGGTGTAGTGAGACTATTGGTGGACGGATAAAATAATTAAAATAATTATACATTATTAGAATTATAATTGTTTTTAATTATTTAAAATAAAATAGAAAAAAGGTTTTTGGATGGAAATGGAGCTAAGAAGAAATAAGGGAAGTAGTGAACATTTTAAAAAGAGTTGGGTCTTAGTGCAATTAACAGAATATTAAATTAGGTTTAGAGATAAATATAAAAGGGTTAGTGGAGATTTTGAGAGAATAATATATAAAATAGAATTTTCGTAGAAAAAGAGGCCATGTCTTGAAGTGGGAAAAACAAACCATTAATCTAATGTCAATTTTGGCTAAGAATCTGAGATAAGGGGGAGAAAGGGCTTCTATTTGGTGTTTTGCATGAAGGGGTAGAGAAGAAAAATCCTTACTCTCTTTAGGGATTGTATGAACTTTATTATGACTTGTTATTGTTGTAAGATATTCTGGAAATTGATAATTGAATGTGTGATTATCTAATTTTTGTAACTGAATTCGTGTGCATATGATTTAGTTTATGTGTATATGTTTGTATGACATTGTTAGAATTTTTGAAGGTTTGAACATAATGTGAAATTCATGAGATTGATGAATGAAATGTATAAAACAATGATTTAGCATGTAATTATGATGTTATTACATATGGTATAAATTTCTGAGCGTGTTAGGATGATTGGGAGTCGACGGTTGGAGTTGAAGAGGACTCTCATGGCTGAAATCGAGTTTTTTGCCTTCTGGTGCAGAGTAACGGACGTAACCCAGATGATGGGATGACCTTCATGCACCTTAAGAAGTTGACGGTCGCCAGCGCTATGACGGGGAGACCGTCATGGTGTCCAGGTTTTATTTCTCAAGTCAGACGTCACATTAATGAAGGATGAGGAGTTTTAATATGATGACGGGTGTCACCTTGGTGACTGGCTACCCGTCATGCTGTCAGAAGGGGCGTTCTTGTCCCTGTTTGTGTAATTCGAGTTACTGGTTCAAAACTTTGATATTGTTTTGCAGGTTGGTTGACATTTGGCTACTGTTTGGTTTTGTTGGTGTTGTTTATTAATTAATATGAGATTAATTAATCGTGAATTACTTAAATATTGTTGTGTAAAAGATGTAGCAATTGTATAGGATGCATACAATATTGTTTTGGTGATGTATATGATGTGAGTGTGATTAGTGCAGTTGTGAGATGCATGATTATATGGTGATTAATTATGTATTGTTTGGTTTGATGATGAATAGTTCATAAGGGAGGAGACTATTTGTGTGCTTATGTGCAATGTTATTATTATTGTTGGATTGTAATTCAAAAGGGAAATTCCTATTGTATGTAAATGCATATTGTTTTGGTCAGAAAGGAGACTGTAAGTATTATTATAATTATTGCATTGATTTGCATGGACATGCATCATTATGTTATGTCGTTGAAAGAGGCATGTTCAATAGTTCATAAGGGGGATTAGTGGCTTGTCACAAGCTCAAAAGACGAGCTTATTTGTTCAGAAGGGAGGACCCGATTCCTGAGAGAACCAAATATTGAGTTGTTACCACATGCATAATATCACGTTGTGTCGTGAGTTGCATTATATATATATATATATATATATATATATATATATATATATATATATATATATATATATATATATATATATATATATATATATATATATATATATATATATATATATATATATATATATATATATATATATATATGTATATTGTAGTAAATGAGTGTGAGATTATGGTGATGTTGATTGTGTATTGAATGTATGATATGTTGTATGTTTTTCTACCTTTACATTATTTACACTGTTTATATCGAAGTTTATTTCTCACCCCTTAGCCTTATGTTGTCCACCATGGACATCTTGCCGATAATCAGGAGTAAAGTTGGTGTTATATGTGGAAGGTGACTTGTTGAAGTTATTCTTCGCTTTATTTACTGTTATCACATTTGGTGGTTTTACGGCTCTAATATTGTAAAATCGGGAACATGACATTTCTTTCCTTATTTGTTGCTTATCACTCACCTCTGATTAGTTCAAATTCTAGACTTTGTGTTTAGAGTCTATCTAGAGTATTACAAAGAAAGAAAAAATCAACACAATTCAACTTCACTTGTGTTTTTCTCACCTTTAGTTGACATCAGAGCACAGTCTGTTTTAAACACTTAACAGTGGTACAAAAAAGATCTAAGAGAAAAACATATTAAATCGTGTCAGGAGTATCTACAGAGTTTGAATGGTGGAAGAGCAAGATGTACACTCATATAATATGTTTTGATGATGAGTTGTGAAACTCTCACACATGTTCAGAAAAAGATCTATAGAAAATATAATAGAGTTAGAGACATTGTGGTAAATGCTCTATCTCCCTATGAGTACATCAAGATTATTGACAAATCTACTATTAAAATTATTTTCAAATAATAAATGTTAACTACAGAGTGAAAATGCAACATCAAAATTGAATAACGATAATAATAACAAAAGTAGATAGTAAACTCAATAATAGTAACAAAATTAAGTAATAATAATCCTACAATAAAAATATGAGATTGATGATAAGAATTAAGAATTTGAGGTATATTAATGGATGAGAGTCATATTCTTAAAATTCTGAAAGTTTTATATTTTGAGTTGAGACTCGAGAGAAGAGATGTTATTTCAATTTTGGATTTTTTCACTCTTTACAATATGTTTTAGTAAAAAAATGTGCAACTCGTCTGTTCAAACAAATTTATCGATTCATTAGTTTGACCATTGAATCAATTGGATTCCATTGAGTTGATTGTATATTCGATCTTTAGACACTTTCAATCTGCTAAACTCTTTGGTTCAAAGTCTGATCGACTGGATCGAATCTGATTTTAAAACACCAACGAAATAAAAAAATATATTTATTTTAATTATTAATCATTAAAGATAATATAAAACTTACATTGAAGGGCGTCCGTCACACATAATTGTAAGGGTGTTTAGTAGATATTTAAAACATTAAACATCATCAATATTCATTTTATTTATTTATTTATTTATTTTGATAAACAGACTTTTACTATTAGGTAAAAATATAACATAATCCAAGTTGACGTGACTGTGATGATATTCAAATAAATGTGGTTTACCAATTTATAATTGCAATTTTGATGTTGTTGCAAATACTTTTAATTTATTTAGAGTTTGAGATAAAATATTTAACTTACTTAAGTTACCTGTTGCAATTGTGATATCAATTATTGCAAATACTTTTAATTTATTTCACAATTTGAACCAAAATATTTAACTTAACAGATTGTTATAATATCATCTTCACATCAAGGTATAATAATAATAATCAAACAATGAGAATTACATATCTCTTTTGACACTAAACTCCATACCTTCTCCTCACCATAAATAAAACACCAGTTCAACTTATAATAATAATAATAATAATAATAATAATAATAATAATAATAATAATAATAATAATAATAATAATAATAATCTTTTGAACCTTGATTATAAAATTTAATAATAACTCTTTATCTTTCATATGATTCCTCATTGTTCATCCCCTTGATCACATGACATAAGTTCTTCAGCTCGTTGAGCTTGACCACAGATACCTGTTGCCGCGGATTCAAATCCACAAATTCAATGTTTTTTAATGAAATTATTGTCCTTTTCCGAGAGTGAGATAAGGTAAAATTTAAAAGGAAAATTTTTTGAGTTTGTGCATTTTAAAAAGAAATGAAATATATGTAATGCACAATACGCTAAATCCGAGAAGGCGACCACAGTTACACCGTTGTCGCGGATTCAAATCCACAAATTCAATGTTTTTAATGAAATTATTGTCTTTTTCTGAAAGTGAGATAAGATGAAATTAAAAAGGAAGAATTTTTGAGTTTGTGCATTTTAAAAACTGAAATACGTGCAATGGACAATATTCTGAATCCGAGGAGGCGACCACACAAATTCAATGTTTTTTATAAAATTATTGTCTTTTTCCGAAAATGAGATAAGATGAAATTTAAAAGGAAAAACTTTTGAGTTTGTGCATTTTAAAAATTGAAATAGGTGTAATGGACCGTACTCTAAATCCAAGGAGGCGAACACAGTAACACTGTTGTCGCGAATTCAAATCCACAAATGCAATGTTCTTTTATGAAATTATTGTTCTTTTTCCGAAAGTAAGATAAAATGAAATTTAAAAAGAAAAACTTTTGAATTTGTGTATTTTAAAAAATGAAATAGGTGTAACTGAAAATATCCTAAATCCTAGGAAGCGATCACAGATATATTGTTGCCGCGGATTCAAATCCACAAATTCAATATTTTTTATGAAATTATTATCGTTTTGCGAAAGTGAGATAAAATTAAACTTAAAAGAAAAAACTTATAAATTTATATATTTTCAAAAAATAAAATAGGTGTAATGCACACTATCTTAAAATAATGAAGAAAGAAAGGGAAAAAATGAATAAACAAATTTCTCTATAGATTAGCAAAGAAAAAAAAACAAAGAAAAAGTTGAAGACAGTTTTATATTTATTGAAGGAAGGAAAGAGTAAGTTTTTGGGTTGGTGTACGTACATGTATCGAAAACAAGACACGGTCGTGTTTGAACATTTTAGGACAGGAACCAATTGGTAAATATAAATAAATGTTTTTAAATGTTAACATGTTAAATCAATTTTATTAATAGTAATTGAATACACTTTGAATTAAATCTCAGCTATCTCAAACTCTAGTTCAAATTCTTGCTATTTTGACCGACCGTTGCGTCTGTCAAATGTTACCTTAAATGGACAAATTGTTTTATTTGACCGATTCTATTTGAAGATTTTACTTTTAGAATCGGATACTTTTCTTTTCTCTTGTCATTTATACCATAATCAAATAATTTTTTAATCAATTTGTTTTTAGTTTTACAAAAAATTGTTTTTTTTTTAATTTTTAAAAATAAATTTTATAAAATTATTTTAAAAATATTATAAGTTTTTAATATTTTTTAATTAAAAACAAATTTTGACATTCTATTATATAAACATAGATTGTATAGTCAAAATAATAATTTTTTCAAAAAATTATATCTCAAAATGATTTTTATGAAAATATATTTAAAATAATTTTAAAATTAAGTAATTTCTTAAAATTTTAATATTTTTTTTTAAAATTTAATAAAATAATAAAATATCTAAAATAATATTTTAAAAAATAAAGATTGAAATCGAATTCTTTTATTTGAAATTTTTATAAAAAATTTATTTAAAATATGTTTTACATAAAATTATATTACATTATAAAAATCATTTAAATAAATAAATAACAAAATTAAAACATCATATACATAGAAAATTAAATATCACACTTCCTCTGTTATCACATGCAAAATTAAGAAAAATAGATATACCACCATATATTTAGAGTGCAATTATACATGATCTTAGATTTTAAGAGATATTAACATGTATTTTTTATGATATAAAAAAATAATATAATTAATAAATATTTAACGTTTGAATGACTTTTTTTTAATAAAAATAATAGACTCCGTTCTCTAGATTTATAAGTTGTTGAATTTTTATGTTTGATTATATTTTTTAAAAAAAATGAATGATTTTTTCAAACAGATTTAAAAGATTACAAATTTTAGCTTTCAATATTTTTTTCATCTAAGTTAATATTGTTTATACTTTGAGATGTTTTTTTAGAAATTGAAATTGTTAAAATTTTATTTGTGATCTCAAATGTTGTAAAATATATTAAAATAACTGTCTTGATTTCAATCAAAAATATATTTTAAATTTTGATTATTAACATATTTTTATTAATGTTATAGGAGAAAGTGTACGGATGATGATACTTAAATATTAATAAATGAATGTTGTATGGAATGCTAAAAAATATATTCAAGTTGAAATATATATATATATATATATATATATATATATATATATATATATATATATATATATATATATATATATATATATATATATATATATATATATATATATATATATATATATATATATATATATATATATATATATATATAATATATATATATATATATATAATTAATTGAAATACACATGTGAAATGATTTTACACCGTCAATTAATCTAAGATATTGAATGTTATAAAGTTTTCGATTTTTATTTTTTACACTAATAATGCGTATTAATTAATCTCATATATATATATATATATATATATATATATATATATATATATATATATATATATATATATATATATATATATATATATATATATATATATATATATATATATATATATATATATATATATATATATATATATATATATATATATATATAAGGGTTTGCTAATGTAGACTCACTTGTTTTTTGATGGTCTATGTTAGCAAGATTGAAGATGAAGAAGATGATGGAAGAGAAAGAGAGAGAATTTGAATCTGTAACTAACTTTCTCTAACATAATTGGAAGTGGTAACCAAAACTCTTATCCCGAATTGAACTATTTTTTAGTATTTATACAATCAGAATTTTTAATGTAATAAAAATTAACTCTAAATGCAACTGAAATGAATTACAACTAACATCATCCCTTAATTCATATTCAACTAACTAAAATCAACAACACGAATTTCATCCCTCAAATGGATAAAGTGTTCAGTCTTAATTACTTTGGTCAACACATCTGCCAGTTGCTTCTGAGTGCTACAGTAAGCAACTTCAAGCATTTCATTATGAACCAGATTTCTCGAAAGGGAAATTTATGTCAATGTGCTTGCTCCTTCCATGCAGTACTAGATTCTTGGCAAGGCTTATTGTTGATTTATTGTCAATCATCAACTTCACAAGCTTGCTCACCTTGATCTTCAAATCCTGCAACAAGTTCAGAATCCAAACAACTTGATAAACAAACAAAGCACTTGAAATATACTTGGTTTCACAGGTTAACAATGCAACAACTGGGTGCTTCTTGGAGCACCAAGAATTGGGACCTCACAGATACTTGAAAAAATGTTCAAAAGTACTTCTTATGTCAACTTTGTCTCCTCGCCAATCAGAGTCTAAATAGCATATCAGCTATGAATCAAATTTAGCACCCAAAGGGAATAAAACTCCATACTTCAGAGTCCACTTAATATACCTCAGTATCCTGACATCATCTTGGTAATGTGACAACTTTGATTTGTTCATAAACCTACTTACCTTCCAATTGCATAGCAAATGTCAGGTTTGGTATTAGAGATATGTCAATGAGCCCACCAACAGTTTAAAAATTATAGCATATACATAATCACCCTTAACATCAGAATCTAGTTTGTGATTTGTTTCAGCATGTGTTGTAGCAGACTTGCAATTTATTAGTTCAAATCTCTTTAGAAGCTCAAGTTTATACTTCACCTAATGCAAAATTATACCCTTATTAGAGTACAAAACCTACATCCCTAGAAAATATACCTCTAAGACCCCAATTTTGACCCTAAGGCCCCTCATGCTATTTCATCATTTGCAATGGTTTTGGGATCACACCTTGGCATCCTCCTTACCACTCATTCACTGGGTTTGTATTAGGAGAGATCACCAAACATATTTGATTGTATCATACTTTATTTTTCTTTGTTTACTAACCAAAATACAAAAAATATATCTTTGTTTCTTTGGTAGGTGTGTGTGTGTCCATCTGTGCCCCCACCAAGTTCATATCTAGGGTTTGAGACCCTTAATGCAAGGATATTAATCAAGATATGGTTCACATTGGTCCTAGACATCATATATGGATCCCCATTATCTTCACTTATCATTTTGATCAAGAAATCATCAAGAGTTTGAAGCTTGTTTGTCTTGGAAACCCTAATTCATTTAGGTATCTTGTGTGACTTTGATAACGCGAAAATACATCGTATATTTGCTTTAATTTACAATCAAAAATCGTACAATTTTCATTTATATTCCGATTATTTCGCAAGTGTTCGAGTTATTTTTGCAGGAATTTTAATTCACATGCTTAAATGAGCAAACTATAGAAAAGGAAGGAAAAGAAGAAGAAACCAAAGAGAAACAACACAGAAAAACCAGAAAAACCATAAAGTATTATGTGCAGGTGACGACCGTCACACGCCCCGTCACGATCGTCACGCCCTGGGTGTGACGAACGCCACAGGCCCACCACGATCGTTACAAGGCCAAAGACATCGTAATGAATTTGTTAACAGAAGTGATCCACACACCCCATTTTTCGCTCCTCAACCCACTTTCCCGTGAATCTCTCACTCAACCAAGTCACCCTTATTTTTCTCAACTATGAAGACCAAATGGATACTATAAAAGGATGGAAGTTGGAAACCTACGGGGATGTTTGTTTGGAGCCTCCCTGAAGCAAACTCTCAAGCTATTTTTCTCTGCATTTATTTTCCACATCAATTTTGTTTTCTATTATTTTTCTTCAGCAACACTGTTTTCTTTTACCGCAATCGTTTACCGTTTCGTTCAGAGTTTTGATTTTTCCCTTGTTTTTCCGCTTAGCCAAAAGTAGTAGTTTCCTACATTGGGGAACTACTTTAATTTATTTAATTTAGTTTAAGCAATTGTTTCAAAGAAGCAGAATCCTACCGACCTGTGGAGGACTGCTCAAGTACTTCAAGATTCGGCATATTCGATTGATCAAAGTTCCAGGTTTTTATTCAATTATTATTATTATTATTATTATTATTATTATTGCTTTATTATTTAATCATGTTTGCCTTATTATTGGTCTATTTATGTTCGTCTGTGTTTGCATTAATTAACATGTCCGCCTAAACTACCGGTATCGGTATGTAAACAATTTAATTAGACGGGATTTAATAATAATCGGTGTAAACTTCTTTTCTCAAATAATATTTTTGGCTGTGGTTTTTAATTTAAATTTAATTAACTTTGTCACGAAAGTGAGAAGCTATTTAATACGGTTTTGCTACGAGAGTGGGAAATTAACTAAGGTGAGAACCGACAATCGCGAGAGCGTGAGGGTCGAACTGGATAGTAAAAACTAGGCATTGATTTTAAAAACAGCGAGAGCACTTTAAAAGCAATTAGAACTTATTTATTTTCAAAAATTATTTTTAACTTCAAATGGGACAGCGAGAGCGTACATTCTGACTTAAAAGTATAGTCTGAGTCAACAATCACGAGAGTGTGAGATAAATCCTTTTAAATGAGTATTTTCTACTAAAAGATATTTGGTAATTAAAATATACACCGGTGACTTATCGAAACCCTGACGATTAATGCGTTGCATACTGATATCCTTCTATTAATATTCTCTTAAAACTTAATTTTCTTTAGAGTTAATTTTTATTCAACCAAACCTCTAAAAAAATCATCGCCTTAGCTAAACATAGTAACATCGATAACATTAGTTTGACCATCGGTCCCCGTGGGTTCATATCTTTTAAAACTAAAACGACTAGACTGTGCACTTGCAGTCAAGTACCCAATAGACTGTACTTTATATCCAGCTACGAGACGTATCAAGTTTTTGGCGCCGTTGTCGGGGACCTGATTTAGTCAAATAGTGGGATTCTTTCGTTGCACAGTATAGACTAAGGTAAAAAACTAATTTCCTTTCCCGATTGTATGCCAAGTACTCGCTCACAAGGCGAAAACGTAGCACCACCAATCGCAGAATTAGAGCATTTATTATATTTAAGACGCCGAATACTAGAGTACCAGCGAAGGTACAATATTCCCGATATCTTCTTTCGTACTACTGAACCAGTTGAAAAACCAACCATGGCTGCAGTGGGACCACATAATCGTCCTCTTAAATTCTACGCTACCCCGTCCCAACAAGAACCTCACAACAGCATTACTGCCCATGCTATCGATCGAAACGATTTCGAGTTGAAACCCTCATTATTATCAGCTGTCCAACAACATCAATTTGCTGGAAATCCTACGGACGACCCTAATGAACATTTGACCAAGTTTATGCAGTACGCAGACACTGTGAAGGCGAATGGTGTATCTCAAGATGCGATAAGACTACACCTTTTTCCTTTCTCTCTAAGAGACAGAGCTTGTGCTTGGTTGCAATCCTTGCCATCCAACTCAGTTACTACATGGGAAGAACTGAATAACATTTTCTTAGCACGATATTTTCCGCCAAGCAAAACTGCTATGTTGAGAGCTCAAATCAACGGATATCGACAAAAAGATGCAGAATCTCTCTACAACGTGTGGGAGAGATACAAAGACATGATGAGGATATGTCCACATCACGGTCTCGAAGACTGGGTGATCATTCACACATTTTACAATGGGCTTATGTATAACACAAGACTGACAGTAGACGCTGTCGCGGGCGGTGCACTTATGGACAAGCCATACAACGAACCCTATCAACTCATTGAAAACATGGCCCAAAACCATTGCCAACGGGGAGGTGAAAGAACTCCAGTAGAAAAGTCCCAAACAAAAAGTGGAATGTACGAAATCAATATCCTTGACCACGTCCATGCAAAGGTAGATTCCCTTGTTCAAAAGTTAGACAACTTGACCATACCACCCGCAACCACCGTGGCTGCCGTGACTCCAAACTGTGAGTTATGTAGAATTCCTGGACACACTGCACCAGAATGTCAGATATTAGCAAGAGTCCCCACAAATCAAGTAAATTATGCATAAGGAAATCCTTATTCGAATACCTACAACCCAGGTTGGAAAAATCATCCTAACTTTTCGTACAAGAACAAGAACGCCTTGTATGCACCTGGCCAAGCACCCGTTGTTCCACCTGGATATGAAAAGCCAACTACTAATGCTCCTAACATGCCTAGGAAGTCTAACCTTGAACTAATGATGGAAAGCTTCATAGCTACCCAAGCTCAAACAAACAAAGACTTGTTGAACCAAAACATACATACTAGTGAGCAACTTAAACAATTAGTGAGCAAAGTAGACGCCTCAGCCACCCACAATAAAATGCTTGAAACACAGATTTCACAAGTGGCTCAACAACAAGCATCTACTGCTGCTCCCGCTGACACATATCCTGGACAGCCACAACCTAATCCAAAAGGACATGCAAATTTCGTTATATTGAGAAGTGGAAAAGAACTAGACGGACCCGTAGATCCAAGACTCCAAAATCCTGCCATGTACCAAAAACCTGACAAAATGACAACTGAGAAGATAAGTGAACAGAAGGAGAAAGAAGATAATACCCAAGAGGCCGAAGAGAAAGAAAAACCTTATGTGCCTTCACCACCTTATAAACCACCTATTCCGTATCCTTAAAGACTCGCTAATTCTAAAACTGCACGAAAATTTAGGAAATTTGTTGAACTTGTGAAGCAACCGGATATTACAATTCCCTTTACAGAAGCCATCACACAAATGCTCTCATATGCCAAGTTTCTTAAAGAGATCCTATCCAATAAGAAAACGATCGAGGATAACGAAACAGTTACACTTACTACTGAGTGTAACGCAATAATAAAAAACAACATGCCTCCCAAACTAAAAGACCCAGGTAGTTTCTCCATACCCCGTGTCATTGGAAAGTTTGTCATAGACAAAGCTCTATGCGATTTAGGAGCCAGCATTAGTGGAATTCCCTTATCCATCTGTAAAAGGCTCAACATGGGAGAACTAAGACCAACCAAGATGTCTGTTCAACTAGCTGACCACTCAATCAAATATCCTGTTGGTATACTAGAGAATGTCCCAGTACGTGTAGGACAATTCTACATTCCTACAGACTTCATAATCATGGACATCAAATAAGATGCCACTACACCTATTATATTAGGAAGGCCATTCTTAGCTATCACCGGAACCATAATAGACGTGAAAAGAGGTAAGCTAACATTCGAAGTTGGAGAAGAAAAAGTTGAATTCATCTTGACACAATTCTTACAAGCGCCAGCTCTAGATGATACATGTTATCTACTTGATGTCATAGACGAGTGCATAAGAGAGATGGAGATGCAAGAAACCACATATTCTGATATAATGAAAATCCAAATCCCTCCAATCTTTGAAGATGATAATTGGCGTGAACCATACCAAAATGACAGTCTAAGCGAATGCTTAGCACTTACACCCAATCACATGCCATGCCCGAAGAAACCAAACTTATAATTAAAAACACTACACAAGAACCTAAGATACGAATTCCTAGACACTAAACTCAAAAGACCAGTAATAGTCAACGCAGACTTAGGACAAATTGAAACTGAAAAGTTACTAGATGTCTTAAGAAAATATCCAACTGCGTTAGGCTACAACATCGTCGACCTAAAAAGAATAAGTCCTTCTATCTGTATGCATCGTATTATGCTAGAGGAAGATTGTAAAACCTCTAGAGAACACAAGAGAATGATCAACCCAATCTTAAGTATTGTAGTCAAGGATGAAGTAAAGAAGTTATTAGATGCAGGAATCATATACCCGATCTTCGATAGTCAATGGGTCACCCCGTTCATGTAGTACCCAAGAAAGGGGGTGTTAAAGTTGTTAAGAACGAGAAGGGCGAATTTATAGCATAAAGAGTTATGACCGAAAATAGAATGTGCATCGATTATAGGAAACTAAACAAAGCCACTCGAAAGGATCATTTTCCTCTGCATTTCATTGATCAAATGCTTGAACAATTGGCTAAGCATTCCCAATTCTGCTATCTAGACGGTTATTCAGGATTCTTTCAAATCCCTATCCATCCTGACGACCAAGTGAAAACAACCTTCACATGCCCTTATGGTACATTTGCTTATCGACGAATGCCATTTTGGACTATGCAACGCTCCCGCAACATTCCAAAGATGCATGATGTCAATCTTTGCTGACTTTATAGACGACATTATGGAAGTCTTTATGGACGATTTTTCTGTTTGTGGGCAGAGCTTCGAAGGATGTCTATCAAACCTTGAAATGGTACTTGAAAGATGTGTAAAGGTGAATCTCGTATTGAATTGGGAGAAATGTCATTTGATGGTCCAACAAGGAATCGTGTTAGGACACATAGTATCTGATAAAGGAATTGAAGTAGACAAAGCTAAGATCAAAATTATAGAGAATCTTCAACCTCCGAAAACCGTACGAGAAATACTAAGCTTTTTAGGACACGCCGGTTTCTACCGACGCTTTATCAAAGATTTCTCGAAAATTACCAAACCACTGACTGGTTTATTAATGAAAGACGCTGACTTTATCTTTGATGAGAAATGTTTAACAGCGTTTGAACAATTAAAAACATCTTTAATCACCACACCTATCATGCAACCACCTGACTGGAGATTGCCATTCGAAATCATGTGTGATGCGAGTGACTATGCCGTGGACGCATTGCTAGGACAAAGGAAGGATAAAAAACTTCATGTGATCTACTACGCAAGTAGAACATTAGATCCTGCCCAAATGAACTACGCCACCACTGAAAAGGAACTTCTAGCCGTTGTGTTCGCTTTAGACAAATTCCGTTCTTACTTAGTAGGAGCGAAAATCATCATCTATACTGATCACGTTGCTATTAGATA
This sequence comes from Lathyrus oleraceus, assembly GCF_024323335.1. NCBI lineage: Eukaryota > Viridiplantae > Streptophyta > Magnoliopsida > Fabales > Fabaceae > Lathyrus > Lathyrus oleraceus. Next base: position 136,227,915 of record NC_066582.1, on the reverse strand, counting down.
TTTTCTAAGTAAGAAGGATGTCAAACCAAGACTCTTAAGATGGATCCTACTCTTACAAGAATTTGACTTAGAAATAAAAGATAAGAAGGTTACTGAGAACGTAGTAGCAAACCACTTATCACGAATCGAAGGGAATAAGCCTGAACAAATTCCAATCAATGATGATTTCCCTTACGAATGGCTTATAGCCCAAATGGAAAGCGACATGTCTGCGCTAGCCTTAAGTGATACCAAAATAGAAGAATCTGTGGAAGAAATTCATACGAATATTACTCTGCCATGGTATGCTGATTTTGTCAACTACCTGGCTGTTGGAGCACTTCCACCGGACCTATCATACCAACAAAAGAAGAAATTCTTTAAAGATCTACAACAATACGACTGGGATGAGCCTCTGCTTTTCAAAAGAGGTACCGATGGTATTTTCCGTCGATGTGTTCCTGAGGATCAAATAGACGATATAATCTCTCATTGCCATTCCGCTCCCTATGGTGGGCACGCAAGCACTTCAAAAACTTGTGCTAAGATCTTACAATTTGGCCTCTTTTTGCCTACTTTATGGAAAGATTTCCATAACGCGATTATAAATTGCGACCGGTGCCAACGCACTGGTAACGTTTCAAGACGCGACGAAATGCCACAAACAGGCATCTTAGAAGTGGAAGTCTTTGATGTGTGGGGGATTGACTTCATGGGTCCATTCACGTCTTCTTTTGGTAATAAGTATATACTCGTAGCTGTCGATTACGTTTCAAAATGGATCGAGGATGTAGCTTCTCTGACAAATGACACACGAGTAGTGATTAAGTTATTCAAGAACATTATCTTTCCTAGATTCGGTGTGCCAAAACTAGTAGTTAGTGACGGTGGCTCCCATTTCATAGCAAATATCTTTGGCAAACTTCTTCTGAAGTATGGAGTCCAACACCGTGTAGCAACACCTTATCACCCACAAACCAGTGGGCAAGTCGAAGTTTCGAATAGAGAGCTCAAACAAATTCTAGAAAAGACTATCGGAATATCTAGAAAAGATTGGTCATCTAAACTAAATGAAGCTCTGTGGGCATATAGAACAACCTACAAGACCCCAATAGGGACCACACCCTTTAAATTAGTTTATGGTAAATCATGTCATCTCCCTGTGGAGTTAGAAGACAAAGCTTATTGGGCAATTAAGACCCTAAATCTAAATTATACTTCCGCAGGCGAGAAGCGAATTTTAGACATTCACGAATTGGAAGAACTTTGACTAGACGCCTATGAAAATGTCAAGATATACAAAGAACGAACCAAAGAATGGCACGATAAACGTATATCTAGAAAAGAGTTTAATGTCGGCGATGTAGTGCTACTATTTAATTCAAGACTTAAGCTTTTTTCGGGAAAACTTAAATCTAGGTGGTCAGGTCCTTTCGAAATTACAAAAGTCTTTAAAAGCGGTGCGATAGAGATCAAGGGTAGAAATAATGAACCGTTTATTATAAACGGGCAGCGATTAAAACATTATCATAATATTGAAAATAAAGACTATTCAAATAGTCTAAGACTTATAGAGCTGCCCGCTCAACCCCAAAACTAATACTACCTCCGTTCCTATTTGTAAGAGACAAACATAAGAAATCACACAAACCAAGGAATATTTTTTTTAATTAATTTTTCTGAAAAATAAACTTGTACTTCCAAAAATACCCCTAAGTTAAACATTTAGTAGTATTAATGTTATAATTAAGCCAAATGTTGATATAATAAAAATTGGTCAGCATTTATTCTATCCAAAAATAATTACAACAAAAAAATTGGCTTTCCACATTCTCATCGTGAAAAATTAGATGCAAATTAAATTTCCCTCTATTTTTTTTATACATCTTCCCACCAAATTTTAAAAACCAAAATAATCTTCCCACCAATTTTGGTAGTATATTTGTCTTTTTTATATAAAGAGAGTTGGTGTTTCATTTCAATCATACTAGAAATTTAGTTTTCATCTACTAGAATTAAGTCCATGGCAGATGAAAATGGTGAGCAATCTCTTTATATATTGATTACTGTGTGACACGTTAATATACTTGGCTAACATATATAGTTATATGCATGGTAATATACATGATGATATCCATTAATATATTTATACACTACCATTTTTCTTTTAGTTTTTTATTAATTTGATTGAGCAACACATATATGAAAGTCCACTGTGTGTTTTGATTATACGTTTTGATGATTTATTGCAGAGTCGGTGATAAGTGAAAGTTCTAAAAAACGGGGTTTCCTGAATAACGAAGATAGAAAGGCTATATGTCAAATATTGCTTTGCTCTAGATAGAAAGTCCACTATTATTTTCTTCTGTTTTTTCTGCTTCTTTTTGGTGCCATGTTTTAAGCTTCTTTCTAATCACTGGTTGTCTTCCTTCTTCCTCACTCTCGATATCCGATTCTTCAACAATATCGCTACCTTCGTATGGATCCTCAGTGTTGGGGAACCTATTCAAATCAGAATTTTGTTTCACTTTTCTTTCATGAGATTTTTCAATCTTACTTTCATAGGTGTGATGAGAGTTCATACTCATGGTTTTCTTTGAAATATGAGTAAGATACTCGTAGTAGTTCCCTCCTTTATAACCAGTGGGAATTTTTTTCCCTCCAAATCATTAATATCAATGGAAACTGAATAGGTTTGGCTTTAGATACCCATTATGTGTCTGGGGAATATACATAGCACGTTCTTTTCAAAACATTAATGCCCAATGAATAATAAATATTGCATTTTGTTTACTAAGGGTATAAATGAGATTTCTCAATTAATAAAATTTAATTTTATAATGTGTCTCTTATAAAAAGGACCAAAAGAAAGTTACAATTTGTCTCTTACAAATAGGAACGGAGGTAGTATATCACAACGTTACTGTCGAACTTACGACATTAAACAAAGTGCTTAGTGGGAGACAATCCGCCTCTTTTTAATTTGTTATTGATTTTGTTATTTTTATTTTTAAGTGTTTCCCTTCTTTGACTATTAATTTTATTTTTCTCCCTTTCCTTGATTCTATGCAGGAATGTACTTGTTGTTTCTTGTTACTAACTTAGAAATATTGGATACTGATTAACAGGCGAATTTATAACTAGTTAGTAACTAACTTTCATCATGCAACAAGTAAATACAGTTTTCAGAGGCAGAGTTCAGAGATGGCATTATGGTTATTTAGCTCAGAAGGATATGGTTTTATCCATATATTATGATGGACCTACAATGGATAGGTTAGGTATCTGCAATAGCATCTTGTTTATGTTTAACTAGCTAGGGTGGGAGAATGCTGCTATTAAGAGAAGGTTTGTCACATACCGTGAGCTTACCCTAGAATTCCTTAGCTCCCTAGTTTACAACCCCGAGCATGGTTACAGACTCAACCAAGGATTGATTTCCTTTAGGCTGTTTGGTATGGATTTCACTTATAACTGTAGAGACCTTGCCGACCTTCTAGGATTTCCTAGTGGCCCATTTGTATTCACTACCCGCCAAGAGGAATTAATCGATGACATTGACTTAGATTACTTTTGGGGTAGTTTAACTGGAGATCACCACCCTGACTCACAAGTTGGGATGCACTCAACGCAATGTACATCCACAACCCGACTATTAGATAATTCCACCGAGTCTTAGGACACACAGTCTTCGGAAGAGTCAACAACCATAAGGTAAACTCTAAGGAACTTTTCTTCCTTAACTGTGTGCTCACTCCGGTGGCGTTCAATGCCACCCCGTTCTTGTTGGCCAACATCCAGGCTGCATGCATGAGAGGCAACACAGTGTTCTGTTTTGGAGGAATCATCACCTTCATAGCATTAGGCCTGAATATGGGGGATAGGCTCGCCAACTTACCTGCCTTATCGGCCGAGTTCCTCAATATCGACTATTGTCGCTCCTCGCACCTCATCAAGATCAGAGGCGATGGGAGATACCACCCTGTGGTTCGGAATAAGATAGTTTGCTGGATCATTATGCCTAACAGGAATCATATAGATCCACAGAATATGGCAAATTGGATTTTTGATCTGAATGCTCTTTAGCCCAATGAAGAAGATCCTAATGATAATTGAGCCGAAGAAATTGAAGAAGAGCTGGATTGAAAGGTGCCACAACCACCTCCTGAGCATGCTGCACAAACATCTTCCCGAAGCCAACGAAGAAATGAGCGCTGACCCGCCACCATAGAAGACATCTATGCTGAGATGTTGCGACATAACCAGAGGATGGAAGAGTGCCATACGGAAATGATGCAAGCGATCCAGCAAATACAGAGAGATCAACATGACTATGCAAATTGGCATGACCAAGGGATGGTGGAACTATCCGAAGAGATGAGTGCCTTGACACATCGTGTTGATACCATCCAGGAATACACTCAGCATGTGGGGTTGGGTCCTACCCAGCGTGGTAGAAGTGAACGTGCACGAGCAAGAGTTAGAGCACGCAGAGCCCAACATCATGGCGAAGTGTAGTGATCCTCCTATTTCTCCCCTTTTCTCACTTTATTTTGTCGCATTGAGGATAATGCTTTGTTTAAGTGTGGGAGGGAATCCTTGTCTTTCCTTCATTTGTTTCTATTTTTAGCCATAACAAAAATTTTGTCTTTCATTTATTTGTTCCTATCTAATCGTTCATTTATTTCTATCTAATTTGCCATAATATTTTTTTTATGTTAAATGCATACCCTACGAGTATATAGGTTGTCTTACATAGGTTCTGTTAGGAAGCTGAGAAAAATCTAACAAGATTGATACCGTCCTGACACCTTAGATCTCTCACTTTTGCGAGATTAGTTTGAATACCCATTATACTAATACCTTAAGTCTCCGTTCTAAATTAACCCATAATAGTTTATACTAGCAGTCAACACCGTCTTAAACACAAACCATGTGAAGAGCCGATGAATATAAGTGATTGATGCCTACGAATTAAGAAGATCCTTCATACTTTTGCTATCGAGAAATTGAAAATGCACCATAGAAACGGTTGCAAGATATACAAAAGGAAAGAAAAACCTGTTGCCGGTTGGTTCAGAGGTACCTGGTACTGGACTCGGTAGGGCGAACTACGGTTCGATACCCCACAACCTTCAAATGGGATATATAAAGGGGTACCACACTAGTGTACCAGACCCCGTGCTAAAAAAGGATCAAAGCCACTAACCGGCAACTTCACTAAGTGCATGTAAAGGAAAAGGGCTTAATGTGATTACGCTAGAATGAAACCGGGTGAAACAGGAACGAGAAGCATTAGGTTGAGCTATAATAGCATGATTCGAACTAGTTTGTACCAAAGAGAGATCTATGTTAATGCTTATTGCTTGTGTCGTCACTGTATCTTTAGTGTTTTACTTGAATATCTGTTATTCTAACGGAATACCTAACAACCACGTACGAATTGGAAATTTGTCATGTATTCGCGTTTAACTAGTGTTTCAAATTTTATACTGACTATTTGCATGAGGACAAGCAAAGATTCAAGTATAGGGGAGTTTGATAACGCGAAAATACATTGTATATTTGCTTTGATTTACATTAAAAAATCATACCATTTTCATTTATATTCTGATTATTCCGCAAGTGTTCGAGTTATTTTTGCAGGTATTTCAATTCACATGCTTAAATGAGCAAAGTATAGAAACAGAAGGAAAAGAAGAAGAAACAGAAGAGAAACATCAGAAAAACCAAAAAGTATAAATTCTGTGCAGGTGACGACCGTCACACGCCTCGTCACGATCATCACGCCCTAGGTGTGACGAACGTCACAGGCCCACCACGACCGCCACAAGGCCAAAGACATCGTAATGAATTTGTCAACAGAAGTGATCCACACGCCCCATTTTTCGCTCCTCAACCCACTTTCCCGTGAATCTCTCACTCAACCAAGTCACCTTATTTCTCTCAACTATGAAGACCAAATGGATACTATAAAAGGATGGAAGTTGGAAACCTACGGGGGTGTTTGTTTGGAGCCTCCCTGAAGCAAACTCTCAAGCTATTTTTCTCTGCATTTATTTTCCACAGCAATTTTGTTTTCTATTATTTTTCTTTAGCAACACTATTTTCTTTTACCGCAATCGTTTACGGTTCCGTTCAGAGCTTTGATTTTTCCCTTCCCTTTTCGTTTTTCCGCTTAGCCAAAATTAGTAGTTTCCTACATTGGGGAACTACTACAATTTATTTAATTTAGTTTAAGCAATTGTTTCGAAGAAGCAGAATCCTACCGACCTGTGGAGGACTGCTCAAGTACTTCAAGATTCGGCATATTCGAATAATCAAAGTTCCAGGTTTTTATTCAATTATTATCATTATTGCTTTATTATTTAATCATGTTTGCCTTATTGTTGGTCTGTTTATGTTTGTCTGTGTTTGCATTAATTAACATGTCCGGCTAAACTACCGGTATCGGTATGTAAACAATTTAATTAGACGGGATTTAATAATAATCGGTGTAAACTTCTTTTCTCAAATAATCTTTTTGGCTGTGGTTTTTATTTTAAATTTAATTAACTTTGTCACGAGAGTGAGAAGCTATTTAATACGGTTTTGCCACGAGAGTGGGAAATTAACTAAGGTGAGAACCGATAATCGCGAGAGCGTGAGGGTCGAACTATATAGTAAAAACTAGGCATTGATTTTAAAAATAGCGAGAGCACTTTAAAAGCAATTAGAACTTATTTATTTTCAAAAAGTATTTTTAACTTCTAATGGGATAGCGAGAGCGTACATTCTGACTTAAAAGTATAGTCCGAGTCAACAATCACGAGAGTGTGAGATAAAGCCTTTTAAATGAGTATTTTCTACTAAAAGATATTTGGTAATTAAAATATACACTGGTGACTTATCGAAACCCTGACGATTAATGCGTTGCATAGTGAAATCCCTATATTAATATTCTCTTAAAACTTAATTTTCTTTAGAGTTAATTTTTATTCAATTAAACCTCTAAAAAAACCATCGCCTTAGCTAAACATAGTAACATCGATAGCATTAGTTTGATCATCGGTGCCTGTAAGTTCGATATCTTTTAAAACTAAAACGACTAGATTGTGCACTTGCAGTCAAGTACCCGATAGACTATATTTTATATACAGTCACGAGACGTATCAAACTTCCTCAGCAAGTTTCTTCAACATGTGATCAAATATATCAAGGTATACTTTATTATACATCATCTTATACATATATGATCCTCCATGAGTCCAAGATATTAAGATAACTTAAAGTTTGCAAGTTGGTTCATGGTGGTTGACTAGAGAAAGTCAACTGGTCAAAACTGGGGTTTCCTAGACCATATCTCCTACAATATTTGTTATATGAAAATGATTACAAGATAAATGTTATTCCTTATGACATTCCAAACAACTTTAATGTTGAGGTCAAGAGCTAATTTTTCTTGGAAAGTCATTTTGTATGGTGAAAGATTATAGGTCATTTTGTTTGAACCCCAGTTAGGAGGTCAACTTCCAAGAACCATAACTTTCTCAATTTTCATGAGATGAATTCTATCCAAGTTTCATGATCAATTTCAATATATCCTATCCAACTTTTATTCTTTTAGAAACTTTAAATTTAACTTTCAAGGGCATGTTCCAATAGAAAACATTATATGTCATTTTGGACCATTTCCATTGAACAAGAGATTTTCCTCAACTTCTAAAATGCATAACTCCTTCATGCCAAATCCAAGTGAAGTAAAATTTGTGACCAAATTAAAGAGGTTTGAAAGAGATACAACTTTGATGAAGGAACTTTTTCCATTTGAAGTCCATAGCAAAAGTTATTTAAGGTGGAAAAAGTGAACATTTGACTTGGTACTTAGAAAATTTTCATTTATGTTTGATTTTCCAAACTTCCACCTCAAAATTAATCATGATCCAAGCTACAAATGGAAACGTGTTCAACATGAAAGTTGTTACCCTTGATCTCACATTTCCAAAAAGTCCAAGATCACTTCATTTGGCCAAGGATTGAATGACTTGCACATGGCTTTCCTTCAAGGTTCCATTTGGATGAATCTCATTACCATTTCCCATTTCCAATTGCATGACTTCATGGCACACTTTCAACATTGCTCATGATCAATTTTGGACCTTTTGACATCACTTCATGGGTTTATCACACACCCGTGCATCCATGCAAGTGAGCATTTCTATTTTTGGCATTTTGATGGAAATGTGTGGAAATCAATTGCATAGCCTATAAATACAACCCCTTCTGCTCAGAATTGGGGACACCTTGCCCAAGCTTTGATCCTGCAACCATATGCCTCACCATTAGAGGATAAACTTGAATGTTTTCAATTGAAAATCGAGTTTCAATTTCAATTATGTTTTGAAGTTGAAACTCCAAGAATCCAAACCATTTTTTGATCCTAAGACCCCTCATGCTATTTCATCATTTGCAATGGTTTTGGGATCACACCTTGGCATCCTCCTTACCCATCATTCATTGGGTTTGTATTGGGAGAGATCACCAAGCATATTTGATTGTATCATACTTTGTTTTTCTTTGTTTACTAACCAAAATACCAAAAATATATCTTTGTTTCTTTGGTAGGTGTGTGTGCGTCCGTTTGTGCCCCCACCAAGTTCATATCTAGGGTTTGAGACCCTCAATGCAAGGATATTAATCAAGAGATGGTTCACATTGGTCCTAGACATCATATATGGATCCCCATTATCTTCACTTATCATTTTGATCAAGAAATCATCAAGAGTTTGAAGCTTGTTTGTCTTGGAAACCCTAATTCATCTAGGTATCTTGTGTGACTTTGATAACGCGAAAATACATCATATATTTGCTTTGATTTACATTAAAAAATTGTACAATTTTCATTTATATTCCGATTATTCTGCAAGTGTTCGAGTTATTTTTGAAGGTGTTTTAATTCACATGCTTAAATGAGCAAAGTATAGAAAAGGAAGGAAAAGAAGAAGAAATAGAAGAGAAACAGCACAGAAAAACCAGAAAAACCATAAAGTATAAATTCTGTGCAGGTGACGACCGTCACACGCCCCGTCACGATCGTCACACGCTCCATCACGATCGTCACGCCCTGGGTGTGACGAACGCCACAGGCCCACAACGACCGTCACAAGGCCAAAAACAACATAATGAATTTGTCAAAAGAAGTGATCCACACGCCCCATTTTTCGCTCCTTAACCCACTTTCCCGTGAATCTCTCACTCAACCAAGTCACCCTTATTTCTCTCAACTATGAAGACCAAATGGATACTATAAAAGGATGAAAGTTGGAAACCTACGGGGATGTTTGTTTGGAGCCTCCCTGAAGCAAACTCTCAAGCTATTTTTCTCTACATTTATTTTCCACAGCAATTTTGTTTTCTATTATTTTTCTTCAGCAACACTGTTTTCTTTTACCGCAATCGTTTACCGTTCCGTTCAGAGCTTTGATTTTTCCCTTCCCTTTCCGTTTTTCCGCTTAGCCAAAAGTAGTAGTTTCCTACATTGGGGAACTACTACAATTTATTTAATTTAGTTTAAGCAATTGTTTCAAAGAAGAAGAATCCTACCGACCTGTGGAGGACTGCTCAAGTACTTCAAGATTCGACATATTCGATTAATCAAAGTTCCAGGTTTTTATTCAATTATTATTAATATTATTGCTTTATTATTTAATCATGTTTTCCTTATTATTGGTCTATTTATGTCCGTCTGTGTTTGCATTAATTAACATGTCCGGCTAAACTACCAGTATCGGTATGTAAACAATTTAATTAGACGGGATTTAATAATAATCGGTGTAAACTTCTTTTCTCAAATAATCTTTTTGGCTGTGGTTTTTAATTTAAATTTAATTAACTTTGTCACGAGAGTGAGAAGCTATTTAATACGGCTTTGCCATGAGAGTGGGAAATTAACTAAGTTGAGAATCGACAATCGCGAGAGCGTGAGGGTCGAACTGGATAGTAAAAACTAAGCATTGATTTTAAAAACAGCGAGAGCACTTTAAAAGCAATTAGAACTTATTTATTTTCAAAAATTATTTTTAACTTCAAATGGGACCGCGAGAGCGTACATTATGACTTAAAAGTATAGTCCGAGTCAACAATCACGAGAGTGTGAGATAAAGCCTTTTAAATGAGTATTTTCTACTAAAAGATATTTGGTAATTAAAATATACACCGGTGACTTATCGAAACCCCGACGATTAATGCGTTGCATACTGATATCCCTCTATTAATATTCTCTTAAAACTTAATTTTCTTTAGAGTTAATTTTTATTCAACCAAACCTCTAAAAAAATCATCGTCTTAGCTAAACATAGTAACATCAATAGCATTAGTTTGACCATCGGTCCCTGTGGGTTCGATATCTTTTAAAACTAAAACGACTAGACCATGCACTTGCAGTCAAGTACCCGATAGACTATATTCTATATCCAGCCACGAGACGTACCAAGTTTTTGGCGTCGTTGTCGGGGACCTGATTTAGTTAAATAGTGCGATTCTTTCATTGCACAGTATAGACTAAGGTAAAAAACTAATTTCCTTTCCCGGTTGTGGGCCAAGTACTCGCTCACAAGGCGAAAACTTAGCACCACCAATCGCAGAATTCGAGCATTTCTTATATTTAAGACGCCGAATACTAGAGTACCAACGAAGGTACAATATTCCCGATATCTTCTTTCGTACTACTAAACCAGTTGAAAAACCAACCATGGCTGCAGTGGGACTGTAAGACCCCAATTTTGACCCTAAGATCCCTCATGGCATCATAACATTGCATTTGCATTGCCTCAAGGATCTTTAGCATCTTGGTTCCCTTTGCCTTTGGGTGGGACTCCTTGTGATTGGTTTGAGATCATCAAGCATGCTTGAATTATACATCATTGTTTCTCTTACTTTTGTTTACTAACCAAAAGCACAAAAATGTGTCACTAACATCTTTTGTTTGAAGCTTGAGTATCATCCAAGACACTTTGTGGGTTCTATTTAGATGATCAGTCAACACAAGGGAATGGCTTGAGATACTTCTAACAGGTTCAAATGGGGTCTATTCGTCAGTCAAAACATTAATCTTGAAGGAGCAAAAGTTTTTTCATGAGCTGTCATGCTCGCTAGGCGAGCAGGATGGGTCGCCTAGCGAGTCCCAAGAAAAGCCACCAGAATCACCTACGCTCAGAGGAATTTCTTGAACTGTCATGCTCGCTAGGCGAAGCCCACATGTTTTAAAAAAAAAAGAACGAACGAAAAACGAAAAACAAAAAAAAACGAAAAACGAAAAGAAAATAAATAAATAAATAAATAAATAAATAAAATATAACAGAATTTTTTTGGACTTGGGCCTCTCTCATTTGAGCCCACAGGTCCACAAAAATCAGGTTATAAATTCAGAATTTCAGTGATACAAAAGGTCATTCTATTCTTATTACCCTGGTAGGAAAAAAGATAGTGAGAGAAGAGCTAACAGAGTTCAGAGCAACCTCCAGAGACTGAAGGGAACTCATCGGGAAAGAACCAATTCCCTCTCATATAAACCCTCAGATTGCTTTGCAAACCCAACCGGGCAATTCAATTTCATTCGATCTCTCTAGTCAGGTTTGCCTTATTCCCATTACTTTATGCTTTTAATTTGAATGCTCTGAATGTATGAGGTATTATGGGTGAATTTGATACCCTTTTGATTCATGTGTTTGACAAGAGGTTTAGGCCTCCTACCCTTGGTTGCTTTTTGTGAGCTTTTTGTGAATTTTAATGGCATGATTCATGTGGTTACATTTTGATTTGGGGGCAACTCTTGATTACCCTATCGTGTTTCTCTAACCTGTTTGTTGAGTTTTGTTTTGTGAGGGCTCATATGACTCTTGCAGAGATGGCTTGCCTGGTGTTCCACTTTATTTGTGGGGTACCACCTGGAGGTCTATTCCGATTACCTGTACTGACTCGCTTTCTTTGATGGTGTTTAGCTTGGAAGAGTCTTTGGGTTTCTTATTTATCTAATTGCTGTTACTTCGGATCTTTATCCGTACGATAGATCTCTCGATCCCTTTACTTTTCCCGCATGTTACCGATTTCTTAGGTTTTGTATAGCCTCTCGTGGCATGTCATTTAAGGTAGCGCGGTTCCTTCATCTAGGACTGCCTTTTTGCATGAGCATCCCTAAACACTCCAAACTCATTGATTTTTCTTCTCCTAAGAACACATTATCTCCTTCTACTACAGGCGAGTAAGTCTCCAAAGGTCGAGCATCCAGTAGATTGCGTAGTAACGTCGTTCACCCCAAAACACAACCCTTTGCAACAAATGTGAAAAGGGCTCCCTAGGAGTACCTAGGATGCTTTGGGTGCCTAATACCTTCACATTGCATAACCAACCCCCTTACCCAGATCTCTGACATTTTTACTAGTTTTTGATTCGATAAAACTTTTAGGTTTTTGTTGGCTTTCTAACCATTCCTTTGGATAAATAGAAGTGCGGTGGCGACTCGACTTGTATGATTTACCTTGGATTTAGTCAATATCTCTAATGGTAACGAATACCCCGCTACAGAAAAGTGGCGACTCTGCTGGGGAGATGAAATCCTAGTGGGTTTTGCCTACTTTTCATATTTGTTGTATTGTATTGTATATTTTTTTTTGTGACATATTTTTGTGCAATTTGGGATTACTGTATTGTATGTAATGATTGATTTGCTTGATATTAATTCCTTGTATGCTTGGTGATCTTTGTGAGGTGAGTACTATACCCGGACTCGAGTGCACTTGGGATAGAAGAATGGCATAGTCTTGTCGACTTGTGTGGAGTTATTCCTTAGCAAGTTGACTTGCAAGTCCATTCACTTGGTGGAGGTCATGTTGGGATCAATGATGTCACACAAGTAAGTTGTGGTTAGACATTACTTTTTCCAATATAGACCTTAGAAGCCAAGGACCTTAGTTTACCAAACCCATCTTGGCCTATTCGCAGGATGTAGTGCGAAATTCGTTCAAGTGTAAGATTTGATACGATTGTTACGTGATACTACACTCATAAGAGTCTCTCTTGAGAATATTTTTGGGATACGAGTAGTCGTTTCCCCGATAATATCCGAAAGATGGGATGATGACTATGGGAACCTTTTGTAGAACATGTTTGGCAGGTTTAAACCATAGTACATTCCCTTTGGGTGGTTCTTAACCTAAACTCCATGCTCGTGACTTACAATAAACCCTTGATTCATGGTTGATCCGTTCATGAATCCTTAATATCAATGGAACTTGGGTGTTGATAAGGTGTAAACCATAATCCACCAAAATGGATGATTGATATTAAGGATAACATGATCCATCCCATGACCTTTGTTTGGTGTGCTTTGCTTGATCCTTGAGTGTGATTGTTGCATTCATGCATTCATGCACCCATTTGCATTCATATCATCAAAATAATAAGAAAATTTTCAAGGAACTTAAGGGGTTTATTTGCAAAATTTTCAGACATGGAAAGACAAAGAAGGAATACAAAGAAGTACAACTTCAGGCAACCAGATTTGAAAGAGTTAAGGAATCTGACATCCTATGTATTAGATCCTTTGGGTTTCAAGGCTCGTTTTGGGAAGCTTCTTCCTCTTTTGACTACTCAGGTGGATGAAGGATTGGTGAGTGTATTGGTGCAGTTTTATGATCCCTTGTACCGTTGCTTCCCGTTTCCGGATTTCCAGCTTTTGCCTACCCTTGAGGAGTATGCTTATCTTGTGGGTATACCTGTTCTGGATCAGTTGCCGTTCAGTGGCTTGGAAAGGGTTCCCACTTCTCAAGAGATAGCAGACATGTTACACATAGATGAATCTCTGGTTGGTGCTCATATGACTACCAAAGGTGGAATTCAAGGTCTCCCTTCTGAGTTCCTCATTGCTCAAGCTACTATATATGGGAAGGCCATGAGTGAGGATTCCTTTGAAGCCATATTTGTACTTCTCATCTATGGATTGGTATTGTTCCCCAACATCGACAAGTTTATGGATGTGAATGCTATTAGGATCTTCTCTACTCTTAATCCCGTTTCGACTCTGTTGGGCGATACCTACTTCTCTTTGCATATGAGGAATGCAAAGGGTGGTGGCGCCATTGTGTGTTGTTTGCCTTTGTTGTATAAGTGGTTTATTTCTCACTTACCTCAGACGGTCGCTTTCAAGGAGAACAAGGAATGTCTACGGTGGTCCACGAGACTTATGTCTCTCACTAATGATGATATCTCTTGGTATAACCATGTGTATGATGGTGTGCAGATTATTGACTCTTGTGGCGAATTCTCCAATGTACCTCTTCTTGGTACATGTGATGGGATTAACTACAATCCTGTTTTGGCACGTCGTCAGCTTGGGTTCCCCTTAAAGGATAAACCCAATAACATTCTGTTAGAGGGTGTATTCTTTCAGGATGGTAAAGATCCCCAAGGCTTGAAAGCTAGGATGGTCCGCGCTTGGCGGAAGATTCATAGGAAAGGAAGGAAAGAGTTGGGTCCTAAGAATTGCATCGCTTTGGAGCCTTACACTGTTTGGGTTAGGAAGAGGGAGTCTGAGTACCTCATGCCTTACGAATATCCGAGACTTACACCTATGATTATGGCTGGGCCTTCAACCCTCCCTAATCAAGGAGTAGAGGAGTTGAGAGACGAAGACCGTTCACGTGCCTGGATCCGTGAACGTGAAGAGTTGCTTCAGTAGATTAAGGAGAAGGATGCGTTGATTGAGTTTCTTGAGCATCAGGTTATTGATGACCCTGATGATGTATGGACTTCTCTACTTCCACAGTCTTCTAAGTTCTGGAAGAGGAAGTATGATCGACTCGCCAAAGATAAGGCCGATATGGAGGCAGCCTACGAGAGGGAGGTGAAAAGGCTTCGTGCATCTTATCTTCCCGTGTCCCGAGCTTTAGATGATTGTTTCTAGGGATCCATAAGACGATTATTTTCCTTTTCTCTTGTATATGATTGACGATGCTGCACTTCTTTTCCCTGATATTATTTGATGAGATATTTCCATATGTGATAAAATACTTAATATTTCCAGAATTTGCAAATAAAACTCTAAAGTTCCTTTGAAATAAAAAAACAAATCATATGCACAAGCATTGCATGCATCATATGCATAAACAGGTTTCGTTTCCGGTCCCTTGCCCTATGGTCTAACTCTGTGTCCTTCATTTATTTTGAAGACAATCTGACTCACCGGTACTACACTAGAGTCAATATTTCAAGACTAATGGATCACTTAGAGCAAGAGAACCGCGAGCTGAAAGAGGAAGTGGCCAGATTGACTGCCCTAATGGAGTCACTCATGGCTGCCCAGAGCTAGTCTTCTCCGACACCTTCAACTCCTCCCCAGAGGACAGTTATCTCCGAGATTGTCTCCTCTACTGTGCCCGCTGCTAGTGCACACTTTGTTCCAACAGCCATGCCAACCGGGTTCCCGTGGGGGATGCCTCCCAATTTCATGCCTGAGGGTCCTGTTCCTACCTTTGCTTCTCTGCCGGCATCTAGCCCGGTCATTGCCGTTCCTCCTCCTGTCGTGCATACTTTGCCCAGGGTAAACAACACCATCTATCATTCTGAGCCGTCTGAGGGTCCAGATGTTTATGAGAAGATGGATGTTATGAACGATCAATTTCTTGAGCTTCGCAAGGAATTGAAAACTCTCAGAGGGAAGGATCTTTTCGGCAAGTCTGCTGCCGAACTCTGCTTGGTTCCAAATGTGAAGATCCCTGTGAAATTTAAGGTCCCTGATTTTGAAAAGTACAAAGGAAATACTTGTCCTCTCAGCCACCTGGTCATGTATTCCAGGAAGATGTCGACTCAAACCGATAATGACCAACTACTCATCCACTACTTTCAGGACAGTCTGTTCGATGCCGCTTTCCGTTGGTACATGGGATTAGACAGCGCGAACATCCGATCCTTCAATGATCTCGGCGAAGCCTTCGTCAAGCAGTACAAGTACAACGTGGATATGGCTCCCGATAAAGATCAATTGAGAGCCATGTCCCAGAAGGATAAAGAAACACTTAAGGAGTACGCCCAGAGGTGGCGAGAGGTGGCAGCACAGATCGTGCCTCCGCTAGAAGAGAAAGAGATGACTAAGATCTTTTTGAAGACTTTAAGTTCTTTTTATTATGAGCTGATGATTGCTAGCGCTCCTTCTGACTTCACCGAGATGGTGAATATGGGGATGCGTCTAGAAGAAGGGGTCCGTGAAGGACAGTTAACAAGAGAAAAGGCTCTTCTGCCAAACGTTATGGGGCGTTTGTAAAGAAGAAAGATGGAGAGGCACATGCAGTGACCTCCCATGAGAAACCAAGAAGACCCTCTGTGAGGAGGAAGACTGTGCGTCCCGCCAGTAACCAGCACCAGGTGGCTCATATAGCACCTGTTTTCAAAGACAATCAACAGTATCAGCAACATAGTAACAATCAGCAACCACATCCGTAATATCAGCAACAACAGCACCGACCGTAGCAGCAGGCCTACCAGCCTTAAAACAATAATCAAACCAGCACGAGTTACGAGAGGAAAAGGGTCACCTTCGATCCTATTCCTATGACGTACGCAAAGTTATATCCCTCTTTGATAGAAAGGAATCTGATTACTCCGAGAGACCCACCGGTTATACCTGCTAACCCTTAGTGGTGGTATAAGCCTGAGTTACATTGTGTTTACCATTCTGGTGCTCCCGGCCACGACGTGGAGAATTGTTACCCTTTGAAGACCAAGGTTCAAGACCTTGTGAGGTGTGGTATTTTATGTTTTGAAGACGTAGGCCCTAATGTGAAGAAGAACCCATTGCCCGAACATGGGAAATCTGTCAACATGGTCCAGGGTTGCCCTGGAAAATACAAGGTCAAATATGTCAGTCATATTCAACAGTCTCTGGTCCAGATGCACCGTTATGTAACTACAGTCATTATGAGCACGACCATGATAGATGCCGAGTCTGCTCTGTTAACCGATTGGGTTGTTGCCAAGTGCGCAAGGATGTTCAGGAAATGTTGGACGAAGGAGTCATTGAGATCCTTCAAAACAGGAATGTTGATAAAAATGAGCTTGAGGTCAATGTGATCTCCCCAGTGTTCCGGATACCCGAGCCTGTTATCATCAAGTACAATGGTAGCAAGCAGAAGGCTTCTCCCGCTCTGATCATTAAGCCTGTTGGTCCTGTGCCTTACTCTTCTGAAAAGGCAGTTCCCTATCGCTACAACGCCGTAGCAGTAGAGAATGGGAAAGAGGTGTCCTTGCCCTCTTCTTCTGTTGTGAATATTGCCGATGTTAGCGGTTTGACCCGTAGTGGCCGTATATTTTCAGCACCACCGAAGCCTCAAATTAATGCTGATTTTGTTGAACACCTGATCGAAAACGCTGTGAATTCTCCGAATCCGGCACTTGCTGTTAAGCCCTCCTCCGTACTGAAAACTCCTACTTCTGTTGGCCCGAGTGGCAATTAGAAAGAAGACTGTGATGAGATACTGAGACTCATCAAAAGGAGCGAGTACAATGTTGTAGACTAGCTTCTACAAACGCCATCCAAAATATCTGTGTTATCCTTACTCTTAAATTCAGAACCACACCGAGAGGCCCTGCAGAAAGTTTTGGATGTGGCATATGTAGATCATGATGTCACAATAGAACAATTCGATAGCATTGTTGCAAACATTACTGCTTGCAACAACCTGAGCTTTTGTGACTCTGATCTCCCTGAGGAGGGAAGAGACCACAACTTGGCTTTACACATATCTATGAATTGCAAAGACGATGCCATGTCCAATGTGCTGGTGGACACCGGGTCATCATTGAACGTATTGCCAAAGTCCACTCTCTCAAAGCTATCATATCAAGGGCCCCCCATGAGGCAGAGTGGAGTAGTTGTGAAGGCTTTCGATGGGTCTCGCAAAACTGTGATTGGGGAAGTTGATCTCCCAATCAAGATCGGACCAAGTGATTTCCAAATTACCTTCCAGGTTATGGACATTCACCCATTGTACAACTGTCTCTTAGGTAGACCATGGATTCACGAGGCAGGCGCCGTGACATCCACCCTACACCAGAAATTGAAATTCGTGAAAAACAAGAAGCTGGTGGTGGTAGGGGGAGAAAGGGCTCTCCTGGTTAGCCATTTGTCTTCCTTCTCTTATATAGATGCTGAGGTTGAAATTGGAACTCCTTTTCAAGCGTTATCTATTGCTGAGCCTATTAAGAAGAGAACTCCTTCATTTGCTTCCTACAAAGATGCAAAGTTGGCCATTGAGTGTGGTGCAACCACTGGTTTAGGAAAAATGATTGAGTTAGAAGACAACGATTCCCGGGCTGGCATAGGTTTTTCTTCTGGTACTTTCAACAAGCAAGGGTTATTCAAGAGTGGAGGTTTCATCCACACTGGTCTAGATGAGGAGGCTGCTGCCGTTTTAGAAGAAGATACAAAGGATTCTGGCAACTTCATCATCCCTGGTGGGGTCTGCAACAATTGGGTCGCTGTGGATATTCCAACAGTTGTCCATAAGTCAACGTAATGATCACTTTGTTTAAAAACCCTTCTCCCATGCCAAAAGGAGGAGTGATGACATTGTTGGCGCATAAGTACAATGATATTTTCATTCAATAAATTCATGTTAAATGTTTGTTTTTCCAATTATTTTCCCTTTTCGCTTGTGCATGAAATTGGTGATCACATAAAACCCTAAAAAATAAAATAAAATCAATCTTCTCATCTGCATAATGATTTGCCTTGTTTGATTTCTAAAAGATTTTCATATCCAAAAATCATTATGCAGGTTGATTTCTAAACCCATTGAACATAATGACCCAACACCATCTCCCAATTTTGAATTCCCTATATTTGAGGCAGAGGAAGATGATGTTGAAGAGATTCCTGATGAGATCACCCGGCTACTTGAGCATGAAGAGAAGATCATTCAGCCGCATCTTGAGAATCTGGAAACAGTCAACTTGGGGTCTGAAGATTGTGTGCGAGAGGTAAAGATTGGGGCACTTCTGGAAGAATCTGCTAAGAAGGGGTTGATTAAGTTGCTACGAGAATATGTTGACGTCTTTGCCTGGTCATATGAAGACATGCCTGGTCTAGATACTGATATTGTGCAACATTTCCTACCTCTAAAGCCTGAGTACATGCCTGTAAAGCAGAAGCTCAGAAGAACTCATCCTGATATGGCAGTGAAGATCAAAGAGGAAGTTCAGAAGCAAATTGATGCGGGGTTCCTGGTGACTTCTATATATCCTCAATGGGTGGCCAATATTGTGCCCGTGCCTAAGAAAGATGGAAAAGTCCGGATGTGTGTGGACTATAGAGACTTGAATAAAGCTAGTCCAAAAGATGATTTCCCTCTACCACATATTGATATGTTGGTAGACAATACAACTAAATTCAATATCTTCTCATTTATGGATGGATTTTCTGGATATAATCAGATTAAAATGGCACTCGAGGATATGGAGAAGACAACATTCATCACACCTTGGGGAACATTCTGTTATCGAGTGATGCCCTTCGGCTTGAAGAACGTCGGAGCCACGTATCAACGAGCTATGACTACCTTGTTCCATGACATGATGCACAAGAAGATTGAGGTGTACATATGAACGCTAAATCAAGATCGGAGGTTGTACTCCCTGTAGAGGTGGAGATCCCATCAATGAGGGTCTTGATGGAAGCCAAGTTGACTGATGTTGAATGGGTTCAGAGTCGTTATGACCAGTTGAACTTGATTGAAGAGAAGAGATTGACTGCCATGTGCCACGGTCATTTATATCAGCAGAGGATGAAGAAAGCTTTTGATAAGAAGGTCAAGCCTCGTGTGTTCCGAGAAGGTGACCTTGTGCTCAAGAAAGTTTTGTCTTTCACGCCCGATTCCAGGGGCAAGTGGACTCCAAACTATGTTGGTCCATATGTTGTTAAGAGAGCCTTTTCAGGCGGTGCTTTGATACTTACAACTATGGATGGGGAGGATTTCACTCGTCCTGTGAACTCAGATGCAGTCAAGAAATACTTCGCCTAAAAAAATAAAAACTAAATAGCTCGCTAAGTTGAAAACCCGAAAGGGCGGCTTAGGCAAAAATGAGCGTCTCGGTGGATTGAAAACCCGAAAGGGCGATCCAGGCAAAAGTTAGAGACACAAAAAAATATAATAATGATATATGTATCCCGCTAGATTGAGTACCTCATCCTGGGGAAATCTAGGGAAAAATTAGGGATTTGGCAAGTAACTGCAGCCTGACAAGACTTTGTTCTACAACTGTCGTCCGTCAGAGATCCTTGCTCATTATCAGCCAAAGCTTCAAATACATCGGATTCAGAATTGGTGGAGAAATGGTCATTATGTTCAATGTAGCCCTTTTCCAATATATATCACCAATTTCAAAAGATCTATGGAGTCTTGCCATTCGCAGACTACCATTCTATCAAATAAATTTGAGCCTTTTATCCAATTATTGGCACTCTTATCTGTTTCTATTCAACAAATGTTTTGCATGTTTTGATTAAGAAAATATCATTGTTTTAAACGATCAAATTTTTTATAATTTGTTTTTAAACAAAGTGAACATTCACAATGACGAAAGGATACTTAGGAGATCCTCAGTGCTCTCCCAAGGGTGGTACGATCCCCAACAGGGTAAGATTTTTGTCCATATTCCTGGCATGACTGTATCTCCTCCCTCCGGAACCCCTTGTGGTTTATCCTACCAAGTGGGTTGCTTGTTGAGAGTCACCTCTCTTCCCTTAAGCAGAGTAGAAATCTTTCTTCCTCAGCAACTTGGATCTCTTTGGGCAAGAGCGGTATTTGGTGGTTGATCCTGATAAATCCTTTATCTCCTCGGATAGATTCCCCAGTAGAGTTGTTGGTGTGGTGGACCTTGTCTGTGATAACTCTCGTCCCCAGTTGGAATGATTGATGATTCATCCCCTGCAGAGTTCTTTGCTTCCTGGTATCTCTGATCCCCAGTAGATTGGATACTCTCCGGTGAACTTGGCTTTCTCTCTTGAGATGTAGTACCGGGTGGTTGATTCCTGGACCTGGTTGTGTTAGATATGTCTGTCTGTCAGCATACATCATACATAAACCATGCATATTCATGCATATTTATAACATTCAGATATTCATGTTGCATTCTTTGCCATATATCGTTGTTTGTTGTCTCCTGCTATTTGGTGATATACTTCCCCGAGCAGATGTGTGTGTCTGATCTCTCCATATAGAGCCAGCTCCATAGGCAGAAAGCGTCTATCCTTTCTTCCATATTCCCCACCGGGTTATATCCTCGTGGATGTTGATTGTTTTTGTTCCTTCCCAACACATATACTGGGATGGTTTTCCCCATTGAGTTATATCCTCACCGGGACAAGTCTTGATTTGATGTGCCTATCTAGTTTGATCCTAGATCGGTCTCTTGAGACTCTTTTCCTGTTTCCCCGTGGTAAATGAATAATTGTTTAATAATTAGTAATTATTATCCCCAGCGAAGTCTGTGTTTCTCTACCCTCATACCGGTAGTTGTAAACCATATTTCTTCCCTTTTTGCAGAGTAACTATTTTTGCTCATCTTTAATTGGTGACAGTTATCTTCATCCAATATTTGGTGATGATATCCCCTCATCTACTTGGATAATTGCCCTGATTACGCAATTTATCCCCAGCGGGTCATCTCTCGTCTACCTTGTTATTGTTGGTAACGATTGTTTCTCCCCTGAATTGGTCATCATTATATACCTAGTTTCGGTATCCCGATGCCTTTTCTTTTCGGTCGATTTATCCTTTATTAACCCAGTAACCAGTTGTGGATAATCGTCCATGCGAGTATATTATCTACGTTCTGACGGTAATAGATAGTATATCACATGCACTCTCGGGTCTGAAGCCTTTTGTTCTTCCCCAGTTGAGTAAGATTCGTATCCCCTTTGTGGAGTCGAATATCCATCCTGTAATCGAGTTTGCTTTTAGCCCTCTTTTGGATGATGAGTGTTTTGGGAATATTCCCCAATTCACGCCTTGGTTGGTCACCTATTATATGCCCAGTAACCGGTATCCCTGGTGTTCCTTCCTCTCTGCTCCCTATTATGACTTTTTGTCCCCTGTGGAGTCAGGATTCCTGAGTTGAAATATACCTTTTAGGTTTTCCTCAGACGTTTTGAAGTTTTGATATCTCTCACCCTTATACCGGTCTTAGATATTCATTCTTCCTGAGCATGTTGTATCTCTCACCCTCATACCTGGCGTTCAGATCACATGTCTCCTTGAGCTTATTACCCAGTAACCGGTAATCCCTTGTCCCGCTGCTTCCCCAGGAGTGTCCTTGTGGACATCCCCAGCGAAGTCCCTTAGTGGATTGTTTTCATCCGGATTTTATCCGAAGTATCCGCTGTGGATAGTTTTTTGATGTATTGGCATATTCCCCAATACATGCATCTTTGAGTCAGCTTGAGTCTTTCCATTGGATCTTTTCCCTTTGGAATTCTGTTCCCCACGCTTTGAGTCCTGACCTGCTCGCGCATTTTTATCCCTTTTCTATCCCTAGGAGAGTTCCCAGGGTCTTGGTCCCATGTAGTGAATTGCTCATATGGATTATCAGTGGCTTCTGATTTCTTTGCTTTCGTGGACACATATCTCCACAGAGTGCTACCATTTTTCATACCTACATTTGCATCATGAGGTCTCTTAGGGACCAAAATTCGTCTCTGTGTTATTGTTTAAGCCCATTCTACCCCGTCGAGACGAAGATTTTAACCTTCACTTCTCCGGCTAGAATGACCTTAAATAGGGGCATCTATAAGATCCCAATTTTAACCCTAAGATCCCTCATGGCATCATAACATTGCATTTACATTGCCTTAAGGATCTTTAGCATCTTGGTTTCCTTTGCCTTTGGGTGGGACTCCTTGTGATTGGTTTGAGATCACCAAGCATGCTTGAATTATACATCATTGTTTCTCTTACTTTTGTTTACTAACCAAAAGCAAAAAAATGTGTCACTAACATCTTTTGTTTGAAGCTTGAGTATCATCCAAGACACTTTGTGGGTTCTATTTAGATGATCAGTCAACACAAGGGAATGGCTTGAGATACTTCCAACAGGTTCAAATGGGGTCTATTCGTCAGTCAAAACGTTAATCTTGAAGGAGCAAAAGTTTGTTCATGAGCTGTCATGCTCGCTAGGCGAGCAGGATGGGTCGCCTAGCGAGTCCCAAGAAAAGCCACTAGAATCACCTACGCTCAGAGGAATTTCTTGAACTGTCATGCTCGCTAGGCGAAGCCCGCGTGTTTAAAAAAAAGAACGAAAAACGAAAAAAAAACGAAAAGAAAATAAAATAAAATAAATAAATAAATAAATAAATAAATAAATAAATAAATAAAATATAACATAAATTTTTTGGACTTGGGCCTCTCTCATTTGAGCCCACAGGTCCACAAAAATCTGTTATAAATTCAGAGTTTCAGTGAAACAAAAGGTCATTCTATTCCTATTACCCTGGCAGGGAAAAAGATAGTGAGAGAAGAGCTAACAGAGTTCAGAGCAACCTCCAGAGACTGAAGGGAACTCATCGGCAAAGAACCAATTCCCTCTCATATAAACCCTCAAATTGCTTTGCAAACCCAACCGGGCAATTCAATTTCATTCGATCTCTCCAGTCAGGTTTGCCTTATTCCCATTACTTTATGCTTTTAATTTGAATGCTCTGAATGTATGAGGTATTATGGGTGAATTTGATACCCTTTTGATGCATGTGTTTGACAAGAGGTTTAGGCCTCCTACCCTTGGTTGCTTTTTGTGAATTTTAATGGCATGATTCATGTGGTTACATTTTGATTTGGGGGCAACTCTTGATTACCCTATCTTGTTTCTCTAACCTATTTGTTGAGTTTTGTTTTGTGAGGGCTCATATGACTCTTGCAGAGATGGCTTGCCTGGTGTTCCACTTTATTTGTGGGGTACCACCTGGAGGTCTATTCCGATTACCTGTACTGACTCGCTTTCTTTGATGGTGTTTAGCTTGGAAGAGTCTTTGGGTTTCTTATTTATCTAATTGTTGTTACTTCGGATCTTTATCCGTACGATAGATCTCTCGATCCCTTTACTTTTCCCGCATGTTACCGATTTCTCAGGTTTCGTATAGCCTCTCGTGGCATGTCATTTAAGGTAGCGTGGTCCCTTCATCTAGGACTGCCTTTTTGCATGAGCATCCCTAAACACCCCAAACTCGTTGATTTTTCTTCTCCTAAGAACATGTTATCTCCTTCTACTACAGGCGAGTAAGTCTCCAAAGGTCGAGCATCCGGTAGATTGCATAGTAACGTCGTTCACCCCAAAACACAACCCTTACCCCGTAGTTGGTCGAACTACGTTTTGCTCTGATTTTCATCCCAGATGAGATACGTAGGCATAAGACGCGATGTCTTAGCGAGCACACTCCTCTTTAACCCATAGGTAGCCGAGCTACGAAGACTCTGATTCTCAGATTCAGATGAGATATGTATGCAGTGGATGCGACGTCCGTGCGAGTCATTTTCTTTTGACCCTTCTTTTAGTAAGTAGTACATTAGATAAACATACACGTTTTTCTCATCCCTTCAATCATGTTTGCACAAATAAATTTTCAAAAAAAAAAAACAACCTTTGCAACAAATGTGAAAAGGGCTCCCTAGGAGTACCTAGGATGCTTTGGGTGCCTAATACCTTCCCATTGCATAACCAACCCCCTTACCCAGATCTCTGACATTTTTACTAGTTTTTGATTCGATAAAACTTTTAGGTTTTTATTGGCTTTCTAACCATTCCTTTGGATAAATAGAATGCGGTGGCGACTCGACTTGTATGATTTACCTTGGATTTAGTCAATATCTCTAATGGTAACGAATACCCCGCTACAGGGACCACAAAATTGTCCTCTTAAATTCCACGCTACCCCGTCCCAACAAGAACCTCACAACAACATTGCTACCCATGCTATCGATCGAAATGATTTCGAGTTGAAACCCTCATTATTATCAGCTGTCCAACAACATCAATTTGCTGGAAATCCTACAGACGACCCTAATGAACATTTGACCAAGTTTATGCAGTACGCAGACACTGTGAAGGCGAATGGTGTATCTCAAGATGCGATAAGACTACACCTTTTTCCTTTCTCTCTAAGAGACAGAGCTTGTGCTTGGTTGCAATGCTTTCCATCCAACTCAGTTACTACATGGGAAGAAATGAAGAACATTTTCTTAGCACGATATTTTCCTCCAAGCAAAACTGCTATGCTGAGAGCTCAAATCAACGGATTTAGACAAAAAGATACATAATCTCTCTACAACGTGTGGAAGAGATACAAAGACATGATGAGGATATGTCCATATTACGGTCTCGAAGACTGGGTGAGCATTCACACATTTTACAATGGGCTTATGTATAACACAAGACTGACAGTAGACGCAGTCGCGGGCGGTGCACTTATGGACAAGCCATACAACGAACCCTATCAACTCATTGAAAACATGGCCCAAAACCACTGGCAATGGGGAGGTGAAAGAACTCCAGTAGAAAAGTCCCAAACAAAAGGTGGAATGTACGAAATCAGTATCCTTGACCACGTCCATGCAAAGGTAGATGCCCTTGTTCAAAAGTTAGACAACTTGACCATACCACCCGCAACCATCGTGGATGTTGTGACTCCAAACCGTGAGTTATATGGAATTCCTGGACACACTGCACCAGAATGTCAGATATTAGCAGGCGTCCCCACAGATCAAGTAAATTATGCATAAGGAAATCCTTATTCAAATACCTACAACCCAGGTTGGAAAAATCATCCTAACTTTTCCTTATTTGAAAAGTCATGACCTCTAACTTGTGTTCTTTGCCTATATTCTTATTGACCGACCTCAGATACGTGTGGCTACTATATTAGTCCATATACGATTGCTTAACATAGCGCTACATTGTCTTATGACAAGCTAACATAACTCTACTAACTACTAACTTTAATTTGAGCTTTTAAATTCTTGTTATTTACTTTTAATGTCATTTATTTCTTACTCATTATTCATCTTGATTTTCATTTTGCTCACTTGAGCACATACTTTATGTTTATTCCATTTTTATTTTGCTCATTTGAGCCCATTATTGTATATAAATATATTGTTGTTTTGTGTTATTTTGTGTTTGTTTTGATGTGAACCAAAAATGCAAAAGGAGAAAGGACTTAGAATTAGGACTTACCCATGCTTAAAGGAGTTCAAGAGCAAATAGGCCTCATTCCTTTAGAATGCATAATATGTTGAAGAGCAACTAGGCCTCATGCCTTTAGAATGCTAAAATTCAAAGTTGATCTCAAAGGACTTCTTCTCAAGCTTACTCTTTGTCCATCCCCTTTATTGTGTTGTGAGCTTTTTGATGTTTGCTTTTGTGTGATAGGGATCCCATTCTAAGATTGTGAAAAGAGGACCATTGTCATGAGTAGCCAAGTTAAGAGCCAAGCCAAATGGAGATCCTAGGAGCTTGAATTCAAATTATTGATTGCTTGTTGGTGTGCTAAATCCAAAGGAAAGGAGCATCTTGAGTCATCTCTATGACTCCAAGAAGAAGAACTCCAAGGGTTTTCTCTCCCCCTCTTATCTTTGTATGCTTTAGGAATAGCCCTTCTCTCTTCTCCCCACTCTAACCAAGCCAAAAATCATTATTTAAAACTTTGACTTCATTTCAAATTAGAAACCTAGGCCTTAAGCCTTTGACTTTTCAAAACCATTTTCATAAATACTCATTATAAATAAACTTTAATCCAACTTTGACTTCATTTTTGTAAATAAATCTAATTTGTAAATATAACCCATTTCAAGTTGTTTTGTGGTTCCAATGGCCACTTTGTTAAAATCTTTTCAAAAACATTAGTCATAGGTTTGAGTTATCATAGTGATTGATGTAAATCTCACCTCATCCTTAGTGTTGGATTATAAGCCTTCCATGCTTATTATAAGGTTAACCCCTCACTAGCATGTTGAAGCCTTCCTCACATGGTGGATTGTTGGTTTAGGTTGAGTTTTCTCCCTTTGATAACAAAAGACCTTAAGGCTTTTGATTAAAATCAATTCACCCATCTTTGAAATTTTTACCCCGAAATACGAGGTTTTGATCCTCCTTTGTGATGGTACGTAGGCAATGGGTTCATCCATTCAAACAACAAAATTTGTAAATATAATTTATTCTCTTCTCATCCCTCTAATCTTTTGTACAAATCTTTTCACAAATACCAACCTACAACACATATTTGCAAAAAGGGTTCCCTTAGAGTACTAAGGATGTTTTTGGTGCGTAAAACCTTCCCATTTCATAACCAACCCTCTTACCTAGATCTCTGACATTTTTATTAGTTTTTGATTTGAAAAACTTCTTACTTGACTTTTGTTCGCTTTTTAGCCTTTCCTTTGGACAAATAAAAGTGCGATGGCGACTCGAATTGTATGTTGACTTTTGGTTTAGTCAATAAACCTAAAAGTAACGAAAACCCCGCTACAGATCTGTTAAAAATTAAATGCTCAACTGTTCTTCAAACGTTCTTCGTTGAAGGCAGACACTCCTGGGGGAATAAATGATCATATTCAGCTGCTCTTGGCTAAAGATGTCATATTCACCAACTCTTGGCTGAAACTGATGCATTCAACTGCTCTTGGTTGAAGAAAAACTGATGGGAAATAAAATAGTGTTCAACTACTCTTGGCTGAAACTATTGCATTCAACTGCTCTTGGTCGAAGCAAACTGCTGGAAAATAAAATAGTATTCAGCTGCTCTTGGCTGAAAGTACTACATTCAATTACTCTTGGTTGAAGCAAACTGCTGGAAAATAAAATAGTATTTCGTTGCTCTTGGCTGAAACTAATTGCATTCAACGACTCTTGGTTGATGCAAACTACATAAAATAAATAGTGTCCAACTGCTCTTGGCTGAAACCACAACATTCAACTGCTCTTGGTTGATGCAAACTTCACATAATAAAATGACTCCAGCTGCTCATCGCTGAAACCATTGCATTCAACTGCTCTTGGTTGATGCAATCTGCTGAGAAATAAACATAGGACTTTCTTTGGGGAATAACTACATATTCAGCTGCTCTTGGCTGAAAGAAGACTCCTATGAGGAATAAGAAGATCCCAGAGATTTGCTAGGGATGAAAAGTCAATGATATTCAAAAAGATTAACTTTACTCTCAATTATCGAACTGGCAAGTCCAACCTAATTTTCTATCGCATAGTAGATCAATCATGGAACACTAACTCTTTTGAGGATTGATTGAAGAAACCTGTTGGGGAATACAAGAGACTCTTTGGGAAATAAACACACGGGAGGCTCGCTGGAGATATACTGAGGAACATTCAATAAAACTTGTTTGTTCATGGAACTCTCGTCTATTAGACTCATTGGGGAGATTTCTAACTTATGAAGAGATGTCCATCTTAGATAGTTAGTTCAAAGAGACTTGCTGAAGATAAAATTATTGGGGATACCTTTCTCAAGGAAGCATACTGCTATGCAACTCGCTTGGGAAGTTCATGAAGTTTTGTTGGAGAAAATACAATGTTGGAGAAACTCTGTGGGGAGATATCTACTGGGGAAACCAAGCAGAAATTCCATTGACACCAGAGTTCCAATGGGAGAACATCAATCACCTTTCTAGGGAAGAAAATCATCTTAAGAATCAATGCCAACAATGATCAAATTCTGAAAGTACTTACTGAAGCGAATAATTGTTCTACTCCTGAGAACACACACCCCTTGAATCTTGGTTTGTTGAGGATTATATTGAACTTCCTTGAGAGGTTGCTGAATCCGGCTGAGGTTTATGCATGATCTGTTTTTGTACATGATATGCAAAATGAATGTGAATGCATGAATATATTAGTTTATGCATTTTGTGGGTATCAAGCTCGGATTACCCAACGCCTTGTCTTGAATAGTTTTGTCACCATGAAGATGATTTTTTGTTGCAAAGAAATTCTGATTTCTGCTTTTCCGCCTAGTAGGCTTCAATGAGGACTTCTTGCTTCTAGAAGAAAATCCATTTCAAACTTGCTTTAGATTACAATGATCTAGGAAATGTCCAACGTCTTGTGAACCATATGCATTATTGTAAACCAACAAAAATTCCTTTCATACTTTCAAAATCAAAACAAATTAAAGTTTTCAAAAGCTTTGTCGTTTCCACTATTTTTATGTTTTTATCTTATCAAAACTAAAAAGCGACATTAAGAAGAAAAATAGAAATAATTGGTAAAGCAATGTTCAACTGAACAATTTTATTTGATGAGAAGAATAACTCATACATGGGGTTCATGAAGATGTAAACCCCTATAAGAGGAGATTACAGAGAAAGGAAGCAAGTAAATGGCAACAAAAATTTAACTGTTTTTCCAACAAAATACAACTTTTCTACTTTCCCCTATGTCCTCTAGTCCTCATTACTTTGCTTCTGGAAATGGTAATTGGACCGTTTTCTTCCATCTGAGCTTTGTTGCAGTGTTGACTAATGTCGTTGCTGTATTATGCATTTGGATATTCCCTAACTTTTGCGCGAACTGCTCCTTAAGAGTTTCAGTTCACCGGGAGATTTTACCCTTTTTTGTTTAAGTCGCCCTTTCGGGTTTTCGACTTACCGAGCTTAATTTTTTTCTTTATCCCTAATTTTTGCCTGAGTCGCCCTTTCGGGTTTTCAACTCACCAGGATGCTCATTTTTTGCCTAAGTCGCCCTTTCGGGGTTTCAACTTAGCAAGCTTTTATTATCCATCTCTTTTTCTTAGGCATAATACTTTCTGACTGCATCAGAATTGACGGGGTGTGTCAACTCTTCTCCATCCATGTTCGTGAGAACTAAAGCTCCACTAGAGAAAGCTTTCTTCACCACAAATGGTCCTTCATAGTTTGGAATCCACTTGCCACGTGAATCCTTCTGGAGGGAGATTATCTTTTTCAAAACTAGTTCACCTACATTAAACTCTCGAGGTCGAACCTTCTTGTCAAATGCTCGCTTGAGCTTCCTCTGGTCAAATCTGGTTTGAATCCATTCTGCTTCTTCTAATTCTGTCTCCATCAAGACTCTCAACGAGGGGATCTTAACTTCTATCGGTAGCACAACCTCCACGCCATAGACTAGTGAGAAAGGGGTTGCCCTCGTTGAAGTGCGAACAGTTGTTCAATATCCGTGCAAAGCAAAGGGTAGCATCTCGTGCCAATCTTTAAAAGTTTTCACTATCTTCTGAATGATCTTCTTGATCTTCTTGTTAGCTGCCTCTATAACTCCGTTCATCTTTGGCCT
Source organism: Lathyrus oleraceus (assembly GCF_024323335.1). Taxonomy (NCBI): domain Eukaryota; kingdom Viridiplantae; phylum Streptophyta; class Magnoliopsida; order Fabales; family Fabaceae; genus Lathyrus; species Lathyrus oleraceus. The sequence continues at coordinate 136,197,600 of NC_066582.1, read as the reverse complement.
ATAAGGTGACGAGTTATGATGTTCAATCTTGAAATTCTCGCACAACTCCTTCATCATTTTATTATTCAGATTTGATCCATTATCAGTGGTAATCTTGCTAGGAGTTTCGTAGCGACAAATTATCTCTTTCTTGATAAACCGAGTGACTACTTGCTTCGTCACATTGGCATAAGAAGCTGCTTCTACCCACTTAGTGAAGTAGTCAATGGCAACCAAAATGAACTGATGTCCATTTGCAGCTTTAGGCTCAATCATACCTATCACGTCTATTCCCCACATTGAGAATGGCCACGGAGTTGATAAAACATTCAGAGGAGTAGGTGGCACATGCACCTTGTCAGCATAAATTTGGCACTTGTGGCATTTCCTGGCATAGTGGTAACAATCTGTTTCCATTGTCAACCAATAGTAACCAACTTTAAGGATTTTCTTCGCCATTGCATGTCTGTTTGCATGAATGCTGAAAGAACCTTCGTGGATTTCTTTGATGAGTAGGTTGGCTTCGTGTCTATCTACGCATCTAAGCAGAACTAAATCAAAGTTTCTTTTCTATAGAACACCACCACTTAGGAAGAAATTGGATGATAACTTCTTCAAGGTCTTCTTCTCTGTGATGGATACATCATTTGGATACTCGTGCTTCTCAAGATATCGTTTGATGTCATAAAACCAAGGCTTGACATTTGTTTCTGCTTCAACTGCCAAGCAATGTGCTGGCTCGTCTAGATGTTGAATTGTAATAGAAGGTGATTCGTTAGCCCACTTGACCTTGAACATAGATGACAGAGTAGCTAAGGCATCGACTAGCTGATTCTCCTCCCTAGGAATATGATGGAAATTAATCTCATCAAAGTAGGGGATTAGCTTCATGACATGCTCCCGATATGGGATCAAATTGGGATGGCGGGTCTCCCAATCTCCTTTGATTTGATAGATGACAAGTGCTGAGTCTTCATACACCTCAAGAATCTTGACTCTTAGGTCAATAGCTGCTTCAATTCCCAAGATACATGCTTCATACTCCACCATGTTATTGGTGCATTTGAAACATAACCTTGCTGTGAAGGGAAGATGAAAGTCTGTTGGAGAAGTTATAACAACCCAAATTCCGTTACCCAATGCATTTGAGGCACCATCGAACACGAGCGTTCACCGAGATCCTGGTTCGGGTCCTTCTTCCGGGCTTGGAATCTCGTAGTCTCTTATGTACATGACGTCTTCATCTGGGAAGTCGAGTCTCATCGATTGATAGTCATCCACTGGCTGGTGCGCAAGGTACTATGATAACACACTACCCTTAATGGCCTTCTGAGTTACATACTGAATGTCATATTCTGATAACAACATTTGCCAGCGAGCGATTCTGCCAGTTAATCCAGGTTTCTCGAAGATGTACTTGATGGAATCCATCTTGGATATTAACATTTATGTATGATAAATCATATACTATCTCAGACGACGAGCGGCCCATGCTAATGCACAACAAGTATTTTCTAGCATGGAGTACCTGATTTCACATTCTGTAAACTTCTTGCTCAGGTAGTAGATAGCATGTTGTTTTCTACCCGTCTCATCGTGTTGCCCCAATACACATCCCATGGATTCATCGAGTACTGTCAAATACATAATGAGAGGCCTTCCTGGAACTGGTGGCGCTAAGATTAGTGGTTCTTGCAGATACTGTTTGATTTTATCAAATGCACTCTGGCAATCATCGTTCCACCTAATAGCTTGATATTTTATTAACAACTTGAATATTGGCTCGCAAGTGGCTGTCAGATGCGAGATGAATCTGGAAATATAGTTCAATCTGCCCAAGAAACCATGGACTTGCTTCTCTGTCCGAGGTGCTGACATCTCTCGAATAACTTTGACTTTGTCAGGATCAACTTCTATGCCTCTCTGGCTCACAATGAATCCTAGAAGCTTTCCAGATCTGACTCCAAAAGTGCATTTAGTAGGGTTTAAGTGCAGTCTGTATTTCCTCAATCTTACAAACAACTTATTCAGATGAATAACATGCTCCTCTTCTGTCTGAGACTTGGCAATCATGTCATCCACATAAACTTCAATCTCCTTATGTATCATATCATGGAAAAGAGTCACCATGGCCCTTTGATAGGTTGCCCCAGCATTTTTCAAGCCGAAAGGCATTACCCTATAACAGAAAGTGCCCCATGGTGTAATGAAAGTTGTTTTCTCCATATCTTCGGGAGACATTTTAATCTGATTATATCCTAAGAATCCGTCCATGAAGGAGAATACAGAGAACTGAGCTGTGTTATCTACCAATACATCAATCTGAGGTAAAGGAAAATCATCTTTGGGACTAGCTCTATTCAGGTCTCTATAGACTACACATATTCGAACTTTTCCATCTTTCTTCGGAACTGGCACAATATTAGCAATCCACTGCGGGTAAGTTGCAACAGCTAGAAAACCTGCATCAAACTGCTTCTTGACCTTTTCTCTGATCTTGACAGCCATGTCTGGTCGAGTTCTTCTCAACTTCTGTTTGATGGGCGGGCATTCCGGCTTCAACGACAGCTTGTGCACAACTATGTCGGTGTCGAGTCCTAGCATATTCTGATATGACCAAGCAAACACATCCACATATTTATGTAGTAGCTTGACTAGTTCCTCCTTCACATTTTTTTCAAAACAGTTCCGACCTTGACTTCCTTTCTATCCTCCTCAGTCCCCAGATTGATCACATCCACTAGTTCCTGATGAGGCTGAATCATCTTTTCCTCTTGTTTCAAAAGTCTGGTCAACTCTTCTGGGAGTTCGCAGTCTTCCTTACCATCCTCTTCATCTTGGTTAATCGGGAGGTCGAAGTCATAGGGAATTATAGCATTATCGTGTTCAATGGATCCAGTTATTAATGATCTGCATGGAAATGATTTTTCTTTTTAGAGGAAGATTTTGAAAAATGAAAGTGATGTGAAATAAAAATTGCCATTTTTTAAATTTTGTTGTTTATTTGTTTATAAAAAAAATAATTAAAAAGATGAAAGACAAGGATCTCAAAAAATGTGCTTTGTATTTATGATAAGGCTTAAATATTAACACAAAATGGGCCCTACAAAGCTATCCATATGCCTTGGGCATGGCATTGGATGTTTTAGAAAACAGTAAATTACTTTGAAAAAGAAACTATATCTGGAACATATGTTGCCTTCCAGTTAGTGAGAGAGGCATCCGGAGGTCCACAAAACACCATCTTGGACAAATCTGGATCTTCATCTTCAAGAGCATTCACTTGATCATCACTTCGGAAACCAACTTTGGAGAATATTTTCTGGATGCTAGGAACCTTCCCCTGATGTATCTTCTGATCTTTGAAAATTTCAATAGACGGCTGATATCCTAATTCACACTTGTCTTTCTTCTCTGGTGATTCAATCACTGTGCCTCAACTTCCAGGGCAACCAACTTCAATTGCAGCTTTCACACTCTTCCACGAGGACATGATTCCCTTGGGTTCTTCAACAAGTTTCGGCTTAGTCTGTGTAGCGGGGTATTCGTTACCTTTAGATTTATTGACTAAATCAAAAGTAAGCATACAATTCGAGTCGCCACCGCACTTCTATTTATCCAAAGGAAAGGTTAGAAAGCGACCAAAACCAAGTAAGAAGTTTTATCAAATCAAAAACTAATAAAAATGTCAGAGATCTGGATAAGGGGGTTGGTTATGAAATGTGAAGGTTTTAAGCACCCAAAACATCCTTAGTACTCTAAGGGAGCCCTTTTTGCAAATGTGTGTTGTAGGTTGGTATTTGTGAAAATATTTGTGCAAAGAAGATTGGGGAGATGAGAAAAGAACATACATATTATTTACAATTTTTTTGTTTGAATGGATAAACCCATTGCCTACGTACCTTCACAAAGGTAGGATCAAAACCTCGTAGTTCCGGGTAAAAATATCAAAAAAATATTGGTAAATTGATTTGATCAAAAGCCTTAAGGTCTTTTGTTATCAAAGGGAGAAAACTCAACTTAAACCAACAATCCACCATGTGAGGAGAGCTTCAACATACTAGTGAGGGATCCACCCTATAATCAGTATGGAAGACTTATAGTCCAATCACTAAGGATAAGGTGAGGTTTACATCAACCACTATGATAACTCAAACCTATGGCTAATGTTTATGAAAAAAAGTTTTAACAAAGGTGGCCATTGGAACCACAAAAACAACTTGAAGTGAGTTGTATTTACAAATTAGGAGTATTCACAAAATGAAGTCAAAGTTGACTTAAGGTTTATTCATAATGAGTATTAATGAAAAGAGTTTGAAAAATCAAAGGCATAAGGCCTAGGTTTCTAGTTTTGAAAATGATGTCAAAGTTTGCACAAAATGAGTTTGGCTTGGGTTAGAGTGAGGAGAAGAAGAGAACGGCTAGTCCTAAAGCATGCAAAGATGAGAGAAGAGATAAAACCCTTGGAGTTCCTTTCCTTTGGACTTAGCAACCAACAAGCAATCAAGACAAATAAACATCCAAGCTCCTAGGATCTCCATTTGGCTTATCTCTCTTAACTTGGCTACTCATGACAATGGTCCTTCTTACTATCTCAAGATGGAATCCCTATCACACAAGAACAAACAATCAATAAGTTCACAACACAATAAGAGGAATGGACAAAGAATGAGTTTAGATTAGGGGTCCTTTCAAGTCAACTTTAAGATTAAGCATTCTAAAGGCATGAGGCCTAGTTGTTTTTCAACAAATTTAGCATTCTAAAGGCATGAGGCCTAGTTGCTCTTGAACTACTTTAAGCATAGGTAAGGTCCTAATTCTAAGTCCCCTCTCCTTTTTGCATTGGGTTCACACAAACAAAGACAAAACAAACACAAAGCAACAATATATTTACATACAATAATGAGCTCAAGTGAGCAAAAGGAAAATGACATAAACATAAAATATGAGCTCAAGTGAGCAAAGTAAAAAGCAATATGAATAAATGAGCAAGAAATAAAGGGCATTAAAGTAAATTGCAAGAATTAAATGCTTGAATTTAAAGTTAGTAGTTAATGGTTATGTTAGTGTGTCATAAGACAATTTAGCGCTATGTTAAACAATCGTAAGTGGACTAATGTAGTAGTCACGCCTATCTGAGGCCGGTCAATAAAACTATAGGCAAATAAACACAAGTTATAGATCATGACTAGTAAGCCAAGCTCCTACAACTTGCCATGCCAAAAGAAAAGAAGGAAAGGCCTTGTATGGATTTTAGGCTTTTTGCTTGACCAAGAAGCAACCTATCTTGGACACAAAGCAACTCACTTGATCTTTGATCAAGTTGAGTTTTATTTGGATCAAAGAAGGTTAAGCCTCTCATACGTCAAGGCTAACCACAAATCATTAACTCATTGGCCAAAATAAAACAAAGGAAGAAGATGAAGATGAAATGAAATGGATAAAAGGAGAATTCAAACGAAGTAATCAAAACACAATGATCAAATGTGAATCAAAATCAACATCATCCAATGCAAAACAGAAGAGAAATCAAGATTAGAACTCAACAAAGTCAAACATATTTTTTGGTATTTTTGAAATTAAAATAAATGCAAAATTAAAATGGACAAAATATGGTCAAACCTGAAATTCAATTCAAATCAACTTAGACAAGTCCAATTGAATCATCATAGGTCTAACATGGTCAAACAAGGTTTGACAAATTTTTTCAACATTTTTTGAAAACAGAAACTATTTTAAAATAATTAAAAATAATAAAATATAACACAAATGAATTAAAATCTCAAATAAATCTCAAATCAATTAAGAAATTGATGAGAATATTTTTCATAGACTTATCATGATCCATATGTGTTAAGAAAATATTTTTGGAATTTTCAGATATCAAAAAGTATTTAAAATGAATTATAAACTATTAAAAACAAAGTAATTCACAATAAACATTAAATGAAGTCATAAAAATAACTAAAAATTAGATTATGAAACTAGATTTTTCAAGATTTTTTTTGTCATTGGTCTCATATTTTTTATGACTTCAAATAAATTAGTTATGAATTTTTGAAAATAAATGGAATTAAAAGAAAATAAAACAGAAAATAGAAAATATGAAAAAACAAGGAGCGCTGGATGGAATTCATTAAATGACGTGGACACATCCAATGGCTCAGAGGCGCTAGTGTACCATTGTCGCATTATGCAAAAAACCGGCGGGAAAACAAGAACAACAGAGCCGCCACCGTGCGTTATTTATCCCAAAAGAGGGAAAGGAAACGCTCAGAGTAAACCTGGAAAAAAGCATGGTCTCGCGACCAAAGAGAATGGGATCGGGAGTCGGTTATGCGAAGGGAAGGTATTAACACCCCTACGCATCCGTCGTACTCGACGGGATCCACGCACAAAAGGAAGGGAAAATGGTTGCTAAAACACTGCTCAAAACACACACACACTGGCTGAAAGAGACACAAGAAAACAGACAAGACCGAAACTGACTCGGCAGGATACCGCATCCTGGGCCTACTTAGTCTATCAGGCATAGACATCAGAGTCGAAGTAGTTCGGACCGGGGAAACGACACATGCTCGCTAGGATATCGCATCCTATGCATACGTATCTCCTTGGACGAAGGAGAATCAGAGCATTCGTAGCTCGGCTAACACGCACACAAACAAACACAGGCAAAGGCAAACGTGGAGCCCGAATGCCAATCACTGGACTTACATCGGCATCCAAACCAAAACACACACAAGAAGGCAAACGTGGAGCCCGAATGCCAATCACTGGACTTACATCAGCATCCGAACCAGAATACACAAGGGGGTTGAAACACAAAGGTTAAAAAGAAAAGAAAAGGCGCCCGGAGAGATCAGCTCAATCTCCTGCCTACGTACCTCATCTGGTATGAGGATCAGGGCGACGTAGTTCCCCTACGGAGGGACACAGGACTAGCCTAACCAGATAACAGAGGGAGACACAACTAGGGAGACTACGACTCGAGCCTAGATGTTATCATGCAAAATCATCCCTAAGTTAAGGTTGCTATCTAACTTGCACAGGAAGCAAGCCTATCCTAAACATGACTTGCACAGGAAGCAAGCCAAACTAAACCTAACTTGCACAGGAAGCAAGCTAAAGCAAACACACAAGCACAAGTAGCACACACTATATGCAAGCAATGGGCTCAATCAAGGTTAGGTTTTAGTCGAGGGGTCATATCAACCTCAACAAACAAACCACTGGAACTGGGTAATGTTAGCTCTTAACCTTGCCATTGAGGGGCTAAGGTGAAGCAGATGAAAGGTGAGTGAAGATGAGACTTCACAGCTCTTATCCCTGGCCTGGGAGAGCTTAAGACAAGAAAGTGTGGGTTCAGAAAGGGGGAACCCTTCTACACATATGACACTGACTCAATGTACAATGATCTTGGGTTAGTATCTGCAATGCATCAACACAGTGGTGTGAGCAAAGCAGATGACACACAGAATAGCAGGGGATGGATTGCACATCCCTTGTGTCTGCCAATGCCTCTTCACTTAGGAGGTCTTTGAACATATACAAGAACAAATGTAAACAGTCACAAACATTGCCTCTTAAGGAGGACTTCAGACAGTCGCCTGGCCATGTAACAGGCCAGGTCTTCCAGACTACATGAAGATAAGAAATTATACCTCAATGCAAATTGCTATTAAGCAAAGCAAAGCAAAGTTCTTAAAGAACTATAAGCAACTAAAGGTACCTGAAACCAGTCAGACAACATCAGTATACAATTCAAAGTTAAATCAAAATGAGATAGAGATCAACAGTCAACACAGTCAGTTAAATGTGCAATGCACAAGGCTCAAAGCATGTGAGCCAAGCAACCTACAAAACAAACAAGTTAGTCATGATAATCAATCAAACTCAATCAATTTGTATTGATCTCTTTGGGTATTTGTTGCTTAACCTGAAACAACAGACTTAAACATGAGCAACATGACCACTAGGACAAGCCTAGGGTCAAAAAGAGATAAGAAAGTCAAAACAGCAAGTGACAAGTGTCCAAAATCAAGTTCAAACAATCAAGAAACAAACTCAATTGGTTTCATGTTCATATCAATCATTATCATCATTTCATAAGCAAATTAGGTCAAAGCATGGCATATAGAAGCTCAAAGAAGTCAACAGAATGATGCAACTCAAATCCAATCACAAACAATTCAAGAAATTCTCAAATAATTCATGATCAAACATCATCCATAACATGATAAGCATACCAAATTTCAGCTCATTTGGGTCAAGGTAAGTAGGTCAATGAAAATCAGAAAGGCAAGGCAAGTTCAAACATGCTCAAAGAAGTCAACCAAACATGCACCAACTTCAATAAATCATAAATCAGTGACAACATATGAGAAATGAATGGGACTAAAACCATGATAAACCTTAAGATGTCTACTAATCACATGTCAAATTTCATGTCCATCCAATTAAGTATGAGAATTTCACAAATCATATGGCATCATGTGTCACAAAAGTCAACATTTTGGTCAAACAGGGGAGAAATTATCAAACAATTAGGAAATGCCACCAATAATTCCAGAAAAAATCACATGTGAACTAGACATCCATAAGTACATTCATGCAAAAGTTCAAACCAATTTGAGTTCAAGAAGCATGGTAATTAAAATCATGAAGTTGCACATCAATGGTGTGACACAAATTGTCACACCCCTATTCAAAATATCATAACTCACAAACCAGCAATGGTAAATTCACAAACTCTACACCAAAATCACCATGAATGTGTCTAGTTTAAGCACAAAAAATTTGGGAAGCATTGGATAATGTATCATCATTTCACAATTGATTTGGCAAAACATACATAGAATGACCAACATGAACAAACCCTAGCATCTTTTTAAATCCACATATGCAAAAAATCTGGAAAAATCATGATAAAAAACTAGAGATCAAGATGAACATTTTGCAAAAAATCCCATGAAATTTGGATCAAAATTGAGTGTGCTATGATTTTTGTAAGTTGGTGTCACAAAATGAAATAAAAATTGAGAAATAAAATGAATTAATGGAAATATTAACACGGAATGGCATTATGGTAATTTGGGAGTCCCTTAAGTGAAACTCTGCGTTTCACTTAAGGGAGTGTCGCTCGCTGATTGGTTCATGGCGATGTAACAGTGAGTCCATGCAGAGAAAAGCCAAAAACACGATTAAAACAAAATTCTGGGTTTGGTTTAGGGTTTATGAGCTACAGTGCTCAAGTTCATCTTGTTCATCAATCGGGTTTCCCAGCCAACAGCAATTCGCAACCAAAATCAGAAAACAACATACCAATGCATTCATCTAACAACATACATCAATAATCTAACCTTATTTTTCATTAAATCAAGCTAACAAAGAAGAACCGAGCAAAAACACATTTGAATGTCAATCTTTAAATCACTGTAACTCTCAAAATATTCCACCATTTTTAGTGATTCAAAGCTCATTGTGACCAGCAAAGCAAGATCTATCTAAAGCATGGCATGATTTTGGAAATAGAGAGATTCAAAATCTTACCAAAATTGAAGCACAGTGATGATTCAGTGATTATTTGGTCGTGTATTGTTGAAACAGATGCACCATGAAGTTTGTAGTGATGAATGGTCAAGGAGTTTTAGCTCAGCAACCTTTGGAAAAGCTTTAATCAAGATCTGCCATGGAAGTGAGCTTCAATGGAACAGTGCTTGCAAGGGCTTACAGTAGAGATTTGAGGCTTGCTACAGCTTCCAAATGGTTGGTAAATGATGGAACAAACAAATAATGCTCGAGCTCTTTGAGATTTTTCAGCAAAAATTCCAGATGAAGAAAAAGAGAGTTTGAGAGAAAAATGAAATTTGGTCCGTTTGTGAATAGTGTGGCTAGGGCTTTTCAGCAGAAAATGTTGTATATGTACTCTGTTTAGCATTTGTAATCATGGTTAATGAAGTGGTGATTGAAAATGGCTTAATTAAGTGTGTTTTGACCAATTTGCTAAAATCTACCAAATTTGCATGGGGGTGCATGTATATGCACGAAATTGGGCTTTGGGCAAACTCTAAATGTGATTTCTGAACTTTTTCAATTGGTAGAAATTGTTGGAAATGGTTATTTTGAAAGGTCACTTTTTCACCTCACTTAATTAATTCAAGTCACTTGGAAAAAGGCCATTTTGATTGGTAAGTTTTTGGTGAATTGTGATGAAAGATTTGGATAGAGCACATCAAATAGGACTTGTAGCAAAAAAACCCCACCCAATTTGGCCAAATGGTTTGGAAGATATGCCACTTTGAAGTTCAAAAAATCTTGAGAATGATTTGATCATAACTTGCCAACCATACATGAGAAATGAGTGTTCTTGGACTTTTTGGAAATGGGAGAACAAGATCTTCAACTTTCATGTTGGGAAAAAATTCATTTGAAGCTTGTATGATGAAGTAAGTTTGAGGATCAAGACTTTCCATTTTTGGCAAATTCCAATTACAGGTCAACTTTCTATTTTTGGAAATTTCTTGTTTGACTTCAAATTCTTCAATCTTGACCTTTGAAGTGTTGAATGAGACTTGTATGGACATGAATGAACCCTTTCAAACCATCTCCCACCTTGAAATCCATAAAATCAAGCACAATTGACCACAGTTGACCATAGTTGACTTTCTAGGGTTTCTGGTGAACTGAACACTGACTGATGACTTCTGAGCACCCAATACTTGACCAAAACACTTCCAAAGGACCCCTAGGTCATGTGAACATGTTGGACCAACCCTAGGGCCTTGCCTCAATGGAAATTGCACTTGTTTGCTTGATTGACTGATCTCCTGACCAGTTTGACCTAATTCTTCTGAATGGCTTGCACTTGGGCAAAGGGACAATGCAATGTTATGCAGTGGACTATGTTAATGTTATGACCTAATATGAGAATGTATGTACAAAAGGTAGGTGCAAATTTGAGGTGCTACAACCATGATCCTTAGTCCAAAATGCCACAAAGTGTATTAAAATAAGTCAATAGAACGCATGGATGAGATTAGAACATGTGAGCCTCATCCAAGGGCCTAGGTTCAACCACGTGGGGATGGTGGTGGAAACCACCATCTTCTCCGGTGGACCAACCAACTCCGGCCACCAGTTGCAGGTTTTTGAACCTCAATGAAAATACACAAACGTGGTACTAAAATGAAGCTGGGGTGATGTGCATCACCCCTGTAACCTTGGATTGTCCTCAAGATCTCTATCAAGTGAGAAATCTGAGCTTGAAATTCAAGGTGTGCAAACTGAAGGGCTTCAAAACATGAAATCAAGACCACCACTGGCCTGCCTCTTACTCGAGGACTTCAGAAAACAGTTTGAACACAAGCAATTCACATCATGGAGCAAGATATAGATCAAAACAGTTAGATGATAAACCTTTGAAGAGAAGCTTTGATCAACACGATTCCTTCCAACTTTTGCTTCCAATTTGATATTGAGATGTGATATGAATGCAAGGCTAAGGAATAAGTCTTCAAGATCAACTGATTTTGTTGAAATTCAAGCTTGAATTGAGAAAATAAAAATCAGAATTCCTTTGGTATGGTTGGGTTTTGATTTCAGCAGAGCTTCAGGTTGCCTTAAGGTTCAAATTTGAATGAGGGAGGCATTGTATTTATTGCTGAGATGGATGCAAGCAAGTGAAGAGCTCATGTGAATGAAGCTTTGGGTCCCCCATGCATGGGCCTGTACAGGCGCATGTGAGGCCCAAACTCAAGTGTAATTGCAAGCTGATATCACAATGAGTTGAAATGTACGTGCATTCTGAGTTGCAATGGCTTGTGCATGAAATTATAAAGTGAATTGCACAATTGATCATAAATGTTCACCTCTTCGAAAGTCCCACATAGAAAATCCAAACATACGCATGTGAGTAATGGTTGGAAAGGTCTTGACAGAAGGAACAAAATATATGTTGGGAAAAATCCATTTGGAGTTTGGAAATTTGTGAAAATTGGCCTTGAAGTTTGAGGTACAAAACATGTCTTTGAAAAATTTGCCAAAAGTGACCAACATCAAGCCCTTCTGTTTGAATGATGCAAGCCTCAAATGGAAAAATATCCAACACCAAAGTTGTGTATATTTTCAAGATGATCAATTTGGACTTAAACTTTGCATCATTTGGATTTTTTATGAGAACGTTATGGGCACTTGAAGTTGGACATTTTTCAAATTCAATGGTTTTGGTCCAAAGTGACCTATAATGTTTTGTATTATCACATGTGTTTATTTTAGGATTATGAAATTTTGTCCAACATATAATTTTAAGTAGACATCTTAAGTTTTCCAATTCAATTGGTCTCACCTCAAAATCATAAAAATTGAAGAAGTTAGGTCCTTGGGAAGTTGACCTAAAATTAGGGTTTCAGTCAAAATGACCTATAATGTTTTGAAATGAATGATGACCTTCCAAGTTTCAAATGGATTTTGTATGAACATGAAAGTTGTTCATATGGTTATTTAGAACATTGTTTCTCTTGGGGTCATCTTAATTTGAGAAACACATTAAAAAGTTGTGTCTCAGTGGATCTCAGTTTGGTCAGATCACTTGACTGGTCAACTTCTCAAGGCCAAACTTCAAATCTTAATGAATGAATGATTGAGGATACTCACATAGGCTCATATGTGCATAAAATAATTAATGAAAGAACTTCACTTGATTGAATTTGATCATAGGTTGAGGTTGCTTCATGAGCAAGGCACAATCAATGCACAATTGAATTAGGGTTTCCTTGGGAAACAATCCTCAAGCCCTTTGGTTTATCTTGATCAAATTGGAAAATTGAGATCTTCGGGAGACACATATGATTATTAGGAACCTTGTGATCCATTGTAATGCTTGTTATCATCTTCATCTAGCCACTTCAATGAGCATATGGGCTTCCTAGGAGCAGGGGATCACCTGATTGCTTGAGCTTCAAAACAAAAGGAGTTAGTGACATATTTTTGTGCTTTTGGTTAGTAAACAAGATAAGAAAAGCAATAATATACAATACAAGCATGCTTGATGGTATCAAACCAACTCACACAAGTCCCACCCCTAGGGTTAAGGAGCTACACATGCTATGATCCTTGAGGCAATGCAATGAGCAATGATATGATGCCATGAGGGATCTTAGGGTCAACATTAGGGTCTTACAGATGCCCCTATTTAAGGTCATTCTAGCCGGAGATATGAAGGTTAAAATCTTCGTCTCGACGAGGTAGAATGGGCTTAAATAATAACAAAGAGATGAAATTTGGTCCCTAAGAGACCTCATGATGTAGATGTATGCATGCAAAAGTTAATACTCTGTGGGGAAATATGGCCACAAAGGAAAAGAAATCAAGAGAAACTAAAAATCCATAGGAGTAATACACTCACTAGAGAGACAGAGACTCTGGGTAGAAATAAGGGTAAAATGCGTGAGCAGGTCACGACTTGAGAACTTGCTGGGAGACACGAGGGGATTCCACGAAAATAAATCGATAGAAAGACTCGAGCTGACACAAAGATGCATGTATTGGGAAATATGCCAATACATCAAAACTATCCACAAAGGATACTTCGGATAAAAATCCGGACTCAGATGGGAAAATCCAATAAAGGATTCAGCTGAGGAAGAAACAACGAGATATTACCGACATCTGGGTAATAAACTCAAAACGAGACATGTCACCAAAACACCTGTTACTAGGTGAGATCAACACGCTCAGGGAGAAAGAATATCTAAGACCGGTATAAGGGTGAGAGATATCAATCATGTTGGTGTAAGCCCTAGAGGCCAATACTTTTGGTACTTGTATCAAATTATTTATTAATAATAAAAGACTTTTCCTTTATTATGTTTGTTTAATAAAGTCCCTAGAATAGATAGTCCGTTTAATATATCAAGTATGACTTAATCATGAGATCACATTAAACATAAGGACGCTATTCTTAAAGCATCCGTAGTCGAGCTTTATTGTGAAGTGGGATAACATTAAAGCATGAAGACTATTATGTTTGTAGACTGATGATCACATCTCATGGATCATGGATAAGGAGTTATCAAGTCTTAAACATAGGTATGAATATTAAGAGTAATATTTATACTGGATTGACCCGCTATGAGAATGCTATATAGAATGTTATGCAAAGTGTCATAAGTTATTCTCATGGTGATAATGGTGTATACCACTCTTCGACCTGAAACCATTATGGACCCTAGATGTAGAGTCGAGTGCTTTATTGTTGATCCAACATTGTCCGTAACTGGATAACCATAAAGACAGTTGATGGGTACTCCACAAAGCATGCTAAGGGACATGAGTGACCTAGATGGAATTTGCCCATCCTGCGTAACAGGATAAATGTCTATGGGCCCAATATTGAACTGGACAAGGATGACACGGTCTATGCCTTGTGTTCAATATAGACATACGGGTAATTATACACATAATTATTATCACAAAAGGATTTGTCAGATCACATGACATTTTCGTGTCTTGGGTAGCAGTGATGTGTTGCTAGATACCGCTCACTGTTTATTATGTTAAATGCGTGATTTAATATAATTGCCAACGTCGCGAAAACCTACTGGGTCACACACAAAGGACGGATTGATGAGAGATAGAGTAACTAAGGAACATCGTAGGGTACGGTGCACTTAAATGGTAAGGTACCACACGCTTAAGTGATTTTGGGCATATTATAAGATATGGGCCAAAATACACTTAAGTGGGCTTTTTAGCTTGAAGCCCACACAAGTGGTTCTATAAATAGAACCCTTGGATAGAAGCATTATCACTTTTATTGGAATTTCGTTTCCCTCTCTCTCTCTCTCTCTCACTCACTCAAAGCCTTCATTCGTAGCAGCTAGCACTGAGATTGAAGGAATCCGTTCGTGTGGACTGAGTAGAGACGTTGTCATCGTTCAACGTTCGTGATCGCCACAAGAGGTAACGATTCTATCACTGATCATGCCCATTCGTAAGGATCACTAAATGGAGAAAATTTTAAATTCCGTTGCGTTTTGGATCGCCATTCTCCTTCAGTGGTATCAGAGCCACTTACGAAACCATGAATCTGATAACTGTTTATTTTCTGTATTAATACGATCAAAGACAGAATGAATCAAAGATTAAATTGAGATCGATCAAGTTATATATATGATATATGAAATCCTGATGCAAAATACATTATATATGATATAGTGTTCTTGTTTCGTTCATTCAAACACTCAATGGTTGTTTTCCTTTGAGCGATCAATGGTCGTTTGCTTCTTGATCCGAAATTAGTATGGTGAAGCAATGACGTGTTGATCAATCATACTGAATCAACAATCGAGATGTGTTTGACGGTCTGAAATTGGTGCATCAGGGTTAGTGATGGCACAAGGGTTGTGTTGTTAGAGAGTTATGCGATTGGGGTTGTGACTGCACAAGAGTTGTGCTTTCTAAACACTTTTTCGAACAGTGTTAACCGATTAACGCATATGGTTAACCGGTTAACGCAAAACAAAATACCACTTTTTAACTGTTTTTCAAACAGTGTTAACCGGTTAACGCATTTGGTTAACCGGTTAACGCAAAACAGAATACAAATTATGAACAGATTTTCAAACAGTGTTAACCGGTTAACGCATATGGTTAACCGGTTAACGTGAGGCAAAATTCACCCGTTCGGCTAACTCTGCGTGATGTGATCGGTCGTCGAGATTTAATTTGATTTTAATTGATTAAAAGAATTAAAATTGATAATAATAATAATAATAATGTGTTTATTATTGTCTTGTGGTGATCGGTTATGGCCTTAGTTTTCCTTTATTTTGTTTTGGGTTTTAAAATACGACCTGCGTGTCGTGCCTCTCTTTTAATCTCTCAATGTAACTTCTTTTCTCATCTCACTCCCTCGTATGTAAAACGAGTTTCTTTATGTAATGTAATGTTATGAAGAAAGCAAAGAAGTCAGTGCCAAAGGAGGACAACCTTGAAGATCTTGCTTGGAAAAGCTTAGGTCGTTATTAGGTTAGCTTAGGTTCTCTCATTGGCTTGGGAGAACAATTGCGCTAGGGGTCATAACTGTTTCATTATATATGTATGTTGATGCATGTGAGAGACAATTTATATGATAAATAAGCCGGTGAGATCAGAATAATTGCAAATTCCTTCAAACTAAAATATTAAGTTTATGCTTTCCAAGTTTTAGCACTCATCAAGACTAGTATCGGATAATGTAGGTTTCGCCTACGCGAGGTGCATGTTCTATATTAGTAAGGTGCGATGGGATAATTGTAATATCCAACTGCTAAGACAATGGGTCAAACTTAACTAAACAAATTATAATAATATTATATATGTTTGCTTTCCAAGTTTTAGCACTCATCAAGACCAGTATCAGATAATGTAGGTTTCGCCTACGCGAGGTGCATGTTCTATATTAGTAAGGTGCGATGGGATAAATGTAATATCCAACTGCTAAGATAATGGATCAAACTTAATTATAATAATATTAAATATGTTTAGAAGCAAGAGTTGGGAATGATCCATATGATGGATTGGAATAAGGAGTTATTCACCCAACTGAAATTTTCGAGAGTTGTATGAGATACAATTGGAAGGAGTTCCTACCTAAATAACCTCGTTTTGTGTAATCCGCCTACGCGGACTTAGAACGAAGTGAAATATGGATCTCGACCCACTAGAAAAACTTCCAACGGGATTTTCCGAATCAAATGATGAGGGTCATTTGTTTTGAGTAAAATAGTGGGAGCATATTTAATTAAAGGCCTAATTAAATATGTCAATGATACTTATATTTTCATTAATCATTATGTAGATTACCATGACAACAAACACCTCTAACAACATCTTGCGATCAATCCTTGAGAAGGAAAAATTGTCTGGGACAAATTTTCTGGATTGGTACCGAAACATGAGGATTGTCCTCAAACATGATAAAGGGAAAGGCAAGGAAGTTGTCAAACCCAAACCCACTATTGCTGCTTTGAAGCCTAGTGGAGGCATAGCAAAAGAAGGCACATGCTTCCATTGCGGTAAGACCGAACACTGGAAGAGGAACTGCCCAAAGTACCTGGAAGATAGGAAGAATGGAGTAGAGACTTCAACTTCCGGTATTTTTGTTATTGAAATTAATTTATCTACTTTTGCATCATGGGTATTAGATACTGGATGCGGTTCTCACATTTGTACAAATGTGCATGGACTAAAAAGGAGTAGAGATTTGGCAAAAGGTGAAGTCGACCTACGAGTTGGCAATGGAGCAAAGGTTGCTGCTTTAGCCGTAGGAACTTATGTATTGACTTTACCTAGTGGTTTAATAATTCAGTTACAGAACTGTTATTATGTACCTGCAATTAGCAGGAATATTATTTCCGTTTCTTGTTTGGACAAGTTTGGTTTTTCATTCATAATAAAGAACAATTGTTGTTCAATTTATTTGAATGATATATTCTATGCTATTGCACAAATGAACAATGGATTATATGTCCTTGATCTTGAAATGCATATTTATAACATTAATACTAAAAGGATGAAACCTAATGAGTTAAATCCAACTTACCTTTGGCATTGTCGATTAGGCCACATAAATGAGAAGCGCATTTCCAAACTCCATAAAGATGGACTCTTGGACTCTTTTGATTATGAATCATATGAGACATGCAGATCTTGTTTAATTGGAAAGATGACAAAGTCTCCATTCACGGGAAAAGGTGAAAGAGCTAATGATCTTTTGGCCCTCATACATACTTATGTATGTGGACCACTGAACATACCAGCCATAGGAGGTTTTCAGTACTTCATCACATTTACTGATGATTTCAGTAGATATGGTTATGTCTATTTAATGAAACACAAATAAGAGTCCTTTGAAAAGTTCAAGGAATTCAAGAATGAAGTACAAAACCAACTAGGTAAAAATATTAAAACTCTTCGATCAGATCGAGGTGGTGAGTATTTAAGCCTAGAGTTTGATGACCATCTGAAAGAGTGTGGGATCCTATCCCAACTTACTCCTCCTGGAACACCCCAATGGAATGGTGTATCTGAGAGAAGAATTCGAACCCTGTTAGACATGGTCCGATCCATGATGAGTCACGCCGATCTTCCAAACTCCTTTTGGGGACATGCACTACTGACAGCAGCTTACACACTTAACCGTGTTCCATCCAAAAGGTTGAGAAGACACCATATGAGATATGGAGTGGTAAGAAACCACATATGTCTTACATGAAGATTTGGGGTTACGAAGTTTATGTGAAACGATAAATTTCAACTAAGCTTGAGCCAAAATCTGACAAATGCTTATTTGTGGGATATCCTAAAGAAACAAGAGGGTATTATTTCTACAATCCTTTTGAGGGCAAAGTGTTTGTCGCTCGAACTGGAGTTTTCCTAGAAAAGGATTTTATTTCCAAAGAAACTAGTGGGAGGAAAGTAGAGCTTGAAGAAATTCAAGAATCACAAAGCATCGATACACCTATGGAGGAATTAGAGCATGCTAAGGGACATGAGTGACCTAGATGGAATTTGCCCATCCTGCGTAACAGGATAAATGTCTATGGGCCCAATATTGAACTGGACAAGGATGACACGGTCTATGCCTTGTGTTCAATATAGACATACGGGTAATTATACACATAATTATTATCACAAAAGGATTTGTCAGATCACATGACATTTTCGTGTCTTGGGTAGCAGTGATGTGTTGCTAGATACCGCTCATTGTTTATTATGTTAAATGCGTGATTTAATTTAATTGCCAACGTCACGAAAATCTACAGGGTCACACACAAAGGACTGATTGATGAGAGATAGAGTAACTAAGGAACACCATAGGGTACGGTGCACTTAAATGGTAAGGTACCACACGCTTAAGTGATTTTGGGCATATTATAAGATATGGGCCAAAATACACTTAAGTGGGCTTTTTAGCTTGAAGCCCACACAAGTGGTTCTATAAATATAACCCTTGGGTAGAAGCATTGTCACTCTTCTTGGAATTTTGTTTCCCTCTCTCTCACTCAAAGCCTTCATTCGTAGCAGCTAGCACTGAGATTGAAGGAATCTGTTCGTGTGGACTGAGTAGAGACGTTGTCATCGTTCAACGTTCGTGATCGCCACAAGAGGTAACGATTCTATCACTTATCATGCCCATTCGTAAGGATCACTAAATGGAGAAATTTTTAAATTCCGCTGCGTTTTGGATCACCATTCTCCTTCAAATCATCTGAAACATCCGAGGAGGACCTAAAAGGCATATCTCAACTCAGGAAAATCTGACTCCATAGGGGACAAAAAGTCATAATAGGGAGCAGAAGGAAGGAACACCAGGGATACCGGTTACTGGGCATATAATAGGTGACCAACCAAGCGTGAATTGGGAACATATCCAAGACACTCATCATCCGAAAAGGAGGGCTGAAAAAGCAAACTCAATTTATAGGATGGGCATTTGATTCCACAAGGAAAAATGAATCTTACTCAACTGGGGAAGAAAAAGACTTCGACTGAAGAGCGCATGAGATATATTATCTATTACCGTCAGAACATAGATAACATACTCGCATGGAAGATTATCCACAACCGGTTACTGGGTTAATAAAGGATAAATCGACCGAAAAAGAAAGGACATCGGGATACCGGTTACTGGGTATAAAATGATGACCAATCCAAAGGAGAAACAATCATTACCAAACAAGGGAAATGAAAGATGACTCGCGGGGAATAAATTGCTTAACAAAAGCAATTATCCAAGAGATATATCACCGGCTACTGGGTGGTATACTTAGAAAAATGAAGGAATATCAATACCGAATATTGGATAAAGATAACCAATCAAAGAGGGGATTACATCTACCGGTTATTGGGTAGAAAACCACAGAAATAGGAATTACAACTACCGGTTACTGGGTAGAAGGCCACAAAAATAGGACTTACAACTACCGGTTACTGGGTAGAAGGCCACAAAGTATCCACTGGGGAAAAGATGAACAATTACTGGTTACTGAGTAATTGAACAACTAAACCACATGGAATTGCAGGGGGGAATAACAAGAAAGGAGTCAATCTAGGAACAAACTAGAAAGACACAACCAAACAAAATTCAACCTAATGAGGATATAACTCAGGGGAGTAATTCCATCCAGATACACAAATGGGGAGGAAACTGAAACAATAATCATCCACGAGGACATAACTCAGTGGGGAATTTAGAAGGAAAGATAGACATTTTTTGCCTACAGGGCTGACTCTATATAGAGAGATCAGACACAAACATCTGCTTGGGGAAGAATATTTTACCAACAACAGGAGATAACAAGCAAAGATATATGGTAAAGAATGCAACATGAATATCTGAATGCTATAATTATGCATGTACATGCGTGGTTTATGTATGATTAATGATGACAGACAGACATATCTAACATAAACAAGTCCGAGAATCAATGGACAGACATCCGGTATAACATCTCAAAAGAGAAAAGCCAAGCCCACAGGAGAAATCCAATCTGGCGGGGAGCATCAAATACCAGGAGACACCAATCACTGCTGGGGACAAAGACCACTGTAGGGGATAAGCAAAGGTCACAACTATCAATTATCGGGGATAGGCAAAATCTCAGTTGGGGAACATGCAGAGATATCAATAGGATCTGTTGTTGAACAAACATAAGATCCATCGTAGAGGAAACTCTATTAGGGAGATCAATACGGATAAGATCTGTCGTAGAAGAAACTCTACTGGGGAACTTATCAGGGGATGATATGAAACTCCGTGGGGAACAACCACCAAACGGAAACACATCAATCAAGCATTCTCTTCGAACCGCTGAAGAAACCTACTCTGCTGAGGAAAGAGAGAAACATTGCTCCGCTGGGGAAGGAAATAAAACATCTTCACCACCAACTCAACATAGAGGAAACTTTCCAATAAGGAGGGGAAAACAGATTATCAGGCTCAGATCAGGCAACTCCATTGGGGATAGACTGTAGGTGACCATATCGGGGATAATCTGCTGTGAGCAAACCTACTGGGGATAACTACAAGCCAACCTGCTAAGTATCTCCGGAGGAACTGTTTTGGCTAAGGGGATCGAAAACGAATCCTTCGTCAACACATGTTATGCCAGGGATGAAAAGGGGAACAAACTCTTCACCAACTGCTATAAGCAACTACTGCTGAGGAGATACCTGAAAGATAGCTTTGCAGGGCACACATGCTTACTTCGCTGAGAACTTCTACTCATGCTGGAAATTCCTGCTCACTCTGCTGGAGATTTCCAATTACGCTGGGGGAAGACCAACTTCCTCGAGAATAGATAGCATATCAACTTTTATCAATCTATAAGGGATTTTAGGTAAGTCCACTCAAGGGATGACAACCATATAGTTGATAAAACACAAATGCTAGACTCAGACTCTCTAGGGAGTTGAGGATGTGCAATTCTTTCTGCGCTCGCTGAGAAGACAACCTGAAAGATGAAGAAGAGGATATAAATATGCCAGAATAAACAAATGTCTTACCCTTTAGGAGATCATACTATCCTTGGGAGAGCACTGAAGACATTCCATTTATCCTTTCAGTCGTTGTGAATGTTCACTTTGTTAAAAAAAGAGTTTATAAAAAATTTATTTTTTTAAAACAATGATATTTATCAATTAAAACATGCAAACATTTGTTAAACAGAAACGAATAAGAGTGCAAATAATTGGATAAAGGCTCAAATTTATTTGATAGAATGGTAGTCCGCAAATGGCGAGACTCCGTGGATCTTTACAAATTTGAAATTAGTGATATATATTGGAAAAAGGGATACATTGAACATAATGACCATTTCTCCACCAACTCTGAATCCAATGTATTTGAAGCTTCAGTTGACAATGACTGAGCGAGAATCTTTGACAGATGACAGCTATAGAACAAAGTCTTGTTAGGATGCAGTTACTTGTCAAATCCTTAATTTTTGCCTAGATTGCCCCAGGGTGAGGTACTCAATCTAGCGGGATATATATATATATATATATATATATATATATATATATATATATATATATATATATATATATATATATATATATATATATATATATATATATTCATTTTTATGTCTCTAACTTTTGCCTGGACCGCCCTTTCGGGTTTTCAATCCACCGAGACGCTCATTTTTGCCTAAGTCGCCCTTTCAGGTTTCAACTTAGTGAACTATTCTGTTTTTATTTTTAGGCGAAGCATTTCTTGAATGCATTTGAATTCATAGGACGAGTGAAATCCTCCTCATCCATAGTTGTAAGTATCAAAGCACCGCCTGAAAAGGCTCTCTTAACAACATATGGACCTTCATAGTTTGGAGTCCACTTGCCCTTGGAATCGGGCGCAAAAGACAAGACTTTCTTGAGCACGAGGTCACCTTTTTGGAACACACAAAGTTTGACCTTCTTATCAAAGGCTTTCTTCATCCTTTGCTGATATAACTGACCATGACACATGGCAGTCAATCTCTTCTCTTCAATTAAATTCAGTTGGTCATAACGACTCTGAACCCATTCAACCTCAGTAAACTTGGCTTCCATCAAGACTCTCATTGATGGGATCTCAACCTCTACGGGGAGCATATCCTCCATGCCATATACAAGAGAGAAAGGGGTTGCCCCTGTTGAAGTGCGGACTGATGTACGATAGCCATGCAAAGCAAATGGCAACATCTCATGCCAATCTTTATATGTAAAAACCATCTTCTGGATAATCTTCTTGATGTTCTTATTAGCAACTTCAACAACCCCATTCATCTTGGGTCTATAAGGAGAAGAATTATGATGTGCAATCTTGAACTCACTACATAGCTCTTTCATCATCTTATTGTTCAAGTTAGATCCATTATCATTAATAATCTTGTCTGGCACACCATAACGACATATGATTTGATTCTTGATAAACCTCACAACCACCTACCTAGTCACATTTGCATATGATGCCGCTTCAACCCACTTGGTGAAGTAATCAATGGCTACGAGAATAAAACGGTGATCGTTCGACGCCTTTGGCTCAATCATGCCAATCATGTTGATTCCCCACATGGAGAAAGGCCATGGTGATGAAATAACATTCAGGAGTGTCGGGGGAATATGAATCTTATCCGCATAAATCTGACACTTGTGGCATTTCTTCACATATTTGCATCAGTTAGACTCCATTGTCAGCCAATAGTAGCCTGCTCTCAACATCTTCTTTGCCATGGCATATCCATTGGAATGAGTACCAAATGAACCCTCATGGACTTCAATCATCAACAGGTCTGCTTCGTGTCTATCCACGCATCTGAGCAGAACCATGTCAAAATTCCTCTTATAAAGCACATCACCATTAAGGTAGAAACTTCCAGATAATCTCCTCAAAGTCTTCTTATCTTTAACAGATGCCCCAAGTGGGTAAGTTTGACTTTGGAGAAAGCATTTGATATCAAAATACCATGGCTTATCATCTTTCACTTATTCAACTGCAAATACATGAGTTGGTCTATCCAAGCCCATCATAGTAATATTGGGGATTTCATTCCAATATTTCACCACAATCATTGAAGCAAGTGTAGCAAGAGCATCCGCCATCCGATTCTCATCTCGAGGAATATGATGGAAGTCAACCTCAGTAAAGAAAGTTGAATTCCTCCTCGCATAATCTCTATATGGGATGAGGCCAGGCTGATTCGCCTCCCATTCACCCTTAATCTGATTAACAACAAGGGCCGAATCACCATAAACATCAAGATGTTTGATCCTAAGATCAATACATTCTTCCAAACCCATAATATAGGCTTCATACTCCGCCATATTATTCGTGCATTTGAAAGTTAGCCTTGCTGTAAAAGGAAAATATGTGCCCTGAGGAGTAATAATCACTGCCCTAATACCATTTCCATACTGATTAACAGCGCCATCGAACACCATACCCCATCAGGAACCAGGCTCTGGCCCTTCATCGAGCGTAGGCTCATCGCAATCTTTCATCTTCAAATACAGAATCTCCTCATCCGGGAAGTCGTATTGAACAGACTGACTCTTCAATTGGTTGATGTGCCAAGTGGTCAGCCAAGATACTACCTTTAATAGCTTTCTGAGCTTGATACCCAATGTCATACTCATACAACAACATCTGCCAACATGCAATCCTCCCAGTTAAAGCAGGCTTCTCAAAGATATACTTGATTGGATCCATTTTGGATATCAACCAAGTCATATGATTTAACATATACTGGCGTAAATGCTTAGCAACCCAAGCCAAAGCACAACATGTCTTCTCAAGCATTGAGTACCGAGACTCGCAATCAGTGAACTTCTTACTCAAGTAGTATATATCATATTCTTTCTTCCCTGATTCATCTTGCTGACCCAATACACAACCCATAGAGTCATCAAGCACAATCAAGTACATAATCAATGGTCTCCCTTCACCAGGAGGAGACAGAATCGGAGGCTCAGACAGATACTCTTTGATACTATCAAAGGCTTTTTGGAAATCCTCGGCCCAATCATGACGCTGATCTTTTCGGAGGAGCTTGAATATAGGCGCACCTGTGGCAGTCATGTGGGATATAAATCTGAAAATGTAATTCAAGCGGCCAAGAAAACCTCGAACTTGCTTCTCAGTTTTGGGCGCAGGCATCTCTTGTATTGCTTTGACCTTGGCAGGATCAACTTCAATACCTCTTTCACTAACAATAAAGCCCAATAACTTGCCGGAACGGACTCCAAATGTACCCTTGTTCGGATTCAGGCGGAGTTTGTACTTCCTCAAACTCTAAAAAAGCTTCAACAAGTGCTCTACATGTTCAACTTCCGTTCTTGACTTCGCAATCATATCATCAACATACACCTCGATCTCCTTGTGCATCATATCATGAAACAAGGTAGTCATAGCGCGTTGATACGTGGCTCCGGCGTTCTTCAAACCGAAGGGCATCACTCAATAACAGAATATTCCCCAAGGTGTGATGAATGTTGTCTTCTCCATATCCTCGGGTGCTATTTTAATCTAGTTATAACCAGAAAATCCATCCATAAATGAGAAGACATTGAATTTAGCTGTATTATCTACCAACATATCAATGTGTGGTAGAGGAAAATCATCTTTCAAACTAGCTTTATTCAAGTCTCGATAGTCAACACACATTCGGACTTTTCCATCTTTCTTAGGCACAGGCACAATATTGGCCACCCATTGAGGATATGTAGAAGTCACCAAAAACCCCGCATCAATTTGCTTCTGAACTTCTTCTTTAATCTTCACTGCCATATCAAGATGAGTTCTTCTGAGCTTCTGCTTCACAGGCACACACTCAGGCTTCAAAGGCAGGAAATGTTGCATGATATCAGTATCCAGACCAGGCATGTCTTCATACGACCAGGAAAAGACGTCGACATATTCTCGTAGCAACTCAATCAACCCCTTCTTGACAGACTCTTCAAGGAGTGCCCCAATCTTCACTTCACGAACACAATCTTCAGACCCCAAGTTGACTGTTTCCAGATTCTCAAGATGTGGCTGAATGATCTTCTCTTTGTGCTCAAGCTGACGGGTAATCTCATCAGGAATCTCTTCAACATCATCTTCTTCGGCCTCAAATACAGGGAACTCAAAGTTGGGAGATGGCGTTGGATCATTATGTTCAATGGGTTTGATCAACCTGCATAATGATTTTGAGTATAAAGAGATTTCAGAATTCAAACAAGGCAAATCATTATGCAGATGAAAAGATTGATTTTATTCTCTTTTTTAGGGTTTTATGGTGATCACCAATTTCATGCAAAAAGCAAAAGGGAAAATAATTTGGAAAAAACAAACATTTAACATGTAATTTTTGAATGAATATCATTGTATTAATATGCCAACAATGTCATCACTTCTCCTTTTGGCATGGGAGAAGGGTTTTTTAAACAAAATAAACATATTACATGGACTTGTGGATAACTGTTGGAACATCAACAACAACCCAGTTATTGCAGATTCCACCCGGGATGACAAAGTTGCCCAGATCTTCCTCTTCATCATCTTCCACAATGGCAGCAGCTTCTTGATCTTCAACGGTGTGGATAAAACCTCCACTCTGGAACAACCCACGCTCATTGGAAATGCTTGAAGAATACCCTATGTCAGCTCATGATTTATTATCTTCCAGCTTGATCATTTGTCCTAAACCAGTTATTGCGCCATGCTCAATGGCCATCTTCGCATCATTGTAGGAAGCAACTGAAAAAGGTCATTTCCTTGAAGGCTCAGCAATAGACAAGGCTTGGAACGGAGTCCCAACCTCATCCTCAGTGTCTATATAGGAAAAGGAAGATAAATGGCTAACCAAGAGAACCTTCTCTCCCCCTATCACCACCAACTTCTTGTTCTTGACGAACTTCAATTTCTGGTGTAGGGTGGATGTCACGGCGCCTGCCTCGTGAATCCATGGTTTGCCAAGCAAACAACTATATGACGGATGGATATCCATGATCTGGAAAGTGGTCTGGAAATCACTAGGTCCAATCTTGATCGGGAGTTCAACTTCGCCGATCACAGTTTTCCTCGATCCATCAAAAGCTTTAACTACCACTCCACTCTGCCTCATGGGAGGCCCCTGGTAAGAAAGTTTGGCCAGAGTGGATTTTGGTAACACATTAAGCGATGATCCTGTTTCCACCAACACATTGGACAAGGCATCATCCTTGCAGTTCATAGAAATGTGTAGAGCCAAATTGTGGTCTTTTTCCTCTTCGGGAAGATTAGCATCGCAAAAGCTCAAATTGTTAAAGCAATTATATTTGCAACAATGCTATCAAACTGTTCAATTGTGACATCGTGATCCACGTATGCCACATCCAACACCCTCTGCAAAGCTTCGCGGTGTGGCTCAAAATTCATCAGCAAAGATAAAACAGATATATTTGATGGAGTTTGTAGCAGCTGATCAACAACATTATATTCGCTCCTCTTTATGAGGCTCAACATCTCATCACAGTCCTCTTTTAAAATGCCATGCTGGCTAACCAAGACAGGAGCTTTCACAGATTTATCAACAACAGGGTCAACACCCTTCACAACAAGTGCCGGATTAGAAGAATAAGAAGAAGAAGTCCCCACAGGACCGACTGGATTAACAACAACAGTTCTTCTCACGACATCTTCGTGGGGTTTTGGCTGCACCGAGAAAACACGACCACTACAGGTCACACCACTAACATCTGAGATACTCACAACAGAGGTGGAGGGCAACGACACCTCCTTCCCATCTTCGATCATTACTGCATTGTACCTGTAAGGAACAACTTTGTCAGACGAATACGGGACAGGACCCGCTGGCTTGATTATAAGAGATGGAGAGACCTTCTTCTTGCTGCCATCATACTTGACGACAACAGGCTCTGGTATTCTGAAAACAGGGGATATAACATTCACTTCATCCTCATTTCGATTCTGAAGTATCTCGATCATTCCCTGATCCAACATCTCTTGGATGTCCTTCCTGACTTGTCGGTATCCTCTCTCGTTGACAGTGCACACCTGACACATGTCATGGTCATGCTCATAATGACTGTACCCATACAACAGTCTATGCATCTCGACCAAAGATTTCCTGATATCATTTACATACAAGACTTTATATTTACCAGGGCAACCCTGGACAATGTTAACATCATCTTTCCCATGCTCGGGCAATGGGTTCTTCTTGACATTAGGACCTACGTCCTCGAAAAACAAAATCCCACTTCTAACAAGGTCTTTCACCTTGGTCTTCTGGGGATAGCAATTCTCCACATCATGTCCAGGAGCACCAGAATGATATACACAATGTAACTCAGGCTTGTACCACCATTGAGGATTGGTCGGTACAGCAGGTGGGTCTCTTGGAGTAATTAGCTTTCTATCGATCAAAGAAGGATAGAGTTCAGCGTATGACATTGGAATTGGATCAAAAGTGACCCTCTTCCTCTCGTAGCTGGTGCTGGTGTTATTGTTGTTTCGAGGCTGGTAGGCCTGTTGTTGCGGACGATGTTGTTGTTGATATTGTTGATGTTGTTGTTGTTGCTGATGATGAACTTCCCTGAAGGCAGGTGTTATATGAGCCACCTGGTGTTGGTTAATGGCAGGGCGAGCAATCTTCCTCTTCACAGAGGGTCTTCTTTTAATATGGGAAGACACATCATGTGCCTCTCCCTCTTTCTTTTTTGCAAAGCCCCCATATCTCTTTGCGGAAGAGCCTTCATCTCTAGATAGACGTCATTCACGGACTCCTTCCTCTAGCCTCATTCCCATATTCACCATCTCGGTGAAGTCTGAGGGAGCACTAGCTATCATCCTCTCATAATAGAAAGAAATCAAGGTCTTAAAAAAGATCTTGGTCATTTCTTTCTCCTCGAGGGGTGGCATAATCTGAGCGGCTAACTCACGCCACATCTGGGCGTACTCTTTGAATGTCTCCTTCTCTTTCTGGGACATCGCCCTCAGCTGGTCCCTATCGGGATCCATATCCACATTATACTTATATTTTTTGACGAAAGCTTCGCCAAGATCATTGAAGGAGAGGATGTTCGTGCTGTCCAGACCCATGTACCATCTGAGTGCAGCACCGGACAGGCTGTCCTGGAAGTAGTGGATAAGAAGTTGATCATTCTCAGTTTGCGTTGACATCTTGCGAGCATACATCACAAGATGGCTGAGAGGGAAAGTGTTTCCCTTGTATTTTTCAAAGTCAGGTACTTTGAACTTTACATGGATCTTAACGTTGGGCACAAGGCACAACTCAACAACACTCTTACCGAAGAGGTATTTACCCCTTAGAGTCTTCAGTTCCTTGCGCAGCTCAAGGAATTGGCCGTTCATTGCGTCCATCTTCTCATAAACATTTGGGCCCTCTGATGGCTCAGAATGATAGATGGTGTCTTCTACTCTGGGTAAATTGTGCACAACGGGAGGTGGCAAAGAAAGGACTAGGCTAGATGCCGGCAGAGAGGCGAGAGTTGGAGCAAAACCCTCAGGCACAAAATTTGCGGGCATCCCTCACGGGAACCCGGCTGGCATAGTAGGAGTGAAGTGAGCAGTGGCGGCAGGTACAGTTGAGGAAGCTACCTCTAAAATAACCGTCCTCGTGGGAGGAGTTGCAGGAGTTGGAGATGATTGGCTCTGAGCAGTCAGCACTGACTCCATCAGGGCAGTCATCCTAGCTACTTCCTCTTTCAGTTCCCGGTTCTCTTGCTCTAGACGATCCATCAGTCTTGGAAGATTGGCTCTAGTGTTATACCGGTGCGTTAGCTTGTCTTCAAAATAAATGAAGAGGAAAGAGTTAGACCACTGATTAGAGTTGAACAAAACATGCTTATGCATATGATGCATGCAATGCTTGTGCCTATGATTTGTTTTAATTTGAGGAACATTATAGAGATCTATTTGCAAATATTTGGAAATATTAATCTTTTAAGACACACATGGGATACTCATAGCAATAATATTTGGAAATTTTTTTACACCAAAGAAGTAGTACAGTTTTGGTAACTAAATACAATACAAGAGGAAAGGAGAATAAACATCCTATGGAACCCTAGAAACAATCGTCCAAAGCTCTCGAGATCGGAAGATAAGTTGCACGAAGCCTCTTCACCTCTCTCTCATAAGCTGCTTCCATATCAGCCTTCTCCTTGGCGAGTTGATCATACGTCCTCTTCCAAAACTTGGATGACTGAGGAAGAAGAGAAGTAACCACATCATCAGGCTCATCAATAACCTGATGCTCAAGAAATTCTATCACATCATCCTTATCTATGAGTTGCTGAAGTAGTTCCTCTCGCTCACGAACCCAAGCACGCGAACGATCTTCATCTCTCAACTCCTCTACTCCTTGGTTAGGGAGGGTTGAAGGCCCAACCATAACCATAGGGGTAGGTCTCGGATAGTCGTAGGGTATATGGTACTCAAGCGCTCTCCTCCTCACCCAAGAGGTGTAGGGCTCCAAAGCAATACAATTCTTCGGACCAAGCTCTTTCCTTCCCTTCCTATGAACCTTGCGCCAGGCGCGGACCATTCTGCCTTTCAAGTTCTGGGGATATTTACCCTCTTGAAAGAACACACCTTCCAACAGAATGTTGTTAGGTTTATCCTTTAAGGGGAACCCAAGCTGATGGCGAGCCAAAATAGGGTTATAGTTAATTCCACCACATGTACCAAGAAGAGGCACATTGGAGAATTCACCATAAGAATCAATAATCTGGACACCATCATACACACAGTTGTACCAAGAGATATCATCATTAGTGAGAGACATAAGTCTCGTAGACCACCGTAGACATCCCTTGTTCTCCTTGAAGGCGAGCTTCTGAGGCAAGTGCGAAATAAACCACTTGTACAACAGAGGCAAACAACACATAATGTTACCACCACCCTTTACATTCCTCATATGTAAAGAGAAATAAGTGTCACCCAACAGAGTCGGAACGGGATTAAGAGTAGAGAAAATCTTAATAGCGTTCACATCCACAAAGTTGTCGATGTTGGGGAATAACACTAGCCCATAGATAAGAAGTTCAAATATGGCTTCAAAGGCGTCCTCACTCATGGCCTTCCCAAACAAGGTAGCTTGGGCAATGAGAAAATCAGATGGGAGACCTTGAATTCCACCTTTGGTAGTCATATGAGCACCAATATCAGATACATCTATGTGAAGCAGATCAGCAATCTCTTGGGAAGAAGGAACCCTCTCCAAGCCACTGAACGACAACTGATCCAAAATAGGTATACCCACAAGATAGGCATACTCCTCAAGTGTAGGCAAAAGCTGGAAATCCGAAAAAGTGAAGCAACGGTACAGAGGATCATAGAACTGCACCAACACACTCATCAGACCTTCATCCACCTGAGTAGCAAGAATAGACAGAAGCTTCCCATGGCGAGCTTTGAACTTCAAGGGATCTAATACATAAGATTTCAAACTCCTTAACTCTTTCAAGTCGGGTTGTCTGAAACTGTACATCTTCGTATTCCTTCTTTGCTTATCCATGTCTGAAAATTTGCAAATAAACCTCTTAAGTTCCTTGAAAATTTTCTCATTGTTGAGGATATGAATGCATATGAATGCATGAATGCATGGATGCAACAATCACACTCAAGTATCAAGCAAGTCACGCCACACAAAGGTCATGGGATGGCTCAAGTCATTCTCAATATCAATCATCCATTTTGGTGGATTATGGTTTACACCTTATCAACACCCAAGTTCCATTGATATTGAGGATATACAAGAACGGATCAACCGCGAATCAAGGGTTTGTTGTGAGTCACGAGCATGGAGTCTCGGTTAAGAACCACCCAAAGGGAATGTACTATGGTTAAACCTGACAATCATGTTCTAAAAAGGTCCCCATAGTCATCATATCATCTTTCGGATATTATCAGATAAAATGACTACTCGTATTCCAAAAATATTCTCAAGAGAAACTCTTATGAGTGTAGTATCGCGTAACAATCGTATCAAATCTTACACTTGAATGACCTTCGAACTACGTCCTAACATGGGCCAAGATGGGCTAGGTAATCTAAGGTCCTTGGCTTCTAAGGTTTATATTGGAAAGAGTAATGCCTAACCACGACTACTCGTGTGACATTATTGATCCCAACAAGACCTCCACCAAGTGAATGGGCTTGCAAGTCAACTTGCTAAGGAATAACTCCACACAAGTCAACAAGACTATGCCATTCTCCTATCATAAGTGAACTCGAGTTTGGGTAAAGAACTCATCTCACAAGAGACCACCAAGCACACAAGCAATTGATATATCAAGCAATTCATACATTACAAACAATACAGTCATCCCAAATTTGCACAAAAATATGTCACAAATAAATATAAACATATAACACACCAAGGAAAAAAATAGGCTAAACCCACTAGGAAATGGAAATCCCCAGCAGAGTCGCCACTTTTCTGTAGCGGGGTATTCGTTACCTTTAGATTTATTGACTAAATCAAAAGTAAGCATACAATTCGAGTCGCCACCGCACTTCTATTTATCCAAAGGAAAGGTTAGAAAGCGAACAAAAACCAAGTAAGAAGTTTTATCAAATCAAAAACTAATAAAAATGTCAGAGATCTGCGTAAGGGGGTTGGTTATGAAATGGGAAGGTTTTAAGCACCCAAAACATCCTTAGTACTCTAAGGGAGCCCTTTTTGCAAATGTGTGTTGTAGGTTGGTATTTGTGAAAATATTTGTGCAAACAAGATTGGGGAGATGAGAAAAGAATATACATATTATTTACAATTTTGTTGTTTGAATGGATAAACCCATTGTCGATGTACCATCACAAAGGTAGGATCAAAACCTCGTAGTTCGGGGTAAAAATCTCAAAAAAAGATTGGTGAATTGATTTGATCAAAAGCCTTAAGGTCTTTTGTTATCAAAGGGATAAAACTCAACCTAAACCAACAATCCACCATGTGAGGAGAGCTTCAACATACTAGTGAGGGATCCACCCTATAATAAGTATGGAAGACTTATAGTCCAATCACTAAGGATAAGGTGAGGTTTACATCAACCACTATGATAACTCAAACCTATGGCTAATGTTTATGAAAAAAAGTTTTAACAAAGGTGGCCATTGGAACCACAAAAACAACTTGAAGTGAGTTGTATTTACAAATTAGGAGTATTCACAAAATGAAGTCAAATTTGACTTAAGGTTCATTCATAATGAGTATTAATGAAAAGAGTTTGAAAAATCAAAGGCATAAGGCCTAGGTTTCTAGTTTTGAAAATGATGTCAAAGTTTGCACAAAATGAGTTTGGCTTGGGTTAGAGTGAGGAGAAGAAGAGAAGGGCTAGTCCTAAAGCCTGCAAAGGTGAGAGAAGAGATAAAACCCTTGGAGTTCCTTTCTTGAGATCATAAAGATGATTCAAGATGCTCCTTTCCTTTGGACTTAGCAAGCAACAAGCAATCAAGACAAATAAACATTCAAGCTCCTAGGATATCCATTTGGCTTGTCTCTCTTAACTTGGCTACTCATGACAATGGTCCTTCTTACTATCTCAAGATGGAATCCCTATCACACGAGAACAAACAATCAAAAAGTTCAGAACATAATAAGACGAATGGACAAAGAATGAGTTTAGATTAAGGGTCCTTTCAAGTCAACTTTAATATTAAGCATTCTAAAGGCATGAGGCCTAGTTGCTCTTCAACAAATTTAGCATTCTAAAGGCATGAGGCCTAGTTACTCTTGAACTCCTTTAAGGATAGGTAAGGTCCTAATTCTAAGTCCTTTCTCCTTTTTGCATTGGGTTCACACAAACAAAGACAAAACAAACACAAAGCAACAATATATTTATATACAATAATGAGCTCAAGTGAGCAAAAGGAAAATGACATAAACATAAAATATGAGCTCAAGTGAGCAAAGTAAAAAGCAATATGAATAAATGAGCAAGAAATAAAGGGCATTAAAGTAAATTGCAAGAATTAAATGCTTGAATTTAAAGTTAGTAGTTAATGGTTATATTAGTGTGTCATAAGACAATTTAGCGCTATGTTAAGCAATCGTAAGTGGACTAATGTAGTAGTCACACCTATCTGAGGTCGGTCAATAAAACTATAGGCAAATAAACACAAGTTAGAGATCATGACTAGTAAGCCAAGCTCCTACAACTTGCCATGCCAAAAGAAAAGAAGGAAAGACCTTGTATGGATTTTAGGTTTTTTGCTTGACCACGAAGCAACCTATCTTGGACACAAAGCAACTCACTTGATCTTTGATCAAGTTGAGTTTGATTTGGATCAAAGAAGGTTAAGCCTCTCATATGTCAAGGCTAACCACAAATCATTAACTCATTGACCAAAATAAAAAAAAGGAAGAATATGAAGATGAAATGAAATGGATAAAAGGAGAATTCAAATGAAGTAATCAAAACACAATGATCAAATGTGAATCAAAATCAACATCATCCAATGCAAAACAAAAGAGAAATCAAGATTAGAAGTCAACAAAGTCAAACATATTTTTTGGTATTTTTGAAATTAAAATAAATGCAAAATTAAAATGGACAAAATATGGTCAAATCTCAAATTCAATTTAAATCAACTTAGACAAGTCCAATTGAATCATCATAGGTCTAACATGGTCAAACAAGATTTGACAAAAAATTTCAACCTTTTTTGAAAACAGAAACTATTTTAAAACAATTAAAAACAATAAAATATAACACAAATGAATTAAAATCTCAAAGAAATCTCAAATCAATTAAGAAATTGATGAGAAGATTTTTCATAGACTTATCATGATCCATATGTGTTAAGAAAATATTTTTGGAATTTTCAGATATCAAAAACTATTTAAAGTGAATTAAAAACTATTAAAAATAAAGTAATTTTCAAAAAATATTAAATGAAGTTATCAAAATAATTAAAAATTAGATTATGAAACTAGATTTTTCAAGAATTTTTTTGCCATTGGTCTCATATTTTTATGACTTCAAATAAAATAGTTATGAATTTTTGAAAATAAATGGAATTAAAAGAAAATAAAATAGATAATAGAAAATATGAAAAAACAAGGAGCGCTGGATGGAATTCATTAAATGACGTGGACACATCCAATGGCTCAGAGGCGCTAGTGTACCATGATCCTTAGTCCAACGCGCCACAAAGTGTATTAAAATAAGCCAATAGAACGCATGGCTGAGATTAGAACGTGTGAGCCTCATCCAAGGGCCTAGGTTCAACCACGTGGGGATGGTGGTGGAAACCACCATCTTCTCCGATGGACCAACCAACTCCGGCCATCAGTTGCAGGTTTTTGAACCTCAATGAAAATACACAAACGTGGTACCAAAATGAAGTTGGGGTGATGTACATCACCCCTGTAACCTTGGATTGTCCTCAAGATATCTATCAAGTGAGAAATCTGCGCTTGAAATTCAAGGTGTGCAAACTGAAGAGCTTCAAAACATGAAATCAAGACCACCACTGGCCTGCCTCTTACTCGAGGACTTCAGAAAACAGTTTGAAAACAAGCAATTCGCATCATGGAGCAAGATATAAATCAAAACAGTTAGATGATAAACCTTTGAAGAGCAACTTTGATCAGCATGATTCCTTCCAACTTTTGCTTCCAATTTGATCTTGAGATGTGATATGAATGCAAGGCTAAGGAATAAGTCTTGAAGATCAACTGATTTTGTTGAAATTCAAGCTTGAATTGAGAAAATAAAAATCAGAATTCCTTTGGTATGGTTGGGTTTTGATTTTAGCAGAGCTTCAGGTTGCCTTAAGGTTCAGATTTGAATGAGGGAGGCATTGTATTTATAGCTGAGATGGATGTGAGCAAGTGAAGAACTCGTGTGAATGAAGCTTTGGGTCCTCCATGCATGGGCCTGTATAGGCACATGTGAGGCCCAAACTCAAGTGTAATTGCAAGCTGATATCACAATGAGTTGAAATGGACGTGCATTCTGAGCTGCAATGGCTTGTGCATGAAATTATAAGGTGAATTGCACAATTGATCATAAATGTTCACCTCTTCGAAAGTCCCACATAGAAAATACAAACATAGGCATGTGAGTAATGGTTGGAAAGGTCTTGACATAAGGAACAAAAGCTATGTTAGGCAAAAATCCATTTGGATTTTGGAAATTTGTGAAAACTGGCCTTGAAGTTTGAGGTACAAAACATGTCTTTGAAAAATTTGCCAAAAGTGACCAACTTCAAGCCCTTCTGTTTCAATGATGTAAGCCTCAAATGGAAAATATCCAACATAAAAGTTGTATATATTTTCAAGATGATAAATTTTGACTTAAATTTTGCATCATTTGGATTTTTGAAGAGAAAGTTATCGGCAATTGAAGTTGGATATTTTCCAAATTCAATGGTTTTGGTCCAAAGTGACCTATAATATTTTGTATTATCACATGTGTTTCTTTTAGGATTATGAAATTTTGTCCAACATAACATTTGAACTAGACATCTTAAGTTTTCCAATGCAATTTGTCTCACCTAAAAATCATAAAAATTGAAGAAGTGAGGTCCTTGGGAAGTTGACCCAAAACTAGGGTTTCAGTCAAAATGACCTATAATGTTTTGAAATGAATGATGACCTTCCAAGTTTCAAATGGATTTTTGATGAACATGAAAGTTATTTATATGATTCTTGAGAACATTGTTTCTATTTGGGTCATCTTCATTTGACAAACACATTAAAAGTTGTGTCTCAGTGGATCTCAGTTTGGTCAGATGACTTGACTGGTCAACTTCTCAAGGCCAAACTTCAAATCTTAATGAATGAATGATTGAGGATACTCACATAGGCTCATATATGCATAAAATAATTAATGAAAGAAGTTCCCTTGATTGAATTTTATCATAGGTTGAGGTTGCTTCATGAACAAGGCATAGTCAATGCATAGTTGAATTAGGGTTTCCTTGGGAAACAATCCTCAAGCCCTTTGGTTTATCTTGATCAAATTGGAAAATTGAGATCTTTGGGAGACACATATGATGATTAGGAACCTTGTGATCCATTTTCATGCTTGTTCTCATCTTCATCTAGTCACTTCAATGAGCATATGGGCTTCCTAGGAGCAGGGGATCACCTGATTGCTGGAGCTTCAAACTAAAAGGAGTTAGTGACATATTTTTGTGCTTTTGGTTAGTAAACAAGATAAGAAAAGCAATAATATACAATACAAGCATGCTTGGTGGTGTCAAACCAACTCACACAAGTCCCACCCCTAGGGTTAAGGAGCTACACATGCTATGATCCTTGAGGCAATGCAATAGGCAATGATATGATGCCATGAGGGATCTTAGGGTCAAAATTAGGGTCTTACAGTCTGGAACACATTGACCACTTCAAGGTCTTGGAGAGGAGTTTTAACAATTTCTTCACCTACTTCAATGTATCTGAAAGAAGTCAAATGGCTGACGAAAATATCTTCCTCTCCGGATACTGATACCAACTTACCAGAAGTAACAAACTTCAGCTTCTGGTGAAGTGTCGAGGTGACAACTCCAGCAACATGGATCCAAGGTCTACCTAAAAGACAGCTATAGGCAGGCCTAATATCCATTACCTGGAAGGTAATACGAAAAGTTTTAGGGCCAATCAGGATTGGGAGGTCAATCTCCCCAATAACTGTTTGCTTAGACCCATTAAAAGCTTTCACTATCAAAGCACTGAGTCTCATCTGCACCCCTTCAATATTCAATTGTGCCAGGGTAGTCTTAAGTAACACGTTCAAGGATGAACCTGTATCTACCAATATTCGAGCCAAAGTAACATCTGTACACTGAATGGAGATATGAAGCGCCATATTATGTTCTCGCCCATTAAGGGGTAAATAATCATTAGTGAACATCAAACAACTACTAGCATTGAGATTAGCAACCATATTATCAAACTGATTAACATTGATGTCTTCTGCCATATAAGCTTCGTTCAAGAACTTCAATAGAGCAGTCCTATGAGCCTCAGAACTCATAAGTAGAGAAAGAATGGAGATTTTTGAAGTACTTTGGTTGAGCTGATCTACGACCTTGTAGTCACTCTTCTTGATGATTTTTAAGAATTCTCTATCCTCTTCAGCAGTCACTGCTTTCTTAGATGAGCCTTCTCCTGATTCTGGAGGATTCACCTCTTTCCCCCTTTGTTGGTTCAACTGTTGGTGCACTTTCTTTGTTTGGGATCACTTCAGGAGCGAAAACCCTTCCACTCCGAGTCACACCACTAGCTCCAGCGATGTTAGTCACATCTGGCTCTTTCAAGATTACTGGTTTATTACCCACATAAACTACAGGCTCATAGTTCCAAGGAACTGCTTTGGTACTATCAAATGAGAATGGAGCGGGAACATAGATAACCATGGGCTTAATCTTCTTCACTGGCTCTAGGTCAACATTTCTCTGATAAGGGACCACAAAAGGCTTGGGAAGCCTCTCTTGATCAAACACAGGCACAATCACAACAACATCCTCATCAATCTTTGCTCTGGTGAACTGAATAACCCGCTGATCCATCAGACATTGAAGACAAATTTTGAATTCACCATACTGATCAGGGTTGGATGAACACACCACATAATTATCATGTACTCCATTCATCAATTTTGCTTCCATCAATCTAGCATGGACCACTGTTAAAAGAGTCTTCAACTTGAACACATCCTTTATCAATCCATCATCAATTGAACTTTCTATAGCATTGACACCTGCACCATCATGTTTAGGAAAAGGATTGTTCCCCACATTTGGAACATCAACAAAAGACAATATTTTCTGATCTATCAACTCTTGAACCCGGAGCTTGAACACCTTGCAATTCTATGTTGTATGCCCCTCTGAATTAGCATGAAAGGCACATCTAGCATTCTCATCATACCAAGGCTTATGCGGCTTCGGCATTGGAGGCAATGCCCTTGGCACGACAGTCCCATTTTGAATTAGATATGGCAGCAATTGAGTGTAAGTCATTGGGATAGGAGTGGTATTCACATTATTGTACTATTGATATGCCCTTTGTTGATTTGGTTGTTGCTGATAAACTAGACATGGTTGATTGTTCTGTTGATTTCTCTATTGATATTGAGGTGGAGGAGCCTAGAACTGAGGTTGTGGAGTTTGATATTGAGGAACTGGAACTTTATAGTGAGGTATCGGAGCTGGAATAGGAACAGAAGCAATTGGACGGTAAGGCATGGTTGGATATTAAGCAGCCGCTACATAAGGGTACTGATAATAAGGCACAAAAGCAGGAGCCTTGTATGGTGCCCTCCCCCTTTGAGAAGAAATGACACTAGTCTCACCCTCCTTCCTCTTGAATCTGTTGAAAGGCTTCTTCAAGATTGGTTGACTGCTGGAACCTCCTTGGATTTTACCACTTTTCAATCCTTCCTCTACTCTTTCACCCATGATCACCATGTCAGAAAATCCTATGGACACACTACTGATCAATCTTTCATAATATTGGCCCTGCAAGGTACCCATGAAAATGTCAATCAATTCACGATCAACCAAAGGCGGGTGCACCCTTGCAGCCAATTCTCTCTAGCATTGTGCGTATTCTTTAAAAGATTCATTGTCTTTCTGGGCCATACTCTGAAGCTGAGTACGGTTTGGTGCCATGTCAGTATTATATTTGTATTGGTTTGCAAATGCTTCAGCTAACTCATCCCAAGTGTGGATGTTGATACACTCCAACTGCATGTACCAATCCAAAGATGCCTCAGTTAGACTATCCTGAAAGCAATGGATCATGAGCTTATCATCTCTAGCATAGGCAACCATTTTTCTGCAATACATTTTCAAGTTTATGTTAGGACATGTGAGACCTTCATATTTTTCAAATTTAGGCGCTTTGAATTTTGGAGGAATTACTGCGACTGGGACCAGACACATCTCCAAGGCATTTAATCGGGTTGAGTTATGTCCTTCCAAGATTCTTAGCTTTTCGGCCAGAGCACGGCACATCAAGATAGCCTCAGAATCTTGGGCAGCAGTAGGGATGACCATTGGAGTAGCTCCATTGTAATTCTGCATTTCAAACTCGTCCTGGAGCTCCTCATCAGTGCGGGGAATGCCTACTTGATTGACTATCGGAGGTCCTTGCACAACGACTCCCTCAGCTACTCCAGAAGTATGCGCAGGTGGAGGCACATCAGTTCTTTCAGGCGGTGGAACAAAACCTGGAGGAAGACCATAGATAACAGGATTTGGAATAGGAACTGAAGGTCCTGACTGAAGAGCAACCCCTTGAACTAGGGCATCGTTCCTTGCAGCAGCGGCAACACGAGCCTCTTCTTCCCTTCTAGCCAGAGCTTGTATAGCCTCAAAGATCTGCTCAATCTTGCTTTTGACAGAGTCCATCTCCTCTCTGAAGGTAGCTTGTTCTTCTCGAACTACATCCATGATTCTTCTTGTGTTGGAGTGAGTAGCGTATGCACGTTAAGGAATCAGCTTGAACTACTGGAGACGAGGAAAAAATGAAATGAATTTTTGTTTTGAGAAATGAAATGCATGATGCATACTTTAACGCACGTAGCTATATAAAAAAAATGTATTTTATGCTTATGTTCAATTTTATTTTCAGGGAACCGTGTTAGATTCCTTGTTATTTAGCAAGCATTCAAAGAGATCACGGGGAATAAAACAAGAATGGAACCAAACTTTTTGTAAAAAAGAAACTCAAAATCCTTCATTCATTCAATTCAAAACAGAGTACAAGGATTGAGTACAAAATATTCTTTCAAACATAAAGGAAAGTACAAAACGACAGGGTTAGACTGTAGGCTTCTGTTTGTTGAGCTCTTCCAACTCTCCTTTGAACCTTTTCATCATGTCTTCACAAAGATAAATAAAGTCGGTCACTGAAGGAGGGATGTTATAATTGTCTATGTCTTCCAGAGCACATCTTAGCATCAAAGGCACATTCTTAGCCATGCCATTACAGAAGTCTATCAAACTGGCAAACTTGTCTCGATACTCATTTCTTTGTTCATGTAAAAACTGGATGGTTTCCTCGCAGGCTACCAAACTAGCATTCACATTTTCCCTTGCGTTCATCCAATCTTCACCTTCCCGTAGCAAAGAGTCATGTCGGCCTCTCCAGTATCGTTCCCACTCATTAGCATTTTCAGCCTCATGGCACTTTCCTTTCCATATTTCAGGTGTAACCTGAGTAGCAGCCAGAGCACTCTCTTTACTACGGTGTTCTCGTTCTTCCCTTTCTTTTGATTCATAGAGTGAAACACTGAGGTTGGCTATCTTAGCCTCAAGCGCCTCTCTTATCTCCTTCTTTTGTTTTGTGGCGAGCTTGCACCATTTCTCTTACTCACGACAATCCCTCTCAGCCTCTTTCAGTTGGCTTTTAATGGTATTCAAGTAGCTATCAGCCTGATCTAACCCATGTTTGACATTTTTTCTCTTATATTCCTCCTTATCAGTTGTAATACCCCAAAATTTACCCTTCATTTTTATTGGAAGCATGGGATTATGTTTCACACTTCATTAGCATCATACTAGGTCATACTCATTGCATACTGCATTAGTGACTTGGGAATCAGGTTTTGATTGATCACTCCTTAACAGAAGTAGCCCACACAAAGAAAGATTGAGAATTGGACTTCATTCTCCAAGTATACAAGTCTCAAGGGTCTCAAGGGGGTCCAGGTATCTTATTAAGGTCCTCAGTTCATCAGTGAAGGATTCAGAGCTATCAGAGTGTTCATCTGGATTAAATCAAGAAATTAGGGTTTCAAGGCTACCTGCAACAGGCAATGTTTGGTTGGAAGTAGATGGGCCCATCCATGTCATGATTAGAGAGGCATCTTGGCCTAGGAAGATTCACAATTATCTCAGAAAGATCCATTGACAATCAGTGCAATCAATTCTTGATCATTTTGCCCTAAATCTAGGGTTTGGTATAAAATCACTTTATTTCTGATTCTTTGGGTGAACCTCTTTTCCATGGCCCTCCATATGTCCACAAGGGTCTACATGAAAAAAATCAGCTCTTTATTTGAGCCAGAAGTGCTTCAATTGATCACTGGAATCGGGAATCAGACAGTTTGGGAAAAGTCAACTGTGGGGCCAGAAAAGTCAACTCCTGACATTTTGAGAGTGGAATCTCAAAATCCATGCCTAAGGGAGCCTACATGTGAAATTTGATCAAGGTTGGATCATGGATTCATCATTTAATCAGGAATTGGAAAAATTACTTAATTTGGAAATGGTTGACTTTCCATTTAGGGCAAGTTTTCATGATTGTTGCATTCACTTTAAGCCCATTTTTCATCAAGATAAAAGTGCCATTTGAAATTTCTCCAACATGAAAGTTATTCTTCTTGTTCCAAGCATTCTAGAGATATAAAGTTTGCTCCATTTGGATTAAAATTGAGAAAGTTATGCTTAGTCAAAGTGAGACATATTTTTATGACACTTAGAAAAATTTCTAAGTCCAAAAATCTTCAAAGTTTGTCAAGACTTCTTGGTCAGTTTTCTTGCACTTCAAGGCATTATTTGAAAATGTTTTCTTCACAACAATTGTACCTTGCCATGTCCTATTTCTCATCCTTTTGGAATCATCTCATTTGGATCTATGGTTTGAGAGATACATTCACCTAAAGTGGGCATCATGACTTGATTTTCTAAGCAACATTTAGGCCAAACCTGCCCAATCAGTTTTGCATGGTGAGACATGAACTTGAGGGCTATTTTTCACCTTCTTCCATTCATCCTTTCCACTTGTGCTCAATATTAAAAATGACATACTCCACGATATCTTGCTACTGTTTGCATTATTTCTCCAATTGGTGACTTGAGCATCAAGTTACATGGCCATAAAGTCACCACCTTGGAATGGATTTCTTGCTTGCCAAGTTATGCTGCAAACCAGCCCACGTTGTTGCTACCTCTTGTGGCCATGCATTGGATATTCATTCACTTAAGTTTGGCCAAAAATAACAACATTTCACATGCCCTAATACACCTCACTTTCGCATTATTGTTGCTTATGAATAAATCAATTATTTCAAAGCCCATGAAGCATGTGATCCACCCTATTTAAAAGTTGCAAACCATAAACCTAAAAGAGGCATTGGTGAATTTTCGTGGCAAGCAAGGCAAGGTAACCATATTACTCCATCTTCCATGGCCATGTATTAATATATATATGCTTATTATTGTTCACCATGCTATTTATATGCTTTCTTATCATGCTCATCATCATTACCATGCCAATCATGTACTTGTGAAGCCCTCCATATGAGGCAATGTCCATGTTACTAATTTATGCATGCTGAGTTTTTACCTTTGCCTGTGGCCATGTTGTCATCTTGTGGTCAACTTTTCTCCATGATTAAGTCATCATTTTATTCAAACAAGGATACCATGTTAATCTACACATTTTGTACTTGAATTTTGGTTTTTACTTCATCTCATTTGGTGCACTATGGCATGCGTATTATTGAGTGGAAGATGGAAGAAATCCACTGCGTTTTCACGCGTTTCTGCATGCATGGCTAGGGTTTTTGGTTTGTGAAGAAGATGATTATGTGGCACGCTTATAAGCCATTAGATCAGGCGCTGGTATTCTAATTTGGGCCGCCCATACTATTTTGTCTTCTAGTCACTTAAAATGACCTTGACCAATTGACACAATGTTACATGAATTTTTTAATTAAAATGTACATTCCATTTTCTCACGCCTGGATATTTGGTTTGGGTTATGGGCCTTGCGCCCATAGCTTTCCACACCTCCCTTTCAGGGCCCATCAACACCAATCCATTTATTTTCATTTTCTTTTTCAACTCACATTTATTTTTCTGTTGTGATTTTAATTATTTTAAAATGTTTTCTTTATTCATAAAAATGTCCAAAAATAATTTTCATATGTCTTAATGTCTTATTTAATTTTATTTAATTTTTATTTTCGTATTTATTTAATGTTAATATTTTATTTTAATTATTCTTTCCAAATGGTCCATTTTAGCACATATTTTTTCTTGATTTTATTTTTATGTCTTAAAATTATTTTTAGCTTTTGATTTTTGGGATGAAGGTTGACCACTGTCCCATAATCAACCTGACCTTTTCTTGGAATTTTATTTCCCATTTTCAATTTATTTTGG
This sequence comes from Lathyrus oleraceus, assembly GCF_024323335.1. Lineage (NCBI taxonomy): Eukaryota > Viridiplantae > Streptophyta > Magnoliopsida > Fabales > Fabaceae > Lathyrus > Lathyrus oleraceus. The sequence continues at coordinate 136,153,961 of NC_066582.1, read as the reverse complement.
ATTTAATTTTGACCTAGTCTTGTTGGTTGACTTTTGGTTTGATCTCTGTTTTATTTCAATTAATTTATGCACCAATTTTCATTATTTTAAAAATATTTTTGAGGGATGATGATGTCCTGACGCCACCTAACTTAATTTAATTTTTCATAATTTTCTTGATTAATTTGATATTTTTTAAGTTGACCCGAATGTTCAGTTGACTTCTTTATGATCGATGTTTGACTTAGGGATTGCTTATGGCAATTGAAGAGATCTTTTGATCCACCCTTGTCCATCTCATATGCCATGTATTAGAGGCTTTTCATATTGATTTTATTTGGTCCTTACCTCATTTCCTGATTAAATTATTCAGTGGACCCTTTTGTGCACATTTTCATCTGTCTGATTCATCTGTTATCTGTTATACTTGTTTCTTTTATCCATGATTCTATTGCTTGACTGTTCAACATATTCATACTCCCATACATTGTTTAATGCTCCTTTACTCCATTATTTGATTCTTTGATTTGATTATATCCTTATTTACTTATCCGATCTGATTGATAACTATTGCCTACTTGTATGATGTATGGGGCATATATTCTTATTGTTTGATTGACATGAACCATCCCCATTCATAACAAATGTACCCTTCTCCCATGAAGTGTATAATGTTTATTCTTTTATTCTTTATTCATCTATTAATACAAGAATTAAAACGAACATCCGATAATCATTTCAAAACAAGATCAAAAGCTCGATCCAACATCGAGTAATCATTTTCAATACTTAACAAAACCAACACGTATTCATCCACCCTCTTGTAAGTCGATTGCTTCAGGCATCGCCATTTCTATTTTAAGTCGATTGATTCAAGCATCGCCATCTACCTGTAAGTCGATTGCTTCATGCATCGCCATCTACCCTTATCTGTGGCTCCTCTCCTTGCTCCATCTGTCGACTCTTGTTCTGTTTAGGTAGCACCCATTAGGTAGAACCCTTTGTATGATAACATAGATAGAATTCCCTTATTCTTTGCATGCTAACATTAGGTAGATGTTCCCTTTGTAAATCCTAACACATAGGTCCACATTGCATGACAACTCTAGGGCAGAGCTTCACCATTTTTAGACCTTCCGTGCGTCTCCGATCTTGTGGCATGTCAGTCCGTTCTATTGCAAAGAGGTAACTGCCTAAGACTCGATTCAGCGAGCTGCGACAACTACTGCTAGGACGTTGAACACATAGCCCACTCTCCTTTGACACAACTGGTATCCTCTTTTGTAAAGTCCATGTTCAGATGGCAATCCTTAAACCCAAGTTAGTCGAACTACGACAACTCTGATTCTCATGTTCAGATGAGATACGTAGGCACAAGACGCGATGTCTTGCCGAGTTTGACTGATAACTAATAACTAATCCTTGTTTGCTTTCGCCCTTGCTGCGATTCCTTTCTCTCGCCCTCGTTGCGATCGAGACCTTCCCTTTCTCTTGCCCTAGTTGCAATCGAGACCTTTGTTCCCATAGTTAATTGAACTACGTTTTGCTCTGATTCTCATTCTATATGAGATACGTAGGCCTAAGACGCGATGTCTTACCGAGCACACTTCTCTTTAACCCATAGGTAGCCGAGCTACGAAGACTCTAATTCTCATACTCAGATGAGATATGTAGGCAGTGGATGCGACATCCTTGCGAGTCATTTTCTTTTGACCTTCTTTTAGCAGATAGTACTTTAGATATACCTACACCCTTTAGACTAGAACAACAAGAGTGGATCCCGTAGAGTACTACGGATGCGTAGGGGTGCTAATACCTTCCCTTTGCATAATCGACTCCCGAACCCAAGATTTGGTTGCGAGACCTTGTCTTTTCCTTCTCTCTAGGTTTTCTTCGATCATTTCCTTTCCCTCCTTTGGGATAAATAACGAACGGTGGCGACTCTTCTGTTTCTTTTCTTCGCCGGTTGTGATTTTTTCGCATTTCAGTTGCGACAGCTGGCGACTCTGTTGGGGACCCTGGTTTCCCTATGCGAGTCTCTCCTAGCTTTTGTGAGTTTCTTGTTTGTTGGGTGTTTATTCTTTTGTACAGTTATTTACTTTCAGCATTTATCTGCTTTATCTTATTGTATTGTGTACATATCATTGATGTATCTGTTGGATCTGTTGGGTTGGTTGTTTGTTGGGATGGGTTGTTCTATGAGAGATAAGCCTACTACCCAGGCTTGAGTGTACACACAGGTTTTAGAGTGGATAGTCATGTGGCTTGCGTAGTATGTTGCTACGTTAAGTCGTTCATGAAGACCCACACCCAGACGAGGTTTCTTTTGGATATATTCTGTCCTACGGGTGTTCCGTAACGACAAGATGTTCCTTTAGAAATCGTCGACTTTGGTGACCATTTCCCGAGGACTCAGCCGAGGCCTCTCCTCCGAGACGCGGTTATGTTAGCTCTGGTGGGCGCATTCTCGCTGCTCAATCTGAGGACCCCGAGGCTGGGAACTTGCTTTTAGGATGTTCTGTTGAGGGGAGTCAGTGGAGGTCTTTGGTCTCGTAATAATTCCAAACCTTCGGTGGTAAACGTATTATTCTCGACTTAAGGGCTAGAAGCTGGCAAACTTCTGTTCTTAGAACCTACCAGTGAGGGACGGGCTAAATTCAGGAAACCTTGACCTTCAGCCAACCCGGTTTTCTGGTATTTTTGTTGGAACAGAGCTTTGATCTCTTATATGTTCCTCAGTGGTTTTCTCTTCAGACAGTGTGACCTGACAGTTGTTCAAGTGGATACAGCAATCCTGATTCCCATGTCACTGCATTGCATCACATCATTTCGCATTCATATCATTTAACACATGTTTATCTATTTCTAGGGGTTTATATCTTCTTCTTGATTCTAGTCGGGGTTTTCTGGTTCTCTTAAGATGGATAGTTTATCTGATGTGAGACTGGAATCAAGGGGTAGAATACCTTTTGGAATTGATAAACATGTCATTGCATTTGCATATTCATTAGCATGTCTTGCATAACAGGTACCGCCGCAGTGTTCTCATTTTGTTTGGTATTCCACTAGCAGGATAGCTGACTCAGGCATTCACCGATACGGTACTCGCAGGAATCAACAGAGAGCAATGGAAGGTCTACAAGCAGAGCTTGCTGAGATGAGGATTCACATGAATCAGTTCATGGAAGTGGTCCAAGGAGTGGCTCAGGGACAGCAGGAGCTTAGATTGTTGGTACAGAGGAATCCCCCTACTACTCAACCGGAGGTTGTGGCTGATCCTCCAGCTGGAGAGGCTAATGAACCCAATGGACCGGCGACTATCCCTATCCCACATGTCAACCTTGATCAACAACCCATCCATGATGATCAGGAGGATCAGTTCCCCCTGCTTCAGGAGGACTTTGGCATGGGCCATGATATGGACCCTATGTTTCGGAGACTGGAAGAGAGGTTGAAAGTTGTGGAAGGGCAGAATGCTCTTGGAAGGGATGTTGCTAACTTGGGGCTGGTCCTAGGTGTGAGAGTTCCACCAAAGTTCAGAGTCCCCGTTTTTGATAAATACAATGGAAACTCTTGCCCGAAGACTCACGTACAAGCTTACTTCCGCAAGATGGTTGTGTGTTCTGATGATGAGAAGCTGCTCATGTATTTCTTCCAGGACAGCCTAGCTGGGGCATCCTTGGAGTGGTATATGAGGCTGGACAAAGCCCATATTCGCTGTTGGAGAGACTTGGCTGAGGCCTTTGTGAAGCAATATCAATACAATGCGGATATGGCACCTGACAGAACTCAACTCCAGAATCTGTCTCTCAAGAGCAACGAGTGCTTCAAAGAATATGCTCAACGCTGGAGAGAGATAGCTTCCCGTGTTCAGCCTCCTATGTTGGAGAAAGAGATGGCCAACATGTTTATGAACACACTGCCTGGATCTTATTTGGAGCGTCTGGTTGGTTGCAACGCCTCCAATTTTGCTGATGTGGTCTTTACCGGTGAGAGGGTGGAGAACTACTTGAAGACGTGTAAGATCCAAAATGGGGTTGGATCATCTTCGGGGTCAAATATGTCGTTCTTAGGAGGACAGAAGAGGAGAGAAGGGGATGCAAATGATGTGTCTTCTTATCAGAGCAGAGGTAACCGAAGGAGCAGTTTTCAGAATTACCATCAGCAACCCTATGTTGCAGCTGTGACCATTCCGGCTGCAGCACCAGTTCAACAACAACAACCTCAACGTCAACAAAATCAGTACCAACAACAACAGGGTGACAAACCTGCCTACCAACAGAGACAAAGGATGTTGGATAGGCGTTTCGACACTCTTCTGATGTCGTACGCCCAGTTGCTTCCCAACCTTCAACAATTACAACTTGTGCAGTTACGCACTTTGGCTCCTCCTATTGGCAGGCTTCCAGTGGGTTATGACGCCAATGCTAGGTGTGAGTTCCACTCTGGGGCACCTGGCCACACTATTGAGAACTGCAAAGCTTTTAAGCACGTAGTTCAGGACCTTATTGACTCAAAGGCCATTAACTTTGCGTCGACTCCTAATGTTGTCAACAATCCTATGTCACAGCATGGTAGGGCAAATGTTAACATGGTCGAAGGAGAAGCCAAATCCGTCAAGGAGGTGTTGAAACTGAAGACTCCGCTGTTAGAAATCAAAGAATACTTGCTAAAGGCAGATGTTTTCCCCGGCTGTGGGAGCGGTTGTTTGGGTTGTACTGCACAGAGTGGGGGTTGTGTGAAGCTGCAGTAGGGTATCCAGGCCTTTCTTGACGATGGTATCCTTCAAGCTGAAGACCTATCTTCCCGAAAGTCTATTGAAGGGGTTATTGAAGGGGTTGTTAAGAATGCAGATGCTAATCCTCTCTTGCCTGAAGATGCCATTGTCGTTGATGAATTTACAAATATTGTTCCTGCTGATTTTTTAATTCCCAATGATGTAATTGATTTTCCTGATGCTATTGTTGATATTCCAAACATTATGCTTGATTCTAATGTACTTGTTGAACCTGATTCCGATGTTCCGGATGCTTGTTTTTCAATGAATAAGATTTCTGAGTATGACTGTGACGTCGCCACTATCACAATTTTCTACCCGACCGCTTAGATCAGTGTGCCAGTAGCGCAACCGGTACCACTAGTGCGACCGCATCAATCCACTATGACCATCACGACCCCTGGTCCTTTACCTTTCACCAGCGAAAGGGCCATTCCTTGGCATTACGGGGGGAGTGTGTACACATATGATCATAGAGTGGAGCAGCCACTGAAAGTAGAAGAGGTGCAAGATCAGAAGTCTGGACCCGGAGTTGAGGTAAAAGATCCCGCAGTGGACAATGTAGGTGGAATCGGGCGATTCACCAGAAGTGGTAGACTATTCTCACCACCAGCTACCCAATCTGATAGTGCTGACGCCGCGGCGAAGGCCAAAGGCAAGCAAGTTGTGAATGAGGGTACCCCTGCACCACAGGCTGGCTCTGAGCCTGCTTTTGCGAAATATGTGGACGAGCTCTTGAGAATTATAAAGAAAAGAGACTACAAGGTAGTCGATCAGTTGATTCAGACACCGTCTAAGATATCTATTCTCTCACTCCTGCTGTGTTCGGAGGCACACAAGGAGGCACTCCTGAAGGTCCTTAATGCTGCATATGTGCCTCAGGAGATCTCAGTGAACCAATTAGAAGGGATCGTTGCGAATGTTCATGCAAGCAACGGGTTGGGTTTTACTGATTCTGACTTGACGCCAGCTGGACGCAATCATAACAAGGCTTTGCACATCTCGATGGAATGCAAAGACATTGTGTTATCCCATGTTCTGGTGGATACAGGTTCCTCTCTCAACGTGCTACCCAAGAGAGCCCTGTCAAAGTTAGATGTAGAAGGTTTGATCTTGAAGCCTTCCGATCTTGTGGTGAGAGCCTTCGATGGTTCTAAGAGGTCGGTGTTCGGAGAGGTAGAATTGCCAATTTAGATTGGATCACAAACCTTCAACACTGTCTTCTATGTGATGGATATCAGTCCTTCGTATAGCTGCTTGCTGGGTCGTCCTTTGATCCATAATGCCGGGGCAGTCTCCTCGACCTTGCATCAGAAGATCAAGTTCCCGGTCAACGGAAGAATTATCACTGTCTGTGGTGAGGAGGATATTCTGGTTAGTCACCTGTCTTCATTCAATTATGTAGAGGTAGAAGGTGATATTCATGAGACCATGTGTCAGGCCTTTGAGGCAGTTCAAGTCAAGGATGCAGCTCCGGTGGAAGAGGTTGAAGCAGGTGCCTCTATTTTGTCCTTCAAGCAGACACAGGCCTTAGTAAATTCAGGTGTTGCTCCCGGTTGGGGACGTCTGTTGGATTTACCTATGAAGCAAGACAAGTTTGGGATTGGGTATCAGCCAACTCTGACTTCTACAACTTCAACACCTCAGACTCGTTAGGGGCCGATTACTTTCTCCAGTGCTGGCATCATTCAGTATGGCCAGGTCTCTGCAATCAACAAAGAAGATGAGGATAGTGATTGCGACATTGACAACTGGGTGCGTCCAAGGGTCCCGGGCGAATTTCTCCGTAACTGGTCTTCTGAAGAGATTATCCAAGTCACTCTTCTTGAAGAGTAATTTTCTTTGTTTATTCATGCATATCCAAGTCTTACGTTCCGCCCAGGGCGTAATGACTCATTGTAGGGCTCATCTATGTGGATACCTGCATTTTTTTATCATAAATAAAGGACGTCTTTTTGCATTCAAATATTTTGTTCACTGTCTTTCTATCTTTGCAGTTTTCAAAAATCAAAAATCAAAACAATACATTTGGCAATGTTTTGTTTAGTTTTCACTTCTTGTTCACACTCATAAGCACATACCATCACTCATGCAGATGCACATCACCGGATCCTATTGATAACAGTTCTGCTATGGCTCGTTTCGACTTTGAAAATCCAATCTTTCAAGCTGGAGAAGAGGGTGATGAAGACTGTGAACTCCCTGAAGAACTTTCCAGGTTGTTAAAATAGGAGGAAAAGGTCATTTAACCGCATCAAGAGTCTATTGAAGTGATTAATCTCGGCATCGAGGACGCCAAGAGAGAAATCAAGATAGGGGTTGCTTTGGAAGATAATGTGAAGAAGGGGCTGATTGAATTACTGGTCTTATCAAGACATGCCAGGGCTTAACACAGACATTGTGGTACACCGTTTGCCTCTCAAAGAGGATTGTCCTTCGGTCAAGCATAAGCTCAGAAGAACAAGACCAGAGATGGCTGTCAAGATAAAGGAAGAAGTGGAAAAACAGTTGGATGCAGAGTTTCTAGCGGTTACAAATTATCCGCCTTGGGTTGCAAACATCATTCCAGTACCTAAGAAGGATGGAAAGGTACGGATGTGTGTTGACTACCGGGATCTGAACAGAGTTAGTCCTAAAGATGATTTCCCATTACCTCACATCGATGTTTTGGTGGATAACACGGCTCAGTTCTCGGTATTCTCCTTTATGGATGGCTTCTCCGACTATAATCAAATTAAGATGGCACCAGAAGACATGAAGAAAACAACTTTCATAACCCCATGGGGCACCTTCTGTTACAAGATGATGCCGTTTGGTCTGAAAAATGCTGGGGCAACATATAAACGAGCTATGGTAACTATTTTCCATGATATGATTCATCATGAAATCGAGGTTTATGTTGACAATATGATTGCCAAATCTCAGACGGAGGAAGAACATTTGGTGAATTTGCAGAAACTGTTTGAGCGTTTGAGGAAATTCAAGCTGAGGCTTAATCCGAACAAGTGCACTTTCGGGGTGAGATCTAGAAAATTGCTGGGTTTTATTGTTAGTGAAAAAGGGATTGAGGTAGATCCTGCCAAAGTGAAAGCGATACAAGAAATGCATGAGCCAAGAACAGAAAAACAAGTCTGGGGTTTCTTAGGAAGGTTGAACTACATTGCAAGGTTCATCTCTCACCTAACAGCCACGTGTGAGCCAATATTCAAATTGTTAAGAAAAGACCAGGCTATCGGGTGGAATGATGATTGCTAGAGGGCTTTCGAAAAAATAAAAGAGTATTTGTAGAATCCTCCTATCCTTATGCCTCTAGTCCCAGGGAGACCACTGATTATGTATTTGACAATACTTGATAATTCTATGGGTTGTGTTCTCGGTCAACACGATGAGACAGGTAGGAAAGAGCATGCCATCTACTACCTGAGTAAAAAATTCACAGATTGCGAGTCGAGATACTCAATGCTTGAAAAGACATGTTGTGCACTTGCATGGGCTGCTAAGCGGTTGAGATAATACATGCTGACTCACACAACCTTACTGATCTCCAAGATGGATCCGGTCAAGTATATATTCGAGAAGCCAGCTCTTACCGGAAGGTTTGCTCGTTGGCAGATGGTACTGACAGAGTACGACATCCAGTATACATCCCAGAAAGCCATCAAAGGGAGTATTCTGTCAGACTATCTTGCTCAGCAGCCGATTGATGATTATGAACCGATGAAGTTTGATTTTCCAGAAGAAGACATCATGTTCCTCAAGATGAAAGACTGTGAAGAGCCAGTTGTTGAGCAGGGACCTGACCCAGATGAAAAGTGGACTTTAATGTTTGATGGGGCCGTCAATGCCAAAGGAAGTGGAATTGGTGTTGTCATTACCACTCCAAAAGGTTTCCACATGCCTTTCACCGCTCGTCTAACTTTCGAGTGCACCAATAATGAAGCTGAGTATGAGGCCTGTATCTTGGGTATTAAGAAAGCCATTGATTTGAGAATCAAGACTCTGGACATCTTCGGAGATTCAGCTCTAATGATCAATCAAGTGAATAGTGATTGGAATACTCTCCAGCCTAATTTGGTCCCCTACAGAGATTACACGAGAAGACTGTTGACTTTCTTCACAACAGTAAAGCTGTATCATATACCTCGTGATGAGAACCAGATGGCAGATGCTCTTGCTACTCTATCTTCCATGATCAAGGTAATTCGGTGGAACCAAGTTCCCAGGATCGATGTTATGCGCCTTGATAGGGCCACGTATGTGTTTGCTGCTGAACTGGTAGTTGATGACAAGCCCTGGTACCACGACATCAAATGCTTTCTGAAGAATCAAGAGTACCCTGCATAGGCATCCAACAATGATAAAATGACTTTGAGAAGATTGGCAGGCAGTTTCTTCTTGAACAAAGACGACGTGTTGTATAAGAGGAACTTCGACATGGTTTTTCTCAGATGTGTGGATAGACACGAAGCGGACATGTTAATGCAGGAAGTTCATGAAGGCTCCTTCGGTACTCATGCCGGCGGACATGCAATGGCTAAGAAATTGTTGAGAGCGGGTTATTACTGGATGACCATGGAATCTGATTGTTTCAAATATGCTCGGAAGTGTCATAAATGCCAGATTTATGCTGATAAGGTGCATTTGCCGCCAAATCCTCTGAATGTGATGTCTTCTCCGTGGCCTTTTGCTATGTGGGTCATTGATATGATTGGAAATATTAAGCCGACTGCTTCCAATGGGCATCACTTCATCCTTGTTGCCATCGACTATTTCACCAAGTGGGTCGAAGCAGTGTCATTTGCGAAGGTCACCAAACATGTGGTTGCCCGATTCATTAAGAAAGAAATCATTTGTCGTTACGGGATTCCCGAAGGAATCATTACTGATAATGGTCCTAATCTCAATAACAAAAGGATGAAGGAGTTGTGCAAGAACTTCAACATTCAGCATCATAATTCTTCCCCTTATCATCCTATGATGAACGGTGTTGTTGAGGCAGCAAATAAGAACATAAAGAAGATTGTGCAGAAGATGGTCGTTACATACAGGGATTGGCATGAGATGCTACCCTTCGCCTTGCATGGGTACCGTACTTCAGTACGTACATCGACCGGGGCAACCCCTTACTCCCTTGTGTATGGTATGGAAGCAGTCCTACCTGTTGAAGTGGAGATTCCTTCTCTAAGAGTCCTGCTAGATGTTAAGTTAGATGAAGCTGAATGAATTCAGACAAGGTTCAATGAGTTGAGTCTTATCGAAGAGAAGCGAATGACAGTCATTTGTCATGGACAGTTGTATCAAGGTCGGATGAAGAGAGCCTTTGATTAGAAAGTGTATCCTCGATGCTTCCAAGTCGGAGATTTGGTGTTGAAAAGGATCCTTCCTCCTCAGACCGATCATAGGGGCAAGTGGACCATACATTGTCACCAAGATCTTTGATGGTGGAGCCTTAATGCTTGCAACTATGGATGGTGAAGAGTTCACTTCCCCTGTGAACTCAGACACAGTTAAAAAATACTTCGCATAAAATAGACCCGCTGGACGATAAAAAGAATAGTCCAGGCAAAAAATGGGCATCCCGACGAACTAAGAAATAAGAAAAAAGGTTCGGGCAAAAGTTAGGGATTAAAAATGAAAAGATTGTACACCCGGTAAGTTGAAAACCTGAAAAAGGCAACTTAGGCAAAAATGGGTATCCCGATGGATTGAAAACCCGAAAGGGTGATCCAGGCAAAAGTTAGGGATTAAGCGAATGACTGTGTTCTGAGTAGTTCTGAATCTCATCTCGTGTCGATAACTGGAAAATTTCAAAGGGTAGGAAACAGTCCAATCACTTTTTTCAGAAAGCTGATCATCTGGAGGATCTTGAAGACAAGCGAGTCATAGCAGGATTGGAACCCGATAAAAATCCATTTCACATTGCCATTAGATTAATTTCTCATTTTATCTGTTGTGCAATTACCTCTTTCCAGGGATTGCTTCCTGATGTAAATGCCTATTCAGAGGCCATTCAATCAATAAAATCATGTTATTCAGTATATCTCTGTGTTCATTTTCATTTTACTATTTTGTTTGCAAAAATGATGTCCAAATTTTTGATAAACATTGCATCATGAAACATAAGAGCTTTACAGGTACATGCTTAATAAACATTTAAAATTGCTGTAAATTTTAAGTGCTTTGGATCGTCTACTCAGAACAGGTACACTCGGGGCATTTCCTTAAGATCCCCAGTAGATGATCGCGGATGTTTTTCCTCAACAATTGGTATTTGGTATTTTATTCCTGCAGTTGGTCCAAGCATTGGATTCTCCAATCCCCAGCAGGTTCTCACCACTGTACTTCCCCAAGCATTTGTTTCAGATTATACACTCCCCAGTAGAGTCGACAGTGCCAGACTATATCCCTAGTAGAGTCGACAGTGTCAGACTGTATATCCCCAACGGAGTTGACAGTGCCAGATTGTATCTTCCCAGCAGAAGCGGCTGCTCCTCAGAGTTCGATGCCAGATCGATGATCTCGACGCTAGATTTATGGTTTCTTTCCTTGAAGCAGAATCTTGGTACTGTATCGGTGTTTGCTTCCCCCGCTGAGTCGTCTCTCTCGCAGATTATGGTTGCCAGAACCACTGTCACTTTCCGCAGCAGCAAGCTTTCAGTACCATTCTCTCCCCAGTCAGAGTCTCGGTATTATTACTATTGCCAGAACACCGCATGGTCGGTCATTTCCCCACAGAGTTCATTGTGCTTTGTATTTCCAACAGCGTTGCCTGGGTCCAAAAGATTGTGATCATTTCCCCAGCAGAATTCCTTGCCTCGGCTTGGAATTCTCTCTAACCTAGCATTTCGCATCCCTGCATGTAGAATCATATCGCATTGCATCCTCCCAAATCGCGTAGCATTTCCATTTTCATGGAGCATTACGCCATTGAAAAATTCAAACATACGCATGTAAAGCATAAGACATTCTCGATATCCCAAGTGATAAGCCAGAAGATTGTTTCCAGTACTCAGACTGAAATTTGTTCATGACTCATCCCTTATTATTCCCAGCAGGGGTCGTTGGCCCACGCGCCGCCTCAATTATCATTTTCCCTATTTCTTCCGATACTGACAGGCATGAAAGTTTCCGGTATTTAGACCGAAGTGGCATTCATGCCAGTTTTCCGATGTTCAGATCGAAGAAGTTTCCGACGTTCAGGTCGATGCAACTTGTGGCATTCAGGCCAGTTTTCCGGTTTTCAGACCGAAGTGGCATTCATGCCAGTTTTCCGATGTTCAGATCGAAGAAGTTTCCGACGTTCAGGTCGACGCAACTTGTGGCATTCAGGCCAGTTTTTCGGTATTCAGACCGAAGTGGCATTCAGGCCAGTTTCCGGTATTCAGATCAAAGAAGTTTCCGACGTTCAGGTCGATGCAACTTGTGGCATTCAGGCCAGTTTTCCGGTATTCAAACCGAAGTGGCACTCAGGCCAGTTTCCCGGTGTTCAGACCGATGTTTGATAATCTAGTATCTTCCGATGCTCAGATCGAAGTCATTTCCAGTATTCAGATTGATGAGCGGCATTCAGGCCATGGTTATTTCTGTGTTACCATTTATTTTGGTATTCAGGCTAACATTCTTTTTTCGGTGTTCAGACCGACTCTCACCGTACCAGACAGATTCTTTGTTGATGCTCAAGACTACCTCTTTGCCGATCCTGACAGGCATTATTACTTCATTTTCTCATTTCAGTGTAAATTTTCAGGCTTTTATTGTATTCAATCCCTTGATACCTCGAAAGTGCGAAAGTCGTTGCTATCTTCCTTTCGGGTTTCTAGTTGATTGAATAGGGGCAGCTGTAATACCCCAAAATTTACCCTTCATTTTTACTAGAACCATGGGATTATGTTTCACACTTCATTAGCATCATACTAGGTCATACTCATTTCATACTGCATTAGTGACTTGGGAATCAGGTTTTGATTGATCACTCCTTAACAGAAGGAGCCCACACAAAGCAAGATTTAGAATTGGACTTCATTCTCCAAGTATACAAGTCTCAAGGGTCTCAAGGGGGTCCAGGTATCTTATTATGGTCCTCAGTTCATCAGTGAAGGATTCAGAGCTATCAGAGTGTTCATCTGGATTTAATCAAGAAATTAGGGTTTCAGGGCTACCTGAAATAGGCAAAGTTTGGTTGGAAGTAGAGGGGCTCATCCATGTCATGATTAGAGAGGCATCTTGGACTAGGAAGATTCACAATTATCTCAGAAAGATCCATTAACAATCAGTGCAATCAGTTCCTGATCATTTTGCCCTAAAACTAGGGTTTGGTATAAAATCAGTTTATTTTTTATTCTTTGGGTGAAACTCTTTTCCATGGCCCTCCATATATCCACAAGGGTCTACATGCAAAAAATCAACTCTTTATTTGAGCCAGAAGTGCTTCAATTGATCACTGGAATCGGGAATCAGACAGTTTGGGAAAAGTCAACTGTGGGACCAGAAAAGTCAACTCCTAACATTTTGAGAGTGGAATCTCAAAATCCATGCCTAAGGGAGCCTACATGTGAAATTTGATCAAGGTTGGATCATGGATTCATCATTTAATCAGGAATTGGAAAAGTTACTTAATTTGGAAATGGTTGACTTTCCATTTAGGACAAGTTTTCATGATTGTTGCACTCACTTTAAGCCCATTTTCCATCAATATAAAAGCTCCATTTGAACATTTCTTTAACATGAAATTTGTTCCTCTTGTTCCAAGCTTTCTAGAGATATAAAGTTTGCTCCATTTGGATTAAAATTGAGAAAGTTATGCTTAGTCAAAGTGAGATATATTTTTAGGACACTTAGAAAAATTTCTAAGTCCAAAAATCTTCAAAGTTTGTCAAAACTTCTTGGCCAGTTTTCTTGCACTTCAAGGCATTATTTGAAAAAAAATTCTTCCCAACAATTATACTCAGATGCTCGAAAAGGAAGAGGCCTAAGCCCAATCACTCTCTTTTTATCCAAAAGTTTATTATGAAAATGTGTGGAAAATTAGGTCAAAGTTCATTAACGAAAGACGATTATTCAGACAGGGAGATCTACAGTAGTGTCCAAATAATCGAGAAAGAGAAGGTCGATACCCAATTAATCTTTTTCTTCTATAAGAGAAATGACCTAATTCTAGTTATTATTTTATTTTAATATGGAAGACGAATGTTTGAACATTGAGCTCTACAGCAGTATCCTAACATTCGAAACAGAGAAAGTCTAAACTTAATCAGTTTCTTCCATTTTTATTGTGAAAATCTTTTAAAAACAGGGGGACGACTTGACGTTGGATCAAGCGTCTCAAGTTGACTTATGAAAATAGTTTGGATGTGGCGGGGGTTTAGATGTTTTTTAATGACTGGCAATTTGCTTGAATGACCGAGTAAGACTACTCGTATCCAAGTAATTGAGGAGAGGAATCGAAGGCTCGAGACCATTTCCCTTTTCATCCTTTTTAAAGTAGTGTTTAAGTATGATTAAGTATTTTTGGATTTGATTAGGGAAAAGACACTCAATGTTGGATCGAACACTCGTGTTAGTGAAAATTGATTTGACTTTTGAAACTTGCTCGACATTATGATGATTATTTACATGAGGAATCTATAATAAATAAATGGCTTGAAACATAATAAGATAAAATAGATTTAAGGCCCAAAAATCAAGTGAACTAAAAAAATAAAGAGGTGCAAATAAGCATAGGGAATATACATGAATTAGAAAATAAGCTCAAACCTAAAATATAAAAATCACAACCAAAACTAATTCTCCATATTTCTAAACCTAATAATTATTTACTAAAGAATAATGGTGATAATAAAATATATTAAAAAAAAGAAAATAAAAGCTAAAAAAATGGAGGAGAATCCAAGACTTTATACAATGATTTACATAATTACATATAAAATTCAAAATGAGTGATAAAATAAAGTTATTGTATAATAGAAATAACTAATTCTTACTAACTTGCATTACGAGATTTTGAGGTTTACTAACATTTAAAAATGTTATTAAATAAAAAAAATGCTACTATATACAATTTGTAGCACTTAAAGTAATGATAGGTAAAATATGTGTTACTAAATGGATCTAGTACCACTTAAAAGTATTATCTGTAACAATTGAAATTTCATTAGTAGCATTAAATTAATGTCGCGTACTTATGCATTTTTTGTAACAAGACATAACAAAAAATATGCTGAACTTTGATAAATTCAGTAACTAATTTATTTAATCTATTTTGAAGTTTACAAACCAGCATTGCAACAAAATGAAGAGTTAGAGATATGTCCATTCTCAAAATAACAACAACCTCTAAAAGGAAAAATCAAACTATATCTAAAATAATCAAATGTAATGCTGAAAGGCAAGCAAGAAAAGTATACAAACTAAGACTGAAAGAAATAAGGATAGAGTCCTACATATGTGTAGTTTGACCATGTGGTGATTTCTTATAAAAAAAACTTTAACTTTTCTACATTAAAACCAACACCAATGCTATTTGAAATGAAATCAAAATAAATTAAGTTCAGAAACGCTTCAAAAGAAAATATACTTCTTGTTCATGCTAATCTAAAACAGACTCACATAATAAAAACAAACACATCAAATGCCAAAAACAAAAAAAAAAGAAAAGAAAGTGAAACGGTACCCACAAGTGACGCTCGCGGAAAACTGTTTTTCGAAAGGCTCCGATCACCACTCGGTAGCGGCAATGGGAAAGGAGAATGCGGAAGTCGAGGTGGTTAGTCGTGAAGTGCGAACGACACGGTCACGAAACAGAGTCGGTGATGGTTGGTTATGAAAACACGGTGGTCGGAAGAATGTGGTGTGGACTTGCTATATGGTAGTGTAAAAAGGAAAGATAAAAGTAGAG
Organism: Lathyrus oleraceus; assembly: GCF_024323335.1. Lineage (NCBI taxonomy): Eukaryota > Viridiplantae > Streptophyta > Magnoliopsida > Fabales > Fabaceae > Lathyrus > Lathyrus oleraceus. The sequence continues at coordinate 136,138,311 of NC_066582.1, read as the reverse complement.
AAGGCCAAAACTCTCTCTTTCTTCAGTGTTCGTCAATTTTTTTCTTTTTCCATGTGAGAGATGTGAGGTGATTGTTTAGAGATGGAAAGGTTATGAATAGTTTTTTTTTCTGTGTGTGTCTGTGAGGAAATGAAAAAGATACATATGGAGAGAGATGTGTCCAAGTGGGCTGATTTTTGTGGTGAGAAAAATGACCACGTGGCAGTTGGTTTGTGGAGGGGGAAGAAGATATTTGTTTACTCTTTTTTTCTTAAGTAACACTTAACTCTTAAAAAAAATTAAAACTTAAAAAAAACATATAAATATAATATAATTAAAAGATTCAAATAAAATTATATTTAAGGACATGATTAATTCTAAATAAATCTACTATTTAAATTGATTAAAAAAATTGAATAAAAAATGAACAAAACTCGGGCAAATAAATGTTCGAAAAATTAAATTTAATGCACCAAAATTATCAATGCGAAATAAACTTTTCGGAAACATACATGTTTTGATTAAATTTTGAAATGAAAAATGACCGATTAAAAAAGCTCAGACTAATTAAAATGCGACTGAAAAAGTAGTCGAAAAATTAAAATGAGCATGCCAAATTAAAATACGTGAATCGTAGATTAATAAAACTGACGTTTGCAAGCTGAATTTTGAAATTTTTCGCCCGATAATTAGACGTACAGTTGAGAAACGATTCGACCAGTCTGTCTGTAGATCCGGAAAATTATTTTGTGTGACATTTTAAGTGTTATACAAAACAAAATACATGTTGTGACAAGTATACAAATGCAGACGTCTTGTAAATGAACTGAATTGTCGACTGAATAAACATGAACGAACAATTAGATGCAAATGAATCACTCTTGAACCATTTGCTGCTGATTCTCAAACACAAACAAAACCTTATAAAGATTCAGATGATAACAATACTCTTTGATTATCATCTTCTGAACCTCTAAAATAAGATGCAACAGAATGAATGATGCACTGAGATTTGAGAAATTAAATCTTTTGATTTCTCAATCAATAGATAACTGAATGAATGTTATCAAGATCAGATCAAATGCCAGAACTCCTGAGTTTTTATCTAAACTCTGATAAATGCTTTCTAACTAATGAAATGCACAACAAAATCGACCGCTTCATGCTATGCTAATGCGAGTGAAAAGCTCAGGATAAAATTTAGGGTATGACAGATGGTTTACGGGTGCCCCAAGTTTGGGCGTGGTGTACCCCGAACAGAGGTACATATGCTTGGGTTACAAGGCTTCTGATTTATGGAGTGTGAGCTAACACGACTTCCCGACATCCATACGCTGCTGGAGAACTGCTGGGTACCGCTGTATCCTTTGATGCCCCAGGCTTGGTTTGAAGAGCTTTCACGATCAGGGAGAGAACCTTCGTCTCTTTGGATCGTCTTGCCCCAGTTTGTTGGGTATCTGCATGGATTGCCCCAGTCACTGGTTATGAAGCAACTTTATCATAGATTATCTTAATCTGACATGTCCCAGTGTCTTAGAATTGCATTCCTCTGATTAACCGTCTTAGAGGGATTGACTTCTTGTGCTCTTGGGGTGGCCTGCCCCTGTAGGAGCCTTAAAGTAATTGTGCCTCTGGATGGCTGATATTCGAGGGAATGCCCTTGTTTGACTGGTCTACGGAGAGATTTATCGAATCTCGGCGTGACTACTTCTGATTGACTGAATCTTGAAGCGATTTCTCGACGTGATTGCCTCTGATCGACTAGATCTTGAAGAGGCTTCTCGATGTGGCTCCCTCTGATCGATTGGATCTTGAGGCAGTCTCGTCTTTAAGCTCAATAGAGTCTTTCAACATTATGTTCCAGTGTGATCAAAAGAAGTGGCTTGGCCCTGCTCAACGGAGGTCTCAGGCGTTCTTCACTTTTGAATCGTCAGTCAAGATGATTTGCCTCTGCTCAATGGAGGTCTCAGACATTCTGCACTTTTGAATCCTCAGATGAAGTGGCTTTCCCCTGCTCAATGAAGGTCTCAGGAGTTCTTCACTTTTGAATCATCAAGTCCCTCAATTCATGTTCATCGTGGAAGATTTCTGGATGTCAGATGCTTACCCACGAGTAAGACAAGTTCATTTTAGAAATGATAATGCAAATGTCATGTTTACGCAAGTTTTGAAATCCCATTACGTCCACATGGAATTATGATATATAGTGAATGAATCACTAATGAGAATGTCATATCGATACCAACACAAATGATAAGAAAATCATTAAGGAGTCAGTTTTAACACGACTGTACTGACTATAGTACGCTTTCGAACTAAACCCTGCTTCAATTAGGTCTTTTGAGGGTTGTAACGTGGCCTGGTTCACGGTTTTCAGAAAAAAGGATTTATGGCTCGAAACCTATTCTAACCCACCCACTCTTCGTGATGTTCTTCAGTCCTATGTTGAGCTAGTTCGATACAAGCGCCCGCCCTTCAAAAGGGATTTGGGGGGTGAAAATGAACCCACGAGGTTTTCAGAGTGGCAGTCATGCACCTTCTATCTGGTTTGTTGCCACACGACTTTGTTCTTGCTGAGGAATTTTTTATGATTCCTCTTCGTTTGATTTGTTTTTTCATTTCCCTACTTTTGCTGGATTAACTCTGATTTGTAATCCACAGGGATGCCCTAATTTTTGCCTAAGTCACTTGTTCTCAAGTTTTGACTTAGCGGGCCTTATTTCTTTGGATTTTTTTATGGAACTAATCGTGTGACATTTGTTCGATGGATTGGAAGGGTTGCGACTGCCTCGTGCCTCTATGGGTGAGGGACAACCAATGTGGATTTACTGTTTCTGACCTCTTTTGAGGGATAAGATATGGTTGATCCTCAGATAGGACACTCCTCTTTCTAAGTTTGAACGCTTGGTCAAACTAACTGACGACTACCCTGCCCCGGGTTTTGATTGAGGGTTTTATATTTTAGAAAGAAGCTCCTACTCCTTGGCTTGAAGGGGTTAACTAGGGATTATCTTCCTTATAACTCCGGTGTTTGGGGATTTGAAACAATGCCTTACATCATCAACAAGGTTCTATTCAAAAGCGTACATGCAGTGAGATCGTGTTTTTAGTTTCATCATTCTCCTTTTGATTTTGTTTAACAAAAGTTTGATATCAATCGAAAATATGAGTGGACACAAATGGATTTATTCAAAACAATGCATATTTAGTTCAATGTCATTATTATTAAAAAAACAAATGAGTTTATTACAAGTGAATATCTACAAATAACAAACAAGAAAAATTACACATGAGAAATGATTGAACAAACTAATGATTTATGGAGTGATCAGCCTTATTCTTCCCACAGCTTGGGGTCTGGGTTCTGGCGGAAGTTGATGAAGTAGTCATATAGATGGAAACTCTTCAAATCTACCACTACTCTGACTGTGGCATTGCAGATGTACTTTCCTGCGCGGGGTCGTTCATTACAATTGGCGTGAACGATATGGCTTTCGAGTCAATCAAATCTTGTACTTTGTGCTTGAAGACATTACAATTATCGATCGAGTGCCCTGGCGTACCAGAGTGATACTCACAGCTTACATTCATGTCATACCCGGGAGGAAGGGGTACTGGAGGAGCCTTGGCTTCTCTTAACTGAACCAACGAATCCCTGAGAAAATAGGCTAGCAGATGACCATACGACGTGGGAATTGGGTCGAACTTTCTAGGAAGCCTCCTTGGTCCCTGTCTACCCCGCTGATCGGAATTCTGTTGCTGGTTTGGATATGGATTCGGTACCGCAGACATACTTGTGTGTGCAGTCTTGGGGGTGCGTACTACATTCAGGCCTTGCAGTGTGAACACAATAACCTTCGAATCGATCAGATCTTGCACTAAGTGTTTTAGAGCTCTGCAGTTCTCAACGGTATGCCCAGGTGCGCCAGAGTGGAATTCACACCTAGCATTGGCATCATAGCCTTGAGGGAGAGGTGTTGCGGGAGGTCCCAACTTTCTATACTTCACCAAGGAGGCTTGAAGCAAGTGAGCAAGCAGTTGACTGTATGACATAGGGATCGGATCTATCCTTCTCTCTGAGTTCTTCGGTTTCTGGTGCCCCAGCTGATAGTAGTTCTGCTGCTGGTTTGGATAGGGGTTCGGCACCGCAGATGCACTTGTCTGTGAAGCCTTGGAGGGGGGGATACTACATTCAAGCCTTGCGGTGTGAACATAATAACCCTCGAATCAATCAGATCTTGTACCTTTTACTTGAGACTCTGACAATCTTCGGTTGAGTGTCCAGGTGCCCTAGAATGGAATACACACCTGGCATCCGCATCATAGTCCGGAGGAAGAGGCGTTGGGAGGGCCTTAGCTTCCCTTAGCTTTACCAATGAATGCATAAGAAAGATGGGGAGAAGTCTACTGTAGGACATAGGAACGTGATCCATATGCCTCGCTACCTTGTTCGCCTCTCTTTGACCTTGTCGAGCATAGTTCCCTTGCTGCTTGGGATATTGATTATACATTGGGTTGCTCTGCCTGGGTCAATGAATAAGAGATGACTGCTGACATGGAGCCATTGAAGATCCAGGATGGGGATGGCGTCCGTGAGGTAACCCCTGATATAGAATAAAGTCAGGCACGTTCGTAGGAGCGATCATTTCTAGTACAACAATTAGCCTATGATTGCTCAACAGTACATTCATGAGATCTGAAGCATGGCCGAACTGACTCTTCAGTTTGTTGAGTTCCAAGCTCAACACTCCCTGACTTTCCAGCAACTCGTCCATGGTAACTCTAGACATACTTCTGGCTTGGACGGATGTCGGGTAACCAGTTAGCTGTATAGAAATGAGAGGTGTTGTGAAACCATTTTTTAAAGACAAGTGTATGAATATATGATTGATACGTGATGCATGATGTATGTATTTGTTTTTATTCTCGAAGAAACCTTATATGATTCATAATGTGACAGTAAAACACTATAAAGTGGCAGATAAAGTTGGAACCTCGACTTCCCACAAATCAAGTGTTTTAATCATGAACTTGATATTACAATTACAGAAGGGTACTATAAAGTAAATCAAACATGAAAAAGGAAAACAATAAAGCTGTGGTCGAATGGCACGCTTTGCTTTCCGCTCCTTCTTCTCTTTCAATTCAGCTTTGAACCTTTTTCTCGTTCGATCACAAAGGTAGATGAATCAGAGTATGGAATGGGGAGTGGTTTTATCATCGGCGTCTTCTTAGAGCATCCTCTAGCTTCCAAGGAACTTCCTTGGCTAACTCGTTACAGAGCCTCATCAACATTCGCATTTGGCTCGGTTCATAGTGGCAGCAGGGTGTAACGAGTTGATAGATCCAACATAAGTATCAAGAAGACTATTTATCTGAGCTTTCTCATTGAGCTAGCCCGAACTCTCATTCTTCAAGGTAGAAAAAACTATCTCTTCAATGTTCGGTACTCAAGATGGCAAGTTCGGCTTTGTGACATTTCTCTCTCTCCAGACTTGGGGGTGATGTAGGAAACCCTGATTGCTTCCCTTTTAAGATGACATTCCACCTCTACCTTGGCATTGGCCTCGCGGAGGGAAAGCTCGAGATTCTGAATCTCCTGGTCGAATTCATCTCTCAATGCCCTCTTCTATTTGGCAACCAACTCGAACCAACGGTGGTTGTCACTTCGCTCCTTTTCTGTCTGCTTTAACTATTTTCGGAGAGAACTTAGCCCCATATTTGCTTGGGCTAAACTATCTTTCCTTTTTTAAGATGACGTTCCACCTCTACCTTGCCATTGGCCTCGCAGAGGGAAAGCTCGAGGTTCTGAATCTCCAGGTAGGATTCTCTGAGAATAAGGCCCAAATATGTATGCAAATGCAATATGTTATGAATGCATATGCTACATGAGGATAGGATCACTGTAGATTCAAGGTGTGTTGGAGGTTAAGTTTCCCTGCAAGAAACCCCTATACCCTCACGAGGTGAGTACTAAGACTTCTGAAGATGCTTAGATTCACGGATCATGAGGCGAAAGTGTCGTCATCGACAAAAAATACTTGTGGGCCAACAACACTTTCGGGATGACCTCATATAAGTGAAGTTTCCTTCAACCTCAAAAGTCAAGGATTGTCTAAAGGTCCTCGGAGTCATGGACCTTCTTCGGAAGAATGGCTATCAACGTGAATGTGACTCACGTGCCAACATAAATCCAAAAATAATCTACTCCAAGCGGGGTCTTCGTACCTCCCCCTCGAGACAACTACGTTCGACGGGTCAATATGAATAGCCCTCATATCTTAGGTGAACTTTCTAAGCCTGTGTATTGGGATTCTCGCTCTATACTACCTATCCCACAAGATCAAAGCAGGATAATATATAACAGAAATATATAATAGGAATGGATAAATAAAGCAAGTAATAACAAAGATAAACATCCAAGGAAAAGGATACATGCAAGCTAGGTTTGACTCGCTTATAGGAACTCCATATTGTCCCCAGCAGAGTCGCCAGCTAAAGCGCCGCGAAAAATACAGAGTCGCCACCGGATTTCATTTATTCCAAAGGAAAGGGAAAATAACGATAAAACCCCAAATGAGAGAAACGGTCTCACAACCAAGAGCGGATTCGTAAGTCAGTTATGCAAGGGGAAGGTATTAGCACCCCTCACATCCATGGTACTCCATAGGAACCACTTGCTCGTATCAAATGCATATGGATGTTTATTTATCTGTAAGTTGCTTGCTATCGGGAATGAGGTGAGAGAATAAGATGGGGGAGAAAATAAGTTTTAAGTTAGTGTGCTCGCCAAGGATTTGGGCCATTGTGCCTACGTATCCCCATACGTGCAATAGGGAAGTCAGAGCTTCGTAGTTAGGCTTAAAAATGGCGTATTTGTTTGGTTATTTTTACTGAACAGTATTGATGTTTGTGTGCTACTATTCACTTGCTTGTATACTCTGTCATGGGAGCAGAAAGTATTTGCTTGTTTGCGGTAAAGTGGATACGCTTGGTTCACACTCTAGCAGTTAAACATTACTTGCTCACACATGGAGGCTTAAGCTTCATTCACGGTAGAACGAAAGTAACACGTCCTTATTGAAAGATTTTGAATAGAGTGCACTAAGGCAAAAGATGATTTGATTGGTTGGGTCGATTTTATGCATGGAGACAAGCATTAGACCCTTGGCTAGATACAGGCAACGGTCCAATAACTCGGGAGTTGAGAGGATAAGTTATCCTAACCACTCTTTTTCATCCAAAAAAGAGATTTGATTCTGAAGGGAGTTTGGCAAGTTTAATAGTTGGAACTTAGAGGGCGGCAAGTATTCGACCCTTGACTAAGTACGGTCAATGATCAAAACACTTAGGAATCGAGGGAACAATGAAGTTCTAACCATTCTTTTTCTTCTTATGTAATGAACAATGAAATGAAGTGTAAAAGCTACTTGAATGGGATCTTGGTCATGAATTTGATGTTGTTGTAATGAATGAATCGACATGAATAGTCTTTGATAGAAAAACCATTGTATTGAACAATGAATTGAATTGTATGGGAAATAGACTTTAACGAACCAATCACATACTCAAAGCTAAGCCTCTTGAAATCAATACACTTGAATGGATGACGACTAACACTAACAAGACTTTGATAGACCATCTTAACATGAACCAATGAACTAATGAAATCCATCATGAACAAACTATGAACATGAATAAACCACGAACCAAACCTAGGCTATGAATAAGAAAACGACCAGATGATATGACATCGTACTTAAACCAACGCTCCATAACAAGTAGGTTTCAACTGGATCTTAGCCAAGCAAGCGAAACATACACTTTATGGAATGATGATGGACCAATTAGGTGGGATTAGGGGTGCACACAAGGAGTAATGCCATGGATTGGGGTTTATAGGAACCAACAAGAAGTCACAATTGAATTTCCAATGATGAGCATATACACAAGTTTCAAGAGATACCTCCAATTAGGGTTTGATAGTTTGAGCCCACCTTTAGCCGCAGAGAAAACCCTAGCTTCCACCCGGTGCAAGCATAAAGCTTTGAATCCAAGATACATGTCCTCTTCTATTGAACAATGGTTATGCAGATGAAATGAAATGTCTGTAAGGCTATGCATATGATTAGGGTTAGTGACCTAGATGAACTTTGTGAAAGGTAGGGTGAATTTTGGGGTATGACAGTTGGGCCTTGATCAAGGTTGATTTGACTTTGCTAGGTTAAGATCATTGGATTTAGGGGATTGATGGAATGTACATTCCATCTCCCAAAATGAATGAATGATCTTAATTTGGTAAAAGTCCTCCTTTGTCCAATTTGAGTTTGATCTATCTTTCCTCCCTCTTCATCTCATTCCCCTTCTTTATGCATTCATGTCATGGACCTATGATATCTCTACTTCCTAAGGCTAGTTGATTGCAAAATCAACATAAGTATGGATGGGATTAGGCCACCCTTTTGCATATTCTTTTTGTGTGTGGTATGTTTCATGAGCATAGTTAATTATACTATGTCTCTAACACACATTAACACCAAAATTCTATTGCTCGACCTCAAATAGTTGTGACTTCTACATAAGTCCAATTACGATTGCTTAACGTAGCGCTAAATTTTGACACAAAAGGCATAGAATTCTAGTTAGTGAGATTGTAAGTCTCCCCTCTTTCATGGTATTGTGTGGAAACTTGGCCTTTTTTCCTTCCTTTGGAAGATATCTTGGTTCAAGGATCCATGCTTGTGATAAGTGGGTTGAGTGTTCTCCAAAGAATGACTTAAAACAAAAGCAAAGCAAAAGCAATACTAACTTCTAACTCATTAACAACTAACATTTAATTTCAAGTCATTTACTTTAATGCATTTTATTTTTTAAGCCTTATTCATTTTCCATTATTCATACCATTCTAATTGTTTATGTTAATGTCATTTTTTTTTACTTTGTCCACATGGACCATATTTTGTGATATATTTTTTTTGTGTATATTGTGTTTGATTATGTGGTCTTTGACCATTAATGTACATAATAAGAACAAAAACCCTAAAAAAACACCTTGTGTGTACTGTTCGTTTGATCTGAGACTATTGGACTTAGAATTTAGGCAATACTCCCTATGCAAAGGACTTGGCAATGCCAAATTTCATGTAACCAATTGCTTGTAATTTGAAACTTCATCTGATACATCATTGAAGATCCATTTGAGTTCATCTGCAACATGATCATTGTGAAGCTGTTATTTTGAACATGTGACTTGTGGCATTGTGGAATTCATCTTCTACATGGGCAAATTTGAAGAAGATCACGGAGTTTCTAAGCTTGGATGTGGCTATCTTTATTTGATGCCTTGCTCTTCAAGTTGAAATTTTGTGCATTGTTTGTTGCTTGATTCTAAAAGTCCAAGGGAATTTGGGTTTCTATATGACATTCTTGTCTATTGGATTGCAGCCCATTGGTCAGATCTTTTCAACTCTTAACTTTTAAATTTTTGCTTAGGATTAGTCTATTTATCTCCTCGCCACTTCTTTAATTTCAAAATCTCTCCCTCCTTTCAAAAATATTCTTTGCTTGTATTTGTAGATTTTCAAACTTTGACCACTTTTGCATACTAGAAACTTTGGCCTTAAGCCATTGCATTTTCAAACTTCTTTGCTTAATCAAACTTGTAAATATACTTAACTATACTTGACTTAAAATTCTCAGAAAGCCAAAAAGAATTAACCCATTCAAACCATTTTTAGGCCTTTGTGCCTTTCAAACTTAAATTTTTGTTAAAAGTAATGTATCAATTGATACCACGAACTACGAGGTTTTGATCCCTCATTTTTATGTTGGTACATAGGCACAAGTCCGAAGGTCTTGTCAAACACAAAAATATAATTAATGAATTATTTTCTCATCCCTCCACTCCATTTTATTGCAAACATCATTTGTGCAACAACACATATGCACACAAAAAGGGCTCCCTAGGAGTACCTAGGACACTATGGGTGCTAACACCTTCCCTCTGTGTAACCAACCCCCTTACCTGTAATCTCTGGCATTTTATTAGTTTTGATTTGAAAACTTCTTATCTTTTGGGTTTTGTTCGTACTTTTCCCTTTTCCCCTTGGAAACAATAAAAGTGCGGTGACGACTCTTGTTTAATTGATGTCTAGCTTATCCATAACTTGATGATCATGAATTTACCGCTACAGGTCTTAGTGCAATTAACAGAAGATTAAATTAGGTTTAGAGATAAATATAAAAGGGTTAGTGGAGCTTTTGAGAGAAGAATATATAAAATAGAATTTTCGTAGAAAAAGAGGCCATGTCTTGAAGTGGGAAGAACAAACCATTAATCTAATGTGAATTTTGCTAAGAATCTGAGGTAAGGGGGAGAAAGGGATTCTATTTGGTGTTTTGCATGAAGGGGTAGAGAAGAGAAACCCTTACTCTCTTTAGGGATTGTATGAACTTTATTATGACTTGTTATTGTTGTAAGATATTCTGGAAATTGATAATTGAAGGTGTGATTATCTAATTTTTGTGACTGAATTCGTGTGCATATGATTTTGTTTATGTGTATATGTTTGTATGACATTGTTGGAATTTTCGAAGGTTTGAACATAATGTGAAATTCATGAGATTGATGAATGAAATGTATAAAACAATGATTTAGCATGTAATTATGATGTTATTACGTATGGTATAAATTTTTAGGCGTGTTAGGATGATTGGGAGTCGACGGTTGGAGTTCAAGAGGACTCTGATGAATGAAACAGAGTTTTCTGCCTTCTGGTGCAGAGTAACGGACGTAACCCAGATGATGGGATGACCGTCATGCACCTCAAGAAGCTGACGATCGTCAGCACTATGACGGGGATACCATCATGGTGTCCAGGTTTTATTTCTCAAGTCAGATGTCGCATTAATGAATGATGATGAGTTTTAATATGATGACGGGTGTCACCCTGGTGACTGGCTACCCGTCATGCTGTCATAAGGGGCATTCTTGTCCCTATTTGTGTAATTCGAGTTACTGATTCAAAACTTTGATATTATTTTACAGTTTGGTTGACATTTGGCTACTGTTTGGTTGTGTTGGTGTTGTTTATTAATTAATATGAGATTAATTAAGCGTGAATTACTTAAATGTTGTTGTGTAAAAGATGTAGCAATTGTATATGATGCATACAATATTATTTTGGTGATGTATATGATGTGAGTGTGATTAGTGCAGTTGTGAGATGCATGATTATATGGTGATTAATTATGTATTGTTTGGTTTGATGATGAATAGTTCATAAGGGAGGAGACTATTTGTGTGCTAATGTGCAATGTTATTATTATTGTTGGATTGTAATTCAAAAGGGAAATTCCTATTGTATATAAATGCATATTGTTTTGGTCAGAAAGGAAACCGTAGGTATTATTATAATTGTTGCATTGATTTGCATGGACATGCATCATTGTGTTATGTCGTTGAAAGAGGCATGTTCAATAGTTCATAAGGGGGATTAGTGGCTTGTCACAAGCTCAAAAGACGGGGTTTGGAGCTCAGAAGATGAGCTTTTGTGTTCAGAAGGGAGGACCCGGTTCCTGAGAGAATCAAATATTGAGTTGTTACCACATGCATAATATCACATTGTGTCGTGAGTTGCATTACCTATATATATATATATATATATATATATATATATAAATAATAGTAAATGGGTGTGAGATTATGGTGATGCTGATTGTGTATTGAATGTATGATATGTTGTATGTTTTTCTACCTTTACATTATTTATATTGTTTATATCGAAGTTTATTTCTCACCCCTTAGCCTTATGTTGTCCACCATAGACATCTTGCTGATAATCAGGAGTAAAGTTGGTGTTGTATGTGGAAGGTGACTCGTTGAAGTTATTCTTCGCTTTATTTACTGTTATCACATTTGGTGGTTTTACGGCTCTAATATTGTAAAATCGAGAACATGGCATTTCTTTCCTTATTTGTTGTTTATCACTCACCCCTGATTAGTTCGAATTCTAGACTTTGTGTTTAAAGTTTATCTAGAGTATTAAAAAGAAAGAAAAAATCAACACAATTCAACCTCACTTCTTGTGCTTTTCTCACCTTTAGTTGACATCAGAGCACGGTCTGTTTTAAACACTTAACAGTGGTACAAAAAAGATCTAAGAGAAAAACATATTAAATCATGTCAGGAGTATCTACAAAGTTTGAATGGTGGAAGAGCAAGATGTACACTCATATAATATGTCTTGATGATGAGCTGTGAAACTCTCACACATGTTCAGAAAAAGATCTATAGAAAATATAATAGAGTTAGAGACATTATGGTAAATGCTCTATCCCCCTATGAGTACATCAAGATTATTGACAAATCTACTATTAAAATTATTTTCAAATAATAAATGTTAAATACAGAGTAAAAATGCAACATCAAAATTGAATAATGATAATAATAACGAAAGTAGGTAGTAAACTCAATAATAATAACAAAATTAAGTAATAATAATCCTACAATAAAAATATGAGATTGATGAAAAGAATTAAGAATTTGAGGTATATTAATGGATGAGAGTCATATTCTTAAAATTCTGAAAGTTTTATATTTTGAGTTGAGACTCGAGAGAAGAGATGTTATTTCAATTTTGGATTTTTTCACTCTTTACAATATGTTTTAGTAAAAAAAATGTGCAACTCGTCTGTTCAAACAAATTCATCGATTCACTTGTTTGACCATTGAATCAATTGGATCAAACTAATTTTCATTGAGTCGATTGTATATTTCGATCTTTAAACATTTTTAATTTGCCAAACTCTTCGGTTCAAAGTCTGATCGGCTGGGTCGGATCAGATTTTGAAACACCAACCAAATGAAAAAAAATATTTATTTTAATTATTAGTCATTAAAGATAATATAAAATTTACACTAAAGGGCGTCCCTCACACATAATTTTAAGGGTGTTTAGTAGAAATTTAAAACATTAAACATCATCAATATTTTATTTATTTATTTATTTATTTTGATAAAGACTTTTACTATTGGGTAAAAATATAACATAATAAGTTGATGTGACTATGGTTTTAAATTGCTATTCCTGTGGTAATATTCAAATAAACATGGTTCACGAATTTATAATTGCAACTTTGAAGTTGTTGCAAATACTTTTAATTTATTTACAGTTTGAAATAAAGTATTTAACTTACTTAAGAAGTTACCTGTTGCAATTGTGATATCAATTGCTGCAAATACTTTTAATTTATTTCACAGTTTGAACGAAAATATTTAACTTAACACATTGTTATAATATCATCTTCACATCAAGGTATAATAATAATCAAACAATGAGAATTACATATCTCTTTTGACACTAAACTCCATGCCTTCTCCTCACCATAAATAAAAAACCAGTTCAACTTATAATAATAATAATAATAATAATAATAATAATAATAATAATAATAATAATAATAATAATAATAATAATAATAATAATAATAATAATATAATAATAATAATAATAATAATAATAATAATAATAATAATAATAATAATAATAATAATAATAATAATAATAATAATAATAATAATAATAATAATAATAATAATAATAATAATAATAATAATAATAATAATCTTTTGAACCTTGATTATAAAATGTAATAATAACTCTTTATCTTTCATATGATTCCTCATTGTTGTTCATCCCCTTGATCACATGACATGAGTTCTTCAGCTCTTTGAGCTTGACCATCCCAATTTGTGTGTACCATCACAAACATCATTGTCATCATACAACATCCCTGTGCTGCCAACATTCCAATCCACAAACCTTCAAAATCAAACCCTCCAAAGAAACTCAACCAAACAGCAATAGGCATTCCAACTACATAAAAACAAAACAAGTTTATATTCGCACCCAATTTCGGCCTAGCCGTTCCCCTCAAGACGCCACAAACCGTTGTTTGTGGACAATTTCCAAACTCACATACACCAACAATCGGCAACACGATTCTCGTCAAATGGATGATCTCTTTGTCTATTGTGAACATACTAGCCCAGACATTCCTCACTGAAACCGCGAACACAAATGCGAAAAACCCTAAAACGAAACTAAAACAAACTCCAACTACAGCCGCGATTTTCGCGTGGTGTGGATTTCCTGCGCCGAGCTCATTACCAACTCTTGTTGAAACTCCGAAGCTTAGAGATGATGGAAAGATGTACATCAACGACGTCGTTTGAATCAAAACTCCCATTGATGCAACACTTGCTTGTGGATTCAGCAATAGTCCACAAAGCAAAGTCATGATTTCATACCACCACCATTCAAGACAAACCGAAAAGCAGCTTGGAATTGCGAGGTTCAATAATGCTTTCCAATTTTTAAAACATCTCCAAGAAATTCCATTCCATGTTGTCTTGTATGTGCCTGTAACTATTATGTAGATGATCAACGAACCAACGAAGTTGAAATTCGTCCAAACAGCGCTTAATGCGACGCCTTTGATACCCAATTTGAGCGTAGACACAAGAAGGTAGTTGATGGGAATGTGAAGGAGAATAGAGAGTGCAGCACAACATGTTAGAGGGAATGTTATTGATTGACTTCGAAGGTAGATTCTCAAAGGGTGAAGAAGTGATTGTGCTGCTAGGTCAGGAAGTGAATAAAGAATGTATAATTGTGCTTCTTTTGATATATCTTCTTGTTGACCAAATAAAAGCAAAATCTTATTCATGTTGAGCCATAAGGATGCTATGAGAATTGAAGTTAGCATAAGAATAAGTACCATCCTTTGCATTGTGAGGCCAAGAAGCATGAACCTTTTTGCGCCGAAAGCTTGGCCACAGATAGGTTCCATCCCCATGGCGAGGCCGGAGAGAACCGAGTAACCGGTGATGTTGGCAAATCCAATGGCGAGTGAGCCACCGGCAAGAGCGAGCTCGCCGAGGTGACCGAGGAAGAGCATTGAGATCATGGAGCGGGAATAGAGTAATAGACCGGTTAATATCATAGGGAGTGATATTTTGGATATGTTTCTTGCTTCATTTAGGGCAAGAGAGAAATGGGAACTTTGGGGATTTGGTGTTTGTTGTTGACATGTTGGAGAATTGGGGATCAAAGGATTTAACATATTTGACTGCTCTTATATGGTTCTCAATATATTTGAGTGATTTTAGTTCTGTTCATTAAATATAAAGGCAGAAGAGGCGTACACAGATAGATTGTTGCCGCAGATTCAAATTCCTAAATTCAATGTATTTATGAAATTATTGTAGTTTTGCGAAAGTTGGTTGGATGAAATTTAAAAGGTGTAATGCACAATACGCTAAACTCGAGGAGGCGACCACAGATATATTATTGCCCCAGATTCAAATCCCCAAATTCAATGTTTTTACGAAATTATTGTATTTTTCCGAAAGTTAGATAAGATGAAATTTAAAAGGAAAAACTTTTGAGTTTGTGCATTTTAAAAAATAAAATAGGTGTAATGCACAATATCCTAAATTCGAGGAGGCGACCACAGATACATAGTTGCCGCCGCGGATTCAAATCCACAAATTCAATGTTTTTTTATGAAATTATTGTCCTTTTTCGAAAGTGAGATAAGGTGAAATTTAAAAGGAAAAACTTTTGAATTTGTGCATTTAAAAAATTAAAATAGGTGTAATGCATAATACCCTAAATCAGAGGAGGCGACCACAGTTACACTGTTGCCGCGGGTTCAAATCCACAAATACAATGTTTTTTATGAAATTATTATCCTTTTTCGAAAGTGAGATAAGGTGAAATTTAAAAGGAATTTTTTTTGAGTTTGTACATTTTAAAAAATAAAATAGGTGTAATGCACAATACCCTAAATCCGAGGAGGCGACCACAGAAACACCGTTGCCGCGGATTCAAATCCACAAATTCAATGTTTTTTATGAAATTATTGTCCTTTTCCGAAAGTGAGATAAGGTGAAATTTAAAAGGAATTTTTTTTGAGGTTGTGCATTTTAAAAAATGAAATAGGTGTAATGCACAATACTCTAAATCTGAGGAGGCTACCACAGTTACACTGTTGCCGCGGATTCAAATCCACAAATTCAATGTTTTTTATGAAATTATTGTCCTTTTTCGAAAATGAGATAAGGTGAAATTTAAAAGGAAAAACTTTTGAGTTTGTGCATTTTAAAAAATAAAATAGATGTAATGCACAATACAGTTACACGGTTGCCGTGGATTCAAATCCACAAATTCAATGTTTTTTATGAAATTATTATCTTTTTTTCGAAAGTGAGATAAGATGAAATTTAAAAGGAAAAACTTTTGAGTTTGTGCATTTTAAAAAATGAAATAGGTATAATAGACAATACTCTAAATCCGAGGAGGCGACCACACAAATTCAATGTTTTTTATGAAATTATTGTCTTTTTTCGAAAGTGAGATAAGATAAAATTTAAAAGGAAAAACTTTTGAGTTTGTGCATTTTAAAAAATGAAATAGGTGTAATGGACAATACTCTAAATTCGAGGAGGCGACCACAGAAACAGTGTTGTCGCGGATTCAAATCCACAAATTCAATGTTTTTTATGAAATTATTGTCCTTTTTCCAAAAGTGAGATAAAATGAAATTTAAAAAGAAAAACTTTTAAATTTTGTTCATTTTAAAAAATGAAATAGGTGTAACGGACAATACCCTAAATCCGAGGAAACGGCCACATATACATTGTTGCCGCCGATTCAAATCCACAAATTCAATGTTTTTTATGAAATTATTGTCGTTTTGCAAAAGTGAGATAAGATTAAATTTAAAAGAAAAAACTTTTAAATTTATATATTTCAAAAATAAAATAGATATAATGCACAATATCCTAAAATAATGAAGAAAGAAAGGAAAAAAATAATTAACAAATTCCTCTAAAGATTAGGAAAGAAAAAAAAAATAAAGAAAAAGTTGAAGACAGTTTTATATTTATTGAAGGAGGGAAAGAGTAAGTTTTTGGGTTGATGTACATACATGTATCGAAAACAAGAGACACGGTTGTGTTTCAACATTTTAAGACAGGGATCAATTGGTAAATATCTATAAATGTTTTTAAATGTTAAATTCATGTTAAATCAATTTTATTAATGGTAATTGAATACACTTTGAACTAAATCTCAGCTATCTCAAACTCTAGTTCAAATTCTTACTATTTTGACCGATCGTTGCGTCTGTCAAATGTTATCTTAAATGAATAAGTTGTTTTGTTTGATCGATTCTACTTGAAGATTTTACTTTTAGAATCAGATACTTTTCTTTTCTCTCGTCATTTATACCAGAATTAGATAAATTTTCGTCAGTTTGTTTTACCTTTAAAAAAAATGATTTTGTTAAAATAAATCATTTTTTAACTATTATAAATTTTTTAATATTTATTTTTTAAAATTAAAAAACAAAATTTAATATTCTATTATTCTATTATATAAACAAAGAATAAAGATTAAAATATAATCAAAATCATAATTTTTTCAAAAAATTATATCTCAAAATGATTTTTATGAAAATATATTTAAAATAATTTTAAAATTAAGTAATTACTTAAAATTTTAATATTTTAAAAAAAATTCAATAATATGATAAAATATCTAAAATAATATTTTTAAAAATAACAATTGAAATCGAATTTTTTTATTTAAAGATTTTATGAAAAATTTATTTAATTCTTTTCTTACATAAAATTATATTACATTATAAAAATCATTTAAAAAAATAAATAACAAAATTAAAACTTCATATACATGGAAAATTAAATATCACACTTCCTCTATTATCACAGGCAAAATTAAGAAAAATAGATATACCACCATCTTAAAACCAGCGGCGGTATCAAATATATTTAGAGTGCCATTATACATGATCTTAGCTTTTTAGAGATATTAATATATATTTTTTATGATATAATTAATAAATATTTAACGTTTGAATGACTTTTTTTTCATAAAAATAATAGACTCCGATCTCTAGATTTATAAGTTGTTGAGTTTTTATGTTTTTTTTTTAAATGAATGATTTTTTCAAACAGATTTAAAAGATTATAAATTTTAGCTTTCAATATTTTTTTTCATCTGAGTTAATATTGTTTATGCTTCGAGATGTTTTTTTTAGAAATTGAAATTGTTAAAAAAAATTATTTGTGATCTTAAATATTGTAAAATATATTAAAAAAATTGTTTTGATTTCAATCAAAAATACATTTTAAATTTTGATTAGTAATAGATTTTTATTAATGTTATAGGAGAAAGTGTACGGATGATAATATTTAAATATTAATAAATGAATGTTGTATGGAATACTAAAAAATATATTTGAGTTGATATATATATATATATATATATATATATATATATATATATATATATATATATATATATATATATATATATATAAGGGTTTGCTAACATAGATCCACTTGTTTTTTGAAGGTCCACGTTAGCAAGATTGAAGAAGAAGAAGATGATGGAAGAGAAAGAGAGAGAATCTGAATGTGTAACTAACTTTCTCTAACAAAATTGGAAGTGGTAACAAAAACTCTTATCCCGAATTGAACTATCTTTTAGTATTTATACAATCAAAATTTCTAATGTAATAAAAATTAACTCTAAATGCAACTGAAATGAATTACAACAAACATCACCCCTTAGTTCATATTCAACTAACTAAA
The DNA here is from genome assembly GCF_024323335.1 of Lathyrus oleraceus. Lineage (NCBI taxonomy): Eukaryota > Viridiplantae > Streptophyta > Magnoliopsida > Fabales > Fabaceae > Lathyrus > Lathyrus oleraceus. The sequence goes on along the minus strand of NC_066582.1, from coordinate 136,119,650 downwards.
ATCAACAACACGAATTTCATCCCTCAAATGGATAAAGTGTTCAGTCTTGATTGTTTTGGTCAGCACATGTGTCAGTTGCTTCTGAGTGCTACTGTAAGCAACTTCAAGCATTTCATTTTAAACCAGATTTCTCGAAAGGGAAATTTATGTCAATATGCTTGCTCCTTCCATGCAGTACTAGATTCTTGGCAAGGATTATGGTTGATTTGTTGCCAGTCATCAACTTCACAAGCTTGCTCACCTTGATTTTGAGATCCTGCAACAAGTTCAGAATCCAAACAGCTTGACAAGCAAAAAAAACATCTGCAATATACTCGATTTCACAGGTTGACAATGCAACCACTGGGTGCTTCTTGGAGCACCAAGAATTGGGACCCCAGATACTTGAAAAAATGTTCAAAAGTACTTCTTATGTCAACTCTGTCTCCACATCAATCAGAGTCTGAATAGCATATCAATTATGAATCAAATTTAGCACCCAAATGGAACAAAACTCCATACTTCAGAGTCCACTTAATATACCTCAGTATCCTGACAACAACTTGGTAATGTGACAACTTTGATTTGTTCATAAACCTACTTACCCTTCCAATTGCATAGCAAATGTTAGGCTTGGTATTAAAGATATCTCAATGAGTCTACCAACGGTTTAAAAATTGTAGCATATACATAATCACCCTTAACATCAGAATCTAACTTGTGATTTGTTTTAGCACGTGTTGTTGCAGACTTGCAATTTATTAGTTCAAATCACTTTAGAAGCTCAAGTTTATACTTCACCTGATGAAAAATTATACCCTTATTAGAGTACAAAACCTGCATCCTTAGAAAATATACCATATTTTTTAGATCAGTCATCTCAAACTCATTCTTCAGCATCTTCTTGAACTTAGTTATCTCATCTTAAAAGCTCTTTGTTAACAATATGTCATCAACATAGAGACACACCAGAATCATATTACTATTAGATGTATGTTGAACACAAACACCTATAAGACCCAAATTTTGACCCTAAGATTCCTCATGCAATTTCATTATAAGCATTATCATTGGGATCATACCTTGGCATCCCCCTTACCCCTCTTTCATTGGATTTATTTTGGGAGAGATCATCAAGCACAATGTGATTGTATCATACTTGTATATCCTCATTTTACTAACCAAAATACCAAAAATATGTCTTTGCATTTGCCTAACTCTTTTGTAGGTGGGGCATGATCTCCATTGATCTACCAAGTTCATATCTAGGGTTTGAGACCCTCATGACAAATAGCACAACCATGAATTGATCCAAGAATGGTTATGAGCATCATATATGAATTCCATTGATTCATACATGTTATATTGATCAAGTTTTCTTCAAGAGTTTGAAGGTGATTTACCTTGGAAACCCTAGTTTGACTGGGTATCTTGAGTAACTGCTCTAACAAGCTATCTCACCAATTGGTCAAATTTTTCAAGGTACACTTCAAAATTTATCATCTTATGCATATATGATCTACCATGAGCCTAGAAAGTCAAAATAATTGAAGGTTAGCAAGTTGGTTGATGGTGGCTGGCCAGATGAACTCATCTAATCAAAACTGGGTCTCCCTAGACCCTATCTCCTACAATTTTCACCATATGAAATTATTCTAAGAGAAAAGTTACTCTAAATTACATTCCAAACAACTTTCATGTTGATACCTAGAGCTAATTTTTCTTGGAAAATCATTTTCTATGTTGAAACATTATAGGTCATTTTGTCTAAACCCTGATTTGAAAGTCAACTTCCCAAGGCCATAACTTGCTCATTTTGTATGATATGAAATATTTCCAAGTTTCACAATCAAATTCAAGATGTCTACTTCAACCTTTATGTTTGGAGTGAGAGCTAATTCAACTTTTATGAGCATGTGATATGAGGTTACATTATAGGTCATTTTTGACCTATACCATGAACAAGTGATTTTTCCAAACTTCAACAATGCATAACTCTATCATTCTAAATTCAAATGACATGAAATTGGTGACATTTTTTAAGATCTTTTAAAGGGATACAACTTTGATGAAGACATTTTTCTTATTTGAAGCTCACATAAAAAGTTAAGCAAGGTGGAATATTGAGGTATATGGCTTGACACTTAGAAAAAATTTCAACATGTTGAAATCTCCAAACTTCCACCTCAAAAGTCACCATGATCCAAGCTCCAAATGAAGAAGTGTTGAATATCAAACTTGTTCCCCTTGATCCAAGCTTTCCAAAGAACTCAAGTTCATGCATTTTGGATAAAGATTGCTAGGTCTGCACATGGCTTTAACAGGGTTGCATCATTGGAAAGAATCAATTGCACAAACTTCAGTTCACACTACCTTGCCATCCAAGCTTCATTCAGACTTCATTTGGAATCATGTTGGACCTTAATGCATTGCATCATGGGCCTGTACATGTCCATGCACTCGTGCCATTCACATTGCCAATTTTGGACAGATTTTGAAGTGTGCAAATATCATTCCCTTTGGCTATAAATAGAAGGCATTTGAGCTCATTTGAATAACACTTTGTGCGCCAACTTTTCCCCCCATTGAAACCCTCTCATTCTAAAGGAAAACCTGAGAAATTTCAATTTGCAATTTGAGTTTGAATCTCAATTGTTGGAGATTCAAGAACTCCAGGATCCAAAGCCTTGCAGCCTCTCTAATCACTTCCTGCTAGCTTCTCAAGTGTGATCACATCGTGTTTGGAGCAAGCCACATCAAGAACTGCATAGCATTGAAGGTAATTTTCAGAAAACTTCATCTCTTCGATTCTCACTCAATTCTCTTGGATCTTTGGTTGTCTGAAGTCCTACCAATATAGGCAAGAAGATTGAGTTGCTTAGAGTTCAAATCGAAGCAACTCAGTTGACACACCTCAAAATTCAACTCCTCATATCTTTTTATATATTTGAAGTTAGTTGAAATTGAGGTCAGATTCGTGCTTTACGCCATTTTTTCTTTCAAATCATGTCTTCCTTTTTTATTTTGGTGATGGTTGAGGGTGGACCAGTCTGGTGAGGTCCACCGGAGAAGAAGACCGGAGTTACAGCTCCGGCCCTGTGTTGGCACGTCTCCAACCATAGGATCCTTTTCAAATGTTTTAATCTCATGTGTTGGTTCTGATTACCATCCCTGCAGCGCATTGACTAATGTCCATTGTGGAACGCGCACTGAGGACCACTTGATCTGCCACCTCAATTAATGAGGGAGATCAAGTGGTCCACGTTTTTTGCTATTTTCTGGTTTTCATTTTAATCCTTTTATTTTCATTAATTCATATTAATTTTAATATTGATCCAAAAAATATGAGAGTTTCACCAAAAAAATTCAAATAATTCTCTCTTTCATATTTAGAATTAAAATTATTTTTTGGATCATTGTTAATATTTTTCATGATTTAATTGATTTTGTGATTATTTTTAATTGTTTAAAAATACTTTTGGATCTTTAAAAATTCTATAAAAAAATCTCCAAGGTCCTTTGACCTTGTTTGACCTATGATAAATCTCATGGCTATTTCTTTGGTGTTTTGATGAGGTTTTAGGAATTTGACAAACCATATTTAATTTAAATGTATTATTTTAGTCTTTTTAATTTGAATAAATGCCAATTAATTGTGTTGACCAATTGTGATGACTTGTTTGAGTTTGACTCTTGTTGTTGGGCCTTGGTCAAGGTTGATTTGACTTTGTCAAGTTAATATCATTGGATTTAAGGGATTGATGAAATGTACATTCCATCTCCCAAAATGAATGGATGATATTAATTTGGTAAAAGTCATCCTTTGACCAATTTGAGTTTTGATTCATTCCCCTCCCTCTTCATCTCATTCCCATTCTTTATGCATTCATATCATTTGGTCTATGATATCTCAAAGTCCTAAGGCTAGTTGATTGAAAATCAACATAAGTATGGATGAAATTAGGCCACATCTTGTGCATTTCTTTTTGTGTGTGGTATTTTTCATGAGCATAATCCATTATACTATGTTCTAACATGCATTAACACCAAAATTCTATTGCCCGATCTCAAATAGTTGTGACTTCTACATAAGTCCAATTACGATTGCTTAACATAGCGCTAAATTTGTGACACAAAAGGCATATCATTCTAGTTAATGAGATTGTAAGTCTCCCATCTTTCATGGTATTGTGTGGAAACTTGGCCTTTTTTTCCTTCCTTTGGAAGATGTCTTGGTTCAAGGATCCATGCTTGTGATAAGTGGGTTGAGTGTTCTCCAAAGAATGACTTAAAAAATGAAAAGCAAAAGCAAAACAATACTAACTTCTAACTCATTAACAACTAACATTTAATTTCAAGCCATTTACTTAAATGCCATTTATTTTTAGTCTTTATTCATTTGCCATTATTCATACCATTCTAGTTGTTTATGTTAATGCAATTTTTACTTTGTCCATTTGGACTATATTGTGTGATATATTCCATTTTGTGTATACTTTGTTTGTTTGTGTGGTCTTTGACCATTAATGTACATAATAACAACAAAAATCCTAAAAAACTTTTGTGTGGACTGTTGACTTGATCTTGGACAAATGGACTTAGAACTTAGGCAACATTCCTGTGCTAAAGGACTTGGCCAATGCCAACTTTTGTGAAAACCAAGTGATTGCAATTTGAAACTTCATCTAATACATCATTCAAGATCCCTTTGAGTTCATCTGCAAAATGATCATTGTGAAGCTGTTATTTTGAACCTGTGACTTGTGGAATTCATTTGTTGCATGGGATAATTTGAAGAAGATCATGGAGTGGCTAAGCTTGGATGTGGCTATCTTTATTTGATACCTTTTCTCTTCAAGATTGATATAATTGTGCATTTATGTGTTGCTTGATTCTAAATATCCAAGGGAGTTTGGGTTTCTATTGACATTCTTGTCTATTGGATTGCTACCTATTGGTCAGATCTTTTTAACTCTTAACTTTTAATTTTGTGCATAAGATTAGTCTCTTCATCTTTTCTCCATTTCTTTAAGCTGAAGTTGAGTTCTACTTATCATCCGCAGACGGACGATCAAATAGAGAGAAATATCCAATCTTTAGAGAATCCGTTAAGGGCTTGTGTGTTAGAACAAGGGGGTGCTTGGGATAGCTGTTTGTCGTTGGTTGAGTTGACATATAACAATAGTTTCCATTCAAGTATTGGAATGGAACCGTTTGAGGATTTGTATGGTAGAAGGTGTATGACACCTTTGTGTTGGTATGAATCAGGTGAGGGTGATGTGCTTGGACCTGAGATTATACAACAAACCTCTGATAAACTCAAGATGATCTAAGAGAAGTTGAAAGCTTCAGAGAGTCGTCTGAAGAGTTACCATGATTAGAGGAGAAAAACACTTGAGTTCCAAGAGGGAGATCATGTGTTTTTGTGAGTTACTCCGATAACAGGCGTTGGTTCAACTTTGAAGTCTCGGAAGCTCACACTGTGTTTTATCAGTCCTTATCAGATTCTGAATTGAGTAAGAGAAGCGGCCTACAAAGTTGCATTACCGTCGTTTCTTTTTAAACTTCATGATGTCTTTCATGTGTCTCAGTTGATGAAGAATATTCCTGATCTGTCTCATGTAATTCAAGTGGACGATGTGCAAGTTAAAGAGAACTTGACTATTGAGATATCTCCCTTGAGAGTAAAGGATCGTGTGAAGCACTTGAGATGCAAGAAGATTGCACTGTGTGAAAGTGGTGTGGGGAGGACCTGCTAGTGGAAGCATGACATGAGAGTTGTAGAGTCATATGAGAGAGTAATATCCAACTTTGTTTCCTTCAGGTAATTTTTAATGGCAAAAATTCTCTAAGTAGGAGAGAGTTGTAACACCTCGAAATTTGATTAATTTATTTAATAAAATTATTCATGTCTTATTTAAATTATTCGGTACGTAGTGCGGTTTTAATTAAATATATTACGAGTTGTATGTGCGTGAGGTGTATGGTGGGGTGTAGTGAGACTATTGGTGGACGGATAAAATAATTAAAATAATTATACATTATTAGAATTATAATTTAATTTAATTATTTAAAATAAAATAGAAAAAAAGGTTTTTGGATGGAAATGGAGCTAAGAAGAAATAAAGGAAGTAATGAACATTTTAAAAAGAGTTGGGTCTTAGTGCAATTAACAGAAGATTAAATTAGGTTTAGAGATAAATATAAAAGGGTTAGTGGAGCTTTTGAGAGAATAATATATAAAATAGAATTTTCGTAGAAAAAGAGGCCATGTCTTGAAGTGGGAAGAACAAACCATTAATCTAATGTGGATTTTGGCTAAGAATATGAGGTAAGGGGGAGAAAGAGCTTCTATTTGGTGTTTTGCATGAAGGGGTAGAGAAGAGAAACCCTTACTCTCTTTAGGGATTGTATGAACTTTATTATGACTTGTTATTGTTGTAAGATATTCTGGAAATTGATAATTGAATGTGTGATTATCTAATTTTTGTGACTGAATTCGTGTGCATATGATTTTGTTTATGTGTATATGTTTGTATGACATTGTTGGAATTTTTGAAGGTTTGAACATAATGTGAAATTCATGAGATTGATGAATGAAATGTATAAAACAATTATTTAGCATGTAATTATGATGTTATTACGTATGGTATAAATTTCTGGGCGTGTTAGGATAATTGGGAGTCGGCGGTTGGAGTTCAAGAGGACTCCCATGGCTGAAATTGAGTTTTCTGCCTTCTAGTGCAGAGTAACGGACGTAACCCAGATGATGGGATGAACGTTATGCACCTCAAGAAATTGACGATCGTCAGCGCTATGACGGGGAGACCGTCATGGTGTCCATGTTTTATTTCTCAAGTCAAACATTGCATTAATGAAGGATGAGGAGTTTTAATATGATGACGGGTGTCACCCTGGTGACAAGATACCCGTCATGCTGTCATAAGGGGCATTCTTGTCCCTGTTTGTGTAATTCGAGTTATTGATTCAAAACTTTGATATTGCTTTGCAGTTTAGTTGATATTTGGCTACTGTTTGATTGTGTTGGTGTTGTTTATTAATTAATATGAGATTAATTAATCGTGAATTACTTAAATGTTGTTGTGTAAAAGATGTAGCAACTGTATGGGATGCATAAAATATTGTTTTGGTGATGTATATGACGTGAGTGTGATTAGTGCAGTTGTGAGATGCATGATTATATGGTGATTAATTATGTGCTGTTTGGTTTGATGATGAATAGTTCATAAGGGAGGAGATTATTTGTGTGCTCATGTGCAATGTTATTATTATTGTTGGATTGTAATTCAAAAGCGAAATTCCTATTGTATGTAAATGCATATTGTTTTGGTCAGAAAGGAGACTGTAAGTATTATTATAATTGTTGCATTGATTTGCATGGACATGCATCATTGTGTTATGTCGTTGAAAGAGGCATGTTCAATAGTTCATAAGGGGGATTAGTGGCTTGTCACAAGCTTAAAAGACAGGGCTTGGAGCTCAGAAGAGGGGCTTATGTGTTCAGAAGGGAGGACCCGGTTTCTGAGAGAACCAAATATTGAGTTGTTACCACATGCATAATATCACGTTGTGTCGTGAGTTGCATTACATATATATATATATATATATATATATATATATATATATATATATATATATATATATATATATATATATATTGTAGTAAATGGGTGTGAGATTATGGTGATGCTGATTGTGTATTGAATGTATGATATGTTGTATGTTTTTCTACTTTTACATTATTTACACTGTTTATATCGAAGTTTATTTCTCACCTCTTAGCCTTAATGTTTCCACCATGGACATCTTACCGATAATCAGGAGTAAAGTTGGTGTTGTATGTGGAAGGTGAATTGTTGAAGCTATTCTTCGCTTTATTTACTGTTATCACATTTGGTGGTTTTACGGCTCTAATATTGTAAAATCGGAAACATGGCATTTCTTTCCTTATTTTCTGCTTATCACTCACATCTGATTAGTTCAAATTCCAGACTTTTGTGTTTAGAGTCTATCTAGAGTATTACAAAGAAAGATAAAATAAACACAATTCAACCTCAATTCTTGTGTTTTTCTCACCTTTAGTTGACATCAGAGCACAATCTGTTTTAAACACTTAACAGTGGTACAAAAAAGATCTAAGAGAAAAACATATTAAATCGTGTTAGGAGTATCTACAGAGTTTGAATAGTGGAAGAGCAAGATGTACACTCATATAATATGTCTTGATGATGAGCTGTGAAACTCTCACACATGTTCAGAAAAAAGATCTATAGAAAATATAATAGAGTTAGAGACATTATGGTAAATGCTCTATCTCCCTATTAGTACATTAAGATTATTGAGTTTGTGCATTTTAGAAAATGAAATAGGTTTAATGCACAATACCCTAAATCCGAGGAGGCGACCACAGTTACACTGTTGTCGCGGATTCAAATCCACAAATTCAATGTTTTTTATGAAATTCAAGTCTTTTTCCGAAAGTGAGATAAGACGAAATTTAAAAGGAAAAACTTTTGAGTTTGTGCATTTTAAAAAATGAAATAGGTATAATGGACAATACTTTAAATCCGAGGAGGCGACCACACAAATTCAATGTTTTTAATGAAATTATTGTCTTTTTTTCGAAAGTGGGATAAGATGGAATTTAAAAGGAAAAACTTTTGAGTTTGTGCATTTAAAAAAATAAAATAGGTGTAATGGACAATACTCTAAATCCGAGGAGGCGACCACAGAAACATTGTTGTCGCGGACTCAAATCCACAAATTCAATGTTTTTTATGAAATTATTGTCCTTTTTCCAAAAGTGAGATAAAATGAAATTTAAAAAGAAAAACTTTTAAATTTTGTTCATTTTAAAAAATGAAATAGGTGTAACGGACAATACCCTAAATCCGAGGAAGCGGCCACATATACATTGTTGCCGCCGATTCAAATCCACAAATTCAATGTTTCTTATGAAATTATTATCGTTTTGCAAAAGTGAGATAAGATTAAATTTAAAAGATCTTTTTTTAAAATTTATATATTTTCAAAAAATAAAATAGGTAACCAAGAAAGAAAGGAAAAAAATGAATGAACAAATTTCTCTAAAGATTAGGAAAGAAAAAAAAACAAAGAAAAAGTTGAAGACAGTTTATATTTATTGAAGGAGGGAAAGAGTAAGTTTTTGGGTTGGTGTACATATATGTATCGAAAACAAGAGACACAGTTGTGTTTCAACATTTTAGGACAGTGACCAATTGGTAAATATGAATAAATGTTTTTAAATGTTAACATTCATGTTAAATCAATTTTTTTAATGGTAATTGAATACACTTTGAATTAAATCTCAGCTATCTCAAACTCTAGTTCAAATTGTTGCTATTTTGACCAACCGTTGCATCTGTCAAATGTTACCTTAAATGGACAAGTTGTTTTGTTTGACCGATTCTACTTGAAGATTTTACTTTTAGAATCATATAATTTTCTTTTCTCTAATCATTTATACCAGAATTAGATAAATTTTTGTCAGTTTGTTTTAGCTTTACAAAAAAGTTGATTTTTTTTAAAATAAATTTTAAATAAGGGTTTCCTAACGTAGATCCACTTATTTTTTGAAGGTCCATGTTGGCAAGATTGAAGAAGAAGAAGATGATGGAAGAGAAAGAGAGAAAATCTGAATTTGTAACTGACTTTCTCTAACAAAATTGGAAGTGGTAACAAAAACTCGTATCCCGAATTGAACTATCTTTTAGTATTTATACAATAAAAATTTCTAATATAATAAAAATTAACTCTAAATGCAACTGAAATGAATTACAACTAACATCATCCCTTAGTTCATATTCAACTAACTAAAATCAACAATACGAATTTCATCCCTCAAATGGATAAAGTGTTCAATCTTGATTGTTTTGGTCAGCACATGTGTCAGTTTCTTCTGAGTGCTACAGTAAGCAACTTCAAGCATTTCATTTTAAACCAGATTTCTCGAAAGGGAAATTTATGTCAATATGCTTGCTCCTTCCATGCGGTACTAGATTCTTGGCAAGGATTATGGTTGATTTGTTGCCAGTCATCAACTTCACAAGCTTGCTCACCTTGATCTTCAGATCCTGCAACAAGTTCAGAATCCAAACAGCTTGATAAGCAAAAAAAGCATCTGCAATATACTCGATTTCACAGGTTGACAATGCAACCACTGGGTGCTTCTTGGAGCACCAAGAATTGGGACCTCTCAGATACTTGAAAAAATGTTCAAAAGTACTTCTTATGTCAACTCTGTCTCCACGTCAATCAGAGTCTGAATAGCATATCAATTATGAATCAAATTTAGCACCAAAATGGAACAAAACTCCATACTTCAGAGTCCACTTAATATACCTCAGTATCCTGACAACAACTTGGTAATGTGACAACTTTGATTTGTTCATAAACCTACTTACCCTTCCAATTGCATAGCAAATGTCAGGTTTGGTATTAGAGATATCTCAATGAGTCCACCAACGGTTTAAAAATTGTAGCATATACACAATCACCCTTAACATCAGAATCTAGCTTGTGATTTGTTTTAGCACGTGTTGTTGCAGACTTGCAATTTATTAGTTCAAATCATTTTAGAAGCTCAAGTTTATACTTCACCTGTTGAAAAATTATACCCTTATTAGAGTACAAAACCTGTATCCCTAGAAAATATACCATATTTTTTAGATCAGTCATCTCAAACTCATTCGTCATCATCTTCTTGAACTTAGCTATCTCATCTTAAAAGCTCTTTGTTAACAATATGTCATCAACATAGAGATACACCAAAATCATATTACTGTTAGATGTATGCTGAACATAAACACCATACTTCATCTCACATTTTCTGAATCCTTGAAGCTTAAAAAATGAATCAATTTTCAGATTCCAAGCTTTAGAAGCTTGTTTTAGTCCATACAATGCTTTATGCAACTTGTACACCATCCATTCCTAATTATTTTTCATAAATCCGAGAGGTTGTGACACATAAACTTCCTCTTGTAAAAGACCATTCAAAAATGCAGATTCCACATCTAAATACATCAGATGAAAATTTCTTTTAGCGACTATAGCAATCACCAGTCTGATTGTTTCATGTCTAGCTACATGTGCAAACAACTCAAAGTAATCTAATTCAGATTTTAGTAGAAATCCTCTAGCTACTAACCTTACTTTGTGTTTTCCAATTGATCCATCTGACTTTAGTTTGAACATATAAATCAATCTCACACTAACAACTTTATTATTCTTTGGAAGCTCTGTCAACTTCAAAGTCTTGTTTCTTTTTATAGCCTCAAGTTCTTCTTGCATGGCCTTTAGCCACACTTTCTTCTTGAGAGCTTCTTAAGTACTTACCGGTTTAGAGTCTACCAACATGGTACACTGAATGAATTCCCCTTCAGAGTCTATCTTAGTATCTTGCAACATGTTAAGCTCAACAAATCTTCTTGGTATTTGTCCTATTTTTTGTGGTCTCTGAACTTGTTCAGAATCTTCTTCAGATTCTGGAACAATATCATATGTTGGATTACCTTTAGAGGTTGGACCTCCTTCATAGGCATGATTACCACCAAAGTATGGATCATCATCAGAATCTGGATCAGAATCAGATCCACCTTCAGAGTCAGACTTGCCTTTAGCATCAGAATCACCTTCAGACTTTGACTCATCTTCAAATCAGAATCTTCATTAGAGGAAAATTTTCCTTCAGAGTCTGAATTATCTTCAAAAGTTAACTCAGGTGTTAACATTGCACCGGAGTTGGATTTAAACTTGTTCCAATACCATGCTTCTGATTCTTTCACAATGAAATCTCTGTAGAATTCAACTTTTTTGGTGAATGCACATTAGAGCTTATAAGCACATGTACTGTGTTACCCTACAAGCAACGTGACTGTGCTTATGATACTAACTTCCTTATCTTAGCATCTAGTACATGTTTATAACAAACATAACTAAACACCTACATATGGCTCACATTTTGCTTTTCTCTAATCCACTTCTCAAAAGGAATAATTTCCTTCAGCTTCATAGTTGGACACATGTTAAATACATATGCTGCAGTGGTAATAACTTCTCCCCATAAGGTGTGAGGGATCTTTTTCTCCTTCAACATACTCCTTGTCATATCAAGCAAAGTTATGTTTCTTCTTTCAGCAAGACCATTGTGTTGAGGAGTGTATGGAGCAATAACCTCATTGTTAATTCCATTTTCCTCATCGTATTTATTGAACTCCATAGATTTGTACTCACCTGCACCATTCGTTATGAGAATTTTCAACTTCTGACCACTTTAGTTTTCAACATTCACCTTGAACTTCTAAAACTCAGCAAACACCTCATTCTTAAACTTGATAAATTTTACCCATGTCATTCTTGTGAACTCATCCATAAATGACATAAAGAACTTGTTTCCTCCAAGTGAAAGTACTTCGAATGGTCAATATACATCATAGTTCCCTGCTCTTAAAGCATGTTTTTCTCTTGGAGACACTTTTGATGCTGATGGCAATGTAGGTTGCTTGCCTTTCATGCATATCTCACATGATTTCTCAGACTTCACAATCTTAGGAATGTCATGTACCGATTTCTTAGAACTCAGATGCCCTAAGCTTCTGAAGTTTATATTCCCCAATCTCTTATGCTATAGCTCACTGTCACCTTTAGCACCTTCAACACTAAGGCATTTAGTTACAATTGTTTCAAGATTCACCTTGAACGTTAGGTTGCTTATCTATTCAGACCGCATAATCAGTTTTTGATCAAAATCATACAACTTCAAGAGATTATGCTTCATAGTGTAGCACCTCAAATTTGCACCCTACCTTTTGTACATTCATTTCATATTAGGTCATTAACATAACTCATTGCATGGCCATTTGCCCAAGTGCAAGTTGCTCAGACAAATTAGGTCAAACTGGTTAGGAGGATCAGTCAATCAGTCAAGCAAGTCATTGAGCAATAGATGGTGGCCATTCTTGAAGAATTTGGGCACCATGATCATTAATCAAGAGTTCATTTGAGTTGTGACATCATTTTGAATCAAAACCTCAAGTGGTAGAGGCTTGAATCTCATCAAGGCATTCATCAGTCAACTGAAGCCCTAGCCAGTCAACCGCAAAGTCAATTGTGGATTTGGAGGTGGGAAGTGATTAGAAATACTCCATTCATGTTCAAACAAGTCTCATTTGACATTTCAAATACTCACATTGAAGGATTTGAGATCATACCAAAAGTTTCCAAAAGGAAAAATTACCTATGGTTTCAAGTTTTCAAAAAATGGCAAGTTTTTGGAACGACTTCAACTCAACTTTCCATCATCAAAAAATCTTCAAATGGAATTTTGTTGAACATGAAAGTTGTAGATCTTTCTCTACCATTTCCAAAAAGTCCAAGATCGTGAGAATCGGATGAACGGTTGAGGAGATATGATCAAATTACCACCGAGCGTGCATGGCAAAATTTTCCATGTATCGATACATACGAATTTCGCATCGATGCATGCAAGGCAAAAAGTGCTATGTATCGATGCATACGAGTTATGTGTCGATGCATACTGTTAAAAAATGCTATGTATTGATACAAACAAGTTATGTGTCGATGCATACTGTTAAAAAATGCTATGTATTGATACAAACAAGTTATGTGACGATCCATACTGTTAAAAAATGCTATGTATTGATACATACGAGTTATGTATCGATCCATACTGTTAAAAATGTGTTATGCATCGATGCAGGAGCTTTTGTATCAATACATAACTCTGTTTTGAGCTCTCATGCAGCACTGTTCACGTCCATATTACTTCATGCACCATTTTCATGCACGAGGGTGAAAATCCCATTTTGTCAAAACACCTCCAATTTTAATCATTTCCATCTTCCAATTTGCTTAATCATGTTTAGTAGCTGGATTAACAGAGGGTATAAGAGCTTAATCATAACAGAAATTCGGGATCACAATTCATTTTCTCAGATCCAAACCAAAAATTCTCCAAATTCTCTCAAAATTCTTCAAACTTTTTCCCACTTTTTCCTTCGAATTTCATGATTCTTTTTGGTTTCTCTTGTGTTAATCATCATTTGTAGGTGTTATTGAGGAACTGTTGCAGGAGAAATCGTGAAGAACTTGGCTAAACCGCAACTGTCATCACCTTGTTCATCCATGGCATCTTGAAGTTTCTACATCATCAAGCTGTGTCGAGCTAAACTTCCACTTGCATTCATCTTCCACAACACCATAGGACATCTGTTTTGACAATTGGAGGCTCGAAAAGCTCAAGAACACGAACTGCACATTCATAAGGTGAGATTTCGAATCCTTCGATTCTTGAAATCAGCATGTGGTTTAGGTAGATCGTGGAACATAGATTACACTGCAACTTAGATCATGAATTTTCGTTAGGTATTGATGAAGTTATGTGGATCTGAAAGTTTGACTGTGAAATTTTCTTGGCTCGATCCGTGAAGCATGATTAGATTTAGGTCAAATCATGGTTAGATCCATGATCTAGGTGGAATGAGGATTCGATCCATATATGGCATGATGATTTTTGTGATGATTTGCTATTTACCGGTATGAACATGAAGAACGCGTCCAGTTTTTGTTCTAGATGGCTGTTTGATCTGTTTTGCCATGGCTTGCATTCAAATTCCTGTTTCCCGTGGTCACAGTCCAATTACACGGTGCCACGCCATTTAATTAAGCTCAGCGTTTTGGTCCTGGCTTCAGCTAATTACCATAATGCCATTCAGATTAATAAATTCATTTAAAAACCAAATAAAAATTTCATTATTCAATTAACTTCAAAAAATCAAAACAAATCCATTTCTAATCCAAATTCAGTGGGAGTTTTTTTGTTAGATTCATGATTTTGTCTAGAATTTTATAGGTATGATAACTCAAGTTGTGCATGGAGATTTTTTGCCTTTGTCTAGGGATCTTTGCCATGTGTGCATTTTTTGTATGTTTCACCATTTTTAACATGAAATACTCATACATTGTCCAAATTGAATGAAATTTCATATGATGATTCTTGACACATTTCTGGAGATTTTCATGTATCATTTGTGATTTTTGGACCTCTGGATTGGTAGATATGATTTATTCTTTTTGAGTGTGACAATATGTGTCACATTATGATATGCTGAGTTCATGAATTATTTTTCCATGCTTCCCCTAGGCCTATGGCCCTGATTTTTTGCATGAGATGACATGTATATGTTAACTTTCAACATGAATTTTTGTGGATTTAATTGGTCCCTTTTCTAATTGATTTGGATTTTTGATTGCTGTTTAGCATCTTTGGGTTGTTTCTCGTGTAACAAACTTTACATGTGTTGTTGAATACTCATACTATATCATATGAATGTGAAATTTGATGGAGTGATTCATAACATGTTTAGGTGTAGTTTGGCTTTGGTCCCATCAATTTCTTAATTGTTTTCACTGTTTGGCATGTGATTGAAGTTAATGCTCATTTTGTTACCATGTGTTGGCTTGCATAATTGTGTCTGGATTTCTTGATTTTCATTGACCTAATTTCTTTTGTCCAATTGAGCTGAAAATTGACATGCTATACCTTGAATGTGTCCTGTTCAGGTGTGAATTTTTGTGGAATTAATTGAATGGTTTTGGTATGCTTTTGAGTGAGATAGTTCTGTTTGGTCAATTGAAGTGGTAAATTGCATGATTGATGTTAAATGGTGCATAAAATGAATATGGTGAATGATATGAGCATGGGATCAATTGCATTTGCTTTTGAATTGTTTTAATGTGATTTTAGGTGAATATTACTTGCTGTTTAGAATTTTTTATCCCTTTTGGACCCTAGGCTTGGCCTAGTGGTCTAGTTTCTCACATTTGGTTTGGATTTTCAGGTTAAAAGTGCAAAAGGCTTAAGGAGAGAAATGGAAATTGAAAATTGAATTTGTTTGATGTTGTCCACTAACATGTCTTTGTTTTGTAAGGATTGATGCTTGAGCTTGAGCTTATAGCTTGCACTTGTGTGCATTAACTTGTGTTGCTTTGTACAGATTAACTGATTAACAATTTGCTGTTTACTGTTGGTTTGTCTGAGTACTGATGATACTTGATTGATTTCAGGTACATTTAGTTGCTTACAGTTCTTTAAGAACTTGCTTGCTGCTGCTTGGTTTTTAAACCACTTGAGGTAGGACTTCTATTCTCCATGTAGTCTGGAAGACCTGGCCTGTTACTTGGCCAGGCAACTGTCTGAAGTCCTCCTTAAGAGGCGATGTTTGTGGTTGTTTACATTTGTGCCCAAGCAGGTGAAGACCTCTATGAGGCAATTGGCGGAACCCAAGGGATATGCAATCTATCCCCCGCTATTCTGTTGAGTCGTCCCTCTGCTCACACGGCTGTGTGTTGATGCATTGGGACACAAACCCAAGATCTTGTGCTGTTGCACAATCGAGTCAGAGTCTTGAGCGTAGAAGGGTCCCTCCATTATGGACCCACGCTCCTTTGTCTGAAGCTCTCCCGGGTCAGGGATAAGAGCTGTGAAGTCTAATCTTCACTCACCTTTCATCAGCTTCACCTTAGCCCCTCAATGGCAAGGTTAAGAGCTAACCTTACCCCGATACAGAGGCTTGTTTGTTGAGGTTGATATGACCCCTCGACTAAAGCCTAGCCCTGATGTTTGAGCCCCTTGTTGGTGTGTTTATTTCATGTTGTATATGTTTGTGTGGTGTGATTGTATCCCCTAGGTTTGCTAGACTCCGCGTAGTCTCGTTTGCATGTCAATTAAGGTAGCACGGTTCCTTCGTATAGGACTTCCTTTCTTGCTTGAGCTTTCCTAAAACACAAACAAACATTATCCCCTCTTAAGGATACGTCAACTCCTTCTACTACAGGTGAGTAAGTCTCCAAAGGTCGAGCATCCGGTAGATTGCGTAGTGACGTTGTCCACTTAAAAAACACAAACCAACAGGAATAGTTTAGCCGAACTACGGCAACTCTGATTCTCATGTCCAGATGAGATACGTAGGCACGAGATGCGATGTCTTGTCGAGTTTGACTAACAACTAACACTAATTCTTTTCTCTCGCCCTCGTTGCGATCAAGACCTTCCCTTTCTCTTGCCCTAGTTGCAATCGAGACCCTTCTTCTTCCTGTGTCTTGTTGTGTGCTTGGAAGCTGATGTAAGTCCATCGAGTGGCGTTCGGGTTCCAGTGTGCGTGTTTTTGGTTCGGATGCTGATGTAAGTCCAGTGATTGGCATTCAGGCTCCACGTTTGCCTTTGCCTGTGTTTGCTTGTGTGCGTGTTAGCCGAGCTACGAATGCTCTGATTCTCCTTCGTCCAAAGGAGATACGTATGCATAGGATGCGACATCCTAGCGAGCATGTTTTCCCCCAGTCCGAACTACTTTGACTCTGATGTCTATGCCTGATAGACTAAGTAGGCCCAGGATGTGATATCCTGCCGAGTTCAGTCTTGTCTGTTTTCTTATGTCTCTTTCAGCCAGTATTTGATGTTTGTTTGAGCAGCGTTTAACAACCATTTTCCTTCCTTTTGTGCGTGGATCCCGTCGAGTACGACGGATGCGTAGGGGTGCTAATATCTTCCCTTCACATAACCGACTCCCGATCCCATTCTCTTTGGTCGCGAGACCATGCTTTTTCCAGGTTTACTCTGAGCGTTTCCTTTCCCTCTTTTGGGATAAATAACGCACGGTGGCGGCTCTGTTGTTCTTGTTTTCCCGCCGATTTTTCGCGTAATGCGACAGCTGGCGACTCTGCTGGGGAGAATAGAGAAGTTGACCTATGCTGGTCCTTCTTCCCTAAGCGAGTCTCTCCTAGCGCTCTCTAGGTTAGGGCTTTGGTTGTTATTTGCTGTTATTTATTGCATTCATTTCATGTACTGTTTGCATTCAATGTGTGCATCAATGTTTGCATTCATTCATTTCATCTGCTGTGCTGGTTGTGTGTTCTCTGATTGGGGGTGGGTGTTACTCGAGGTAAAAGGCCCAATACCCAGGCTATGAGTGCAATCTAGGAAACCTAGGAATAGAGTGAGTCATGGGAAGCGGGTGGTATGCGCCACTTAGCGGAACATCGACGTCACGAGCAGTTCAGACCCTGGTGGGGTATCATCGTTGCATACTTCAGGTGTGTATATGATGGTATTCTGCGAAAGGTTATTTATGCTGCGTTTCTTTCGACCTTACCCTGGCCTAGATGACACCTGTGAGTGGGGAGGGAATGATCATTTTAACAGGTACAGATGGTGACTGTTGGTGACTGATGGTGACCGGTTGTTGGACTCAGTGTGTTCCTGTTGGTGACTCAGTTTCTCAGATTGGGTTCAGACGACAGTTGACCAGTTGACTTTGGGTTTCAGATGATTGTGATCAGAGTTCGAGCCGAAGCTTTGAGCCTGTGTTCGGAGATTGCACAGCTCGCCAGTCGTGTTTGCATCATGTGCATCATAGCATGTTTATTTTTCAAGAGAAATGCAATGAAAAAATTAGAAAAAAAAGAAAAAGAAAAGACTAATCCCTGCATGCATATCATTTCTCAGGTACATTCCAGAGCTTGATTCATTGATAGAGATGGCAACAGTTCCCGAGCCGAAGCGGAAGACCTGTTCCTATAGCTTTCATCGTGAGTCTCTGACGTCTCTGATTGAGTTGAGCAGTTTTGTGACCCGTGATCATCTGAGGGGGTTCGTTGACCAGTATGGGGATCTGTTGACTTTGTTGAAGATGGTAGTCGACCCTGTGCCGTTACAGACTCTCCTTCAGTTTTATGACCCAGAGCTTAGGTGTTTCACTTTCCAGGATTATCAGTTGGCGCCTACTCCCGAGGAGTACTCCATTCTGTTGGGTATCCCGATTCAGCATCAGATTCCGTTCTTGGACGTCCCGAAGGAAGTCGATTTCAGGGTTATTGCTAAGGCTTTGCATCTGAGTATTAGAGAGATCAGTGATAGTTGGAAGACCAGTGGAGACGTTGTGGGCCTACCTTTGAAGTTTCTGTTGAGAGCTGCTAGAGGAGAAGCAGAGAAGGGGAATTGGGAAGTTTTTCATGCCCAGCTCGCTGTCATGATCTATGGGATCGTTCTGTTTCCGAGTATGCCAAACTTTGTTGACTATGCTGCAGTCTGCATTTTCATTGGAGGGAATCCGGTCCCTACCCTGTTAGCTGACACTTACTATGCTATCCACAGTAGGCATGGTAAGGGTGGAGCCATCAGGTGTTGTCTCCCACTGTTGCTCAGATGCTTCATGTCTCTCCTGCCAGTCAGTGGGCCATTTGTCGATGCTCAGAATACTTATAGGTGGACCCAGAGGGTGATGTCTCTCACTTCATATGACATCGGATGGCATTCATACTGGATGGATGTGCAGGACGTTATTATGAGTTGCGGAGAATTCCGGAACGTGCCACTTGTGGGGACCAAGGGTTGCATCAATTACAACCCAGTTCTTTCTCTTCGCCAGTCAGGGTTCGTGATGAGTAGAAGACCACTTGAAGCTGAGATAGCTGAGAGTGTGTATTTTGGGAAGCGTACTGACCCTGTTAGATTGGAGCAGATGGGGAGAGCTTGGAAGTCCATTGGTGTCAGAGATGGATCCATCTTAGGGAAGAAGTTTGCCATTGCTATGCCTGATTACACCGATTGGGTGAAGAAGAGAGTGGAAACCTTGCAGTTGCCCTATGATAGGATGAATCCGTTGCAAGTGCAACCACCCTTGATTCTAGTTGATATTGTGCCTGCTGAACAGTATAAGCAAGCTCTGATGGAGAATCGTCGCCTGAAGGAGAAAGAGCAAGATGCCCAGATGGAATTGTATTAAGCCAAAGCTGATAGGCTGAATCTGTCTCATCAGCTCAGAGATGCCCAGAGTGCAGGTGTTGGTGGGGTGAGGAGCGAGAAGAGATCTTATTCAGAGATGGAGAATTTGCTAGATGCGGAGCACAGAGAGTGTTTGAGGTTGCAGAGACCCGAAGCCAGTTATCTGAAGAAGATCAGAGACTTGGAGAAGCAACTCAGAGACAAAGATATCCAGTTGAAGAAGGAAGTCGACCAGAGACTTGCATCAGAAGACTGACTTGGGTCAGAGGTTGTCGAGCTTAGAAGACAGTTGAAGGAGAAGATCATTCCCTTGCCAGAATGTTTAGAGTGTGAACTGTTGATAGACCAGCGTCACTACTTGAAGACGCTCATTTCTGGAAGTAACTTGTCTTAACTTGTATTTCCTGATGTTCATGTTATGAATCACCCCCAGGCCTGTTGGGTGGGATTCTTTGTTGTACTTTGTTGGATATTCGGATCTTTCTTGTATGATCCAGTTGCCCATTTATAGATGAGATTTTCAGTACTCAGTGCTCTGTTGTATGATGTTTCTGTATCTCCCCGTTGCTTTGTGTTGTTGCAGGTTGTCGTTTCTTGAGATGAATCAGGCTCTTTGAATGCCTGAGAAATGCTCATTATCATGTGCATCATATGCATTAGCATCATAATCATAACATGTTGCATAACAGGTGTTCTAGTTCGGACTTCTCACTCTGGCTCCTGTCTGAGACAGGATTGTTGATCATCGTCCGCACCGCAACCAGATCGAATCATCAGAGGAGTATAGATCAGGTTCAGACTGAGTTGGCTGAGATGAGGGCAAACATGGCCCAGTTCATGACCATGATGCAAGGGGTCGTTCAGGGGCAAGAGGAGCTGCGAGCCTTAGCCCAGAGACAGGAAGCCATGATTCTGCCACCCAGTCGTGCTTCACCAGAGGGGGTCCCCGTTAATGATCAAATTGCTGCTGTCACTATTCCCGTCAACAACTACGACGTGGATGATGATTTGAGGGGTATCATAGTCAATGGACAGCCTCTTGCTACAAAGACTGTTAATGTCAGAGCAACCCGTACTCCGGTTCGCCATCGTGGCTCTTCAAGTTCGTTGAATTCTAAGAAGCCATTCTCTGGGGCACCCAAAAGGGGAGAGAGTGAAGCAAATGCTGTGCACCGGCGAGGGAGTGCGAACAGAGGACAATATCGTCAAGCTGCCGCTGTGACTATTCCAGCAACCCAACAGCAACAGGGAAGGCCAACTCAGCGGTATCAACATCAGCAACATCGTCCGCAACAGCAGGCTTACCAGCCTCCCTATGATAATCAAGCCGGTACAAGTAATGAGAGGAAGAGGGTCATTTTTGATCCGATCCCTATGTCTTACGCAGAGATGTATCCCTCGTTGATAGAGCGGAACTTGATTACTCCCAGAGACCCGCCGGCTATACCCGTCAACCCTCGGTGGTGGTATAGGCCTGAGCAGCATTGTGTGTATCATTCGGGTGCTCCTGGTCATGATGTGGATAGTTTCTTTCAGTTGAAAATGAAGGTTCAAGACCTCGTGCAGTCAGGTATTCTGAACTTTGAAGACTTGGGTCCCCGTGTTAATCAAGCTTGAAGATAACAAGTCGCGGGCTGGCGTTGGCTTTTCTCCTGAGGTCTTCAACAAAGAGGGTTGATCAAAAGCAGAAGCTACTAATGCAAGAGATTCTGACAGTTGTTATCCCTGGTGGGATCTATCACAATTGGGTCACTGTGGGCGTTCCTACAGTTGTTCACAAGTCAGAGTAATAATCACTTTGTTTAAAAATCCTTCTCCCATGCCAAAAGGAGAAGTGATGACATTGTTGGCAACATTTTGTGCAATGATATTTTCATTCAAGTAAATGCATGTTAAACATTTGTTTTTCCAATTGTTTTCCCTTTTCGCTTTTTGCATGAAATTGGTGATCACAAAAAACCCTAAAAACAAGAATAAAAGCAATCTTTTCATCTGCATAACGATTGTCTTGTTTGTTTTCCAAAAAGTTTTTCATATCGAAATCATTATGCAGGTTGTTTCTCAAACCCATTAAACATAATGATCGGACGTCATCTCCCAATTTTGAATTCCCTGTATTCGAAGTAGAAGAAGATGATGTTGAAGGGATTCCTGACGAGATTTCCCGACTTCTTGAGCAAGAAAAGAAGATCACTCAGCTGCATCTCGAGAATCAGCAGAACAGCCAACTGGGGCATCAAAAAAAAATCAATCAAAAAAAAAAAACAAAGAAAGAAAGAAAGGGTGCAAAAGAAATCAAAAGAAATCAAAAGCAAAATCAAAAGAAAAAACAAAGGAAAAATAGCACCCTCAAAGTCCCAAGTTGACTGATGCTGAATTCGATCGAAAAGAAGAGATTAACTGCCAGGTGTCATGGTCAGTTATATCAGCAGAGAGTGACGAAAGCATTCGACTAGAAGGTCGAGTCTCGAGTTCTGAGAAAATGACCTTGTGCTCAAGAAAGTCTTGTCTTTCGTGCCCGATTCCAGAGGCAAGTGGACTCCAAGCTATGAACGTCCATATGTTTTCAAGAGAGCCTTTTCAGGCGGTGCTTTGACACTTACAGCAATGGATGAAGAAGTTCACTCGTCCTGTGAATCCAGATGCAGTCAAGAAATACTTAGCCTAAACAAAAAAAAAGCAAAACAACTCGCTAAGTTGAACACCCCAAAGGGTAACTTAGGCAAAAAGGAGCGTCTCGGTGGATTGAAAACCCGAAAGGGCGATCCAGGCAAAAGTTAGAGACATTGAAAAAAGAATGTGCATCTCGCTAGATTGAGCACCTCACACTGGGGCAATCTAGGCAAAAATTAGGGATTTGGCAAGTAACTGCATCTTGATAAGACCGTGTCCTATATCTGTCATCCGCCAGGAATTCTCTATGCGTCGTCGACCGAAGCTCCGAATACATCGAGATTCAAAATGGTAGAGGAAAGGTCATTATGTTCAATGTAGCCCTCTCCAATATATATCACCGATTTCAAACTTGTACAGATCTATGGAGTCTCGCCCTTTGCAGACTACCATTCCATCACATCGATTTGAGCTTTTACCCCATTATTTGCACTCTTATTTGTTTCAACTCAACAAATGTTTTGCATGTTTTAATTGATAAAGTATCATTGTTTTCAAAATAAACAAAAATTTTCACAAAATTGTTCTTAAACAAAGTGAACATTCACAATGATGAAAGGATACCTAGGAGACCCGCAGTGCTCTCCCAAGGGTGGTATGATTACCGACGGGTAAGACAGTCGTTCGTATCTCGAGCATAACTGTATCTTTGTCCTGTAGAACCTTTTCATGGTCTCTCCTCAGCGAGGTTGCTCAGTGCAGTGTTGGTTGAAGTTGTTCATCTTCATGTCCCCGACAGTGCAATATTCTTCCTCCAAGTCCCTGTCAGCCCTATTGTGGGGCATCTCCAGTAGAGGGCTGTGTGAACCCTATCGTGGGGCATCCTCAGCAAGGTTGCTGGTGGAACATTTTCATGGGGCAGTTCTCAAGCAGAAGGTGTATTGAAGACTTCAACTTTCGTCTCTCCAGCAGAGCAGTCTTCTCCTCAGCTTGGCACGGGTGTGTTTCTGTTAAGATCCGGTATTTGGAGAATTGACGTCTCAGTATTCCGTCATTTTCTCAGGTAGGTCCTCAGCAGAGTGGTTGACATGAGGAACTTCATCGATGCCTATCTATTTTCACCAGAGATCTGGCTGATTCTTGGTATCTCTGTTCTCCAGCATGAGTGAGAAGTCAGTGCTCTCCCTACAGAGTTTTCATCAAGCAGATTTCCTCAGCAGAGTTTCCCCACAGAGTGGAGTATTTGATCAGTGGGCTCCCTAGCGGGGTTTTCATTCACTTTGCATTTTGCATGTAGTGATCATTGCATCCTCAAATCGCGTAGCATTTCCATTCATAATGGAGCATTACGCCACAGAAAAATTCGAACATATGCATTCATGTGTTAACCCGATCAGACCGTCTCCCCGGCAGAGGCAGCTTCTTGTTCGACGTCTGTACAACGCTTTCGCTACAGTTGCTCCTGACGGCACTCGGGATTGGTACCCCCAGAGAGGTTTATTTCCTCATCCGTTGGTGAAAGAAAAACCTGGTTCTACCCAGCATTCCCCTAGCAGATATGGGTGTGTCCGATCTCTCCATGTAGAGTTTACCCCTTAAGCAGAAAGTGTCTACCATTCCTTCTGAGCTCCCCACTGAGTTAGATCCTCGTGGATGACGGTTGTTTCCGTTCCCTCCCTAATGGGATGGGTTTTCCCTATTGAGTTCTTTCCTCATTAGGATGAGTCTTGATTCAGTTTGCCTTTTTGGATCGATCCTAAATTGGCTTCTTGTTGACTGTCTCTTGTGTTGCCCTGGGGCATGAATGAATAGTGGCTCACTAACTGGTACTCATTCATCTTATCCTCAGCGGAATTTGTGGGCTTCTACCTACAAACCGGTAGTTGTAAGTCCTATCTTTGTGGTTTTCTACCCAACCGGTAGTTGTAAAATCCCACTTTCATCCCCTAGCAGAGGTAACCTTTGTGGTTTATTCTGTCGGTTGGCTTCTACCTACAACCCGGTAGTTGTAAGTCCTATCTTTGTGGTTTTCTACCTACAAATCGGTAGTTGTAAAATCCCACTTTCATCCCCTTGGTGGAGTTAACCCTGTGTGCTCATCTTATCGATGACTGGTTACTTTTCCGTGGTTTTCTGCCTACTAACCGGTAGATGTAATCCCCTCTTTGCAGTTATCAGTATCCGGTTTGCGGTATTGATATTCTTTTCCCCTCTGGATACTCGCCTTGATCAAGCAGTATTGTCCCCAGTGGGTCTCCCCCTTTCTTTTGGGTATTTGCTCCGAGTCAGCAACTTTATCCTCTTTTGATTGGTCATCTTTGCATACCTGTTCCTGGTACCCGATGCCTTTCTTTTCGGTCGTTTATCCATTTAACAGCCTACAACCCGACTATGGATAATCTTCCATGCGAGTATGTTATCTACGTTTCGACGGATATAGATAATATGTCTCATGCACTCTCTGGTCAGTCTTTTGATTGTTATCTCCAGTAGAGTAAGATTCGTATGCCTCGTGGAATCGAATGTCCATCCTTTAACAAGTTTGCTTTCGCTCTCTTCAGGATGATGTCGGTCGTTTATCCATCTAACAACCTGCAACCCGGTTGTGGATAATCTTCCATGCGAGTCTATTATCTACGTTTTGATGGCTATAGATAATATGTCTCATGCACTCTTGGGTCGAAGTCGTCCTCCCCAGTCGAGTAAGATTCGCATTCCTTGTGGAATCGAATGTCCATCCTCTAACAAGACTGCTTTTCTAGCCCTCTTCAGGATGTTGAGTGTTTTGGAACACAAACCAATTCACGCTTTGGTCGGTCACCCGTTTCATACCTACAACCCGGTATCCTTGGTGTTCCTTCCTGTTGGCTCGCTGTCGTGACCTTGTTCCCCAGTGAGATCTCCTGCAAGTGTTTAGCCTTGACCTGACATATGTAGATGTCAGTATCATGTCAGCACCCGCGTGTGTTGTTTCTTTGGTGTCGGTAAACACCATCTTTCGGTGCTTTCCCAGTCATGCGTAAGTATCTGGTCTTCTTTGGTGTCGGTAAACATCATCTTTCGATGTTCGTAACGTCGTCCTTCTTCCCTAGTGAAGATTCCTCCTCTCCGTTGGTGTCGATAAACGTCGAGTTTTTCCCTATCATCCGTTGATGATTTGGTTGCGTCCTTCTCTCCCCAGAAGAGTTTCCTCCTCTCCGTTGGTGTCGATAAACGTCGAGTTTTTCCTATGCGTCTGTTGGCGTATAGTTGATATTTTTCCCCACAGGGTCGTCCCCAGAAGATTACTCCTCTCCGTTGGTGTCGATAAACGTCGAGTTTTTCCTATGCGTCCGATGACGTATAGTTGCTTATCCCTCACAGATCATTTGGTAATACCATATGATTCCCCTCAGAGTTTTCTCCTCTCCGTTGGTGTCGATAAACGTCGAGTTTTTCCTATTCATCCTATGATGTCTAGCTGTACCCTTCCCCATGCGGATTTACCTCTCCGTTGGTTTCGATAAACGTTGTGTTTTTCTCATTCGTCCGATGACGTCTGATTGTATACCCTATTCCCAGTCATTCATTAATGTCTGGTTGATTTCCCAGCCAGAATCCCCAGTAGACGTCCTATTTGGTGTCCGGTTGTGGTCTCCCTTTCGTCCTATGACGTCTGGTTGAGTTTTCTCCTTCTCCGTTGGTGTCGATAAACGTTGAGTCTCCCTTTCGTCCTATGACGTCTGGATGAGTTTTCTCCTTCTCCGTTGGTGTCGATAAACGTTGAGTCTCCCTTTCGTCCTATGACGTCTGGCTGAGTTTTCTCCTTCTCCGTTGGTGTCGATAAACGTTGAGTCTCCCTTTCGTCCTATGACGTCTGGCTGAGTTTTCTCCTTCTCCGTTGGTGTCGATAAACGTTGAGTCTCCCTTTCGTCCTATGACGTCTGGTTGAGTTTCCTCCTTCTCCGTTGGTGTCGATAAACGTTGAGTCTCCCTTTCGTCCTATGACGTCTGGTTGAGTTTCCTCCTTCTCCGTTGGTGTCGATAAACGTCGAGCTTCTCCCTTTCGTCCTATGACGTCTGGTCGAGTCTTCCCATTCATCCGATGATGTCTGGCCACCTCTCCGTTGGTCTTGGTAAACGTTGAGTTTTTCCCATTACGTCCGCTGACGTATGGTTGTATCACTATCCTTCCAGTCATTCATTAATGATTGGTTACCTCTCCGTTGGTTTTGGTAAACGTTGAGTTTTTCCCATTACGTCTGCTGACGTATGGTTGTATCACTATCTTTCCAGTCATTCATTAATGATTGGTTACCTCTCCGTTGGTGTCGATAAACGTTGAGTCTCCCTTTCGTCCTATGACGTCTGGTCGAGTCTTCCCATTCATCCTATGATGTCTGGTTACCTCTCCGTTGGTCTTGGTAAACGTTGAGTCTTTCCCATTTCGTCCGCTGACGTATGGTTATATCACTATCCTTCCAGTCATTCATTAATGATTGGTTACCTCTCCGTTGGTCTTGGTAAACGTTGAGTTTTTCCCCATTACGTCCGCTGACGTATGGTTGTATCCTTTCCTGGTTATCCCCAGTAGAGTTGAGTTACCTCTCCGTTGGTTTTGGTAAACGTTGAGTGTTTCCTAGTTGTCCGTTGGCATCTAGTTGAGATGATTTCTGTTCCCATTCATCGTGTGTCGATGTCTGGATGTGCTTTACCCTGAAAAGAAAGAAGAAAACAAAAAAAATTCCCAACAGTGTGCAAATTTCTACGGTTCTTGGTATTCAATCCCTGTTTACCCTGAAAGTCTGACAGTCGTTGCTCTCATCCGTTCGGGTTCCCAGTTGATTGAATAGGGGCAGCTGTAGCACCTCAAATTTGCACCCTGCCTTTTGTACATTCATTTCATATTAGGTCATTAACATAACTCATTGCATAACATTGCATGGCCATTTGCCCAAGTGCAAGTTCCTCAGACAAATTAGGTCAAACTGGTTAGGAGGATCAGTCAATCAGTCAAGCAAGTCATTGAGCAATAGATGGTGGCCATTCTTGAAGAATTTGGGCACCATGATCATTAATCAAGAGTTCATTTGAGTTGTGACATCATTTTGAATCAAAATCTCAAGTGGTAGAGGCTTGAATCTCATCAAGGCATTCATCAGTCAACTGAAGCCCTAGCCAGTCAACTGCAAAGTCAATTGTGGATTTGGAGGTGGGAAGTGATTAGAAATACTCCATTCATGTTCAAACAAGTCTCATTTGACATTTCAAATACTCACATTGAAGGATTTGAGATCATACCAAAAGTTTCCAAAAGGAAAAATTACCTATGGTTTCAAGTTTTCAAAAAATGGCAAGTTTTTGGAACGACTTCAACTCAACTTTCCTATGACCAAATGTAATGGTCATGCATGATATAATTTGAGGCATGCAAATGAGCTTTATGTAAAAGAAAAAAGGGAGGATAAATTTTAGGGTATGACAGTTATCCCTATTTAATCATATTTAACCTAAAGGTGAGAATTGTGTTAGCTTTTTGGGTATTCAGGTGGAAGAGGAGTAAATACAGAAGTAACCAAAAAAATTCCCGAGAAAGGGAGAATAAATAAACTGGTTAGTTTGATCTGTCAGGGATAGACTGAAATATTCCGTTGGGGAGATAGATCATTTGCATAATGAATGCTTGATATGCATGATTATATGATACAATGCATGATTGTTTATTTGCGATGCATATGCAATATGATATTGGACAAAAAGGTAAAGTTGGTTGTATGAAAGATAGACTTCGACTCTTCGGTATCCATATTGGAGAACTCCAAGGAAGAAATTTCAAATTACCACTGCTGCTGGGGAAAATTCTAATGGCTGAGGACTACCATCTGACTCCGCTTGGGGGAAAATAGTGCATGACCTGTGTAAGACCCTAATTTTGACCCTAAGATCCCTCATGGCATCATATCATTGCTCTTTGCATTTGCCTCAAGGATCATAGCATCTTGACTCCCTTACCCTATGGGTTGGGACTTGTGTGAGTTGGTTTGAGACCACCAAGCATGCTTGAATTGTATATTATTGCTTTTCTCACTTTTTCTACTAACCAAAAGCACAAAAATGTGTCACTAACATCTTTTGTTTTGAAGCTTAAGCAGTCATGTGATCCAAGGCTCTTAGGAGGCCCTTATGCTCAAAGAAATGGCCAGATGAAGATGAAAGCAAGCATGACAATGGTTCCAAAAGCTCTCAATCATCATATATGCCTCCCAAGCATCTCAATTTGTCATTTTGATCAAGATAAACCAAAGGTCTTGAGGATTGTTTCCCAAGGAAACCTTAATTCAACTGTGCATGGACTGTGCCTTGCTTATGAAGCAACCTCAACCTATGATCAAATACAATCAAGGGAAGTTCTTTAATTCATCATTTTATGAATATATGATCCTATTTTAGTATACTCAATCATTCATTCATCAAGATTTGAAGTTTGGACTTGAGAAGTTGACCAGTCAAATCATCTGACTATTTTGAAATCCACTGAGACCTAACGTTTGATGTGTTTGTCAAATGAAGATGAACCCAAGAGAAAACATGTTCTTAAGAACCATATGAACAACTTTCATGTTCATCAAAAATTCATTTGAAACTTTTAAAGTCATCATTCATTTCAAAACATTATAGGTCATTTTGACTGAAACCCTAATTTTGGGTCAACTTCCCAAGGACCTAACTCCTTCATTTTTTATGATTTTTAGGAGAGACCAATTGAATTGGAAAGTTTGATATGTCTACTTCAAATGTTATGTTGGACACAATTTCATAATCCTAAAATAAACACATGTGATAATACAAAACATTATAGGTCACTTTGGACCAAAGCCATTGAATCTTGAAAAAGTCCAACTTCAAGTGCACATAACTTTCTCATACAAAATCCAAATGATGTAAAATTTAAGTCCAAATTGATTGTCTCGAAAATATATACAACTGTTATGTTGAAGGTGTTTCCATTTGAGTCTTTCATCATTGAAACAGAAGGCCTTATGGCACACTAACACTAACTACTAATTACTAACTTTTAATTCAAGCATTTAATTCTTACGATTTACTTTAATGCAATTTAATTTCTTGCTCATTTATTCATATTGCCTTTTTCCCTTTGCTCATTTGAACTCATGTTTATGTTTATGTCATTTGCCTTTTGCTCGCTTGAGCACATTATTGTGAATATATTTTGCCTTGTGCTTGTTTTGTTTTTGTTTGTGTGAACCCAATGCAAAAAGGAGAAAGGATTTAGAATTAGGACCTCACCTATGCTTAATGGAGTTTCAAGAGCAACTAGGCCTCATGCCTTTAGAATGCTAAAATTATTGAAGAGCAACTAGGCCTCATGCCTTTAGAATGCTTTAATCTTGAAGTTGACTTGAAAGGACCCCTAATCTAAACTCTCTCTTTGTCCATTCCTCTTATTGCATTGTGAACTTTTTGATTGTTTGTTCTTGTGTGATAGGGATTCCAAACTTCAGCTAGTTAGAAGGACCATTGTCATGAGCATCCAAGTTAAAAGAGAGACAAGTCCAAATGGAGATCCTAGGAGCTTGATTGAATATTTTCTTGATTGCTTGAGTTTTGATTGCTTAATGCTTTCTAAGTCCAAAGGAAAGGAGCATCTTGGATCATCTTTATGATCTCAAGAAAGGAACTCCAAGGATTTTATTCTCTTATCTCATCTTTGCATGTTTAGAACTAGCCCTTATCTTCTTCTCTCCACTCTACCTAAGCCAAACTCATTTTGTGCAAACATTGACATTGTTTTCAAATTAGAAACCTAGGCCATATGCCTTTGATTTTTCAAACTCTTTTCATTAATACTTATTTTGAATTGAACCTTAAGTCAACTTTGACTTCATTTTGTGAATACTTCTAACTTGTAAATACAACTCGCTCAAGTGTGTTTTTGTGGTTCCAATGGCCACCTTTGTTAAAACTCTTTTATAAACATTAGCCATAGGTTTGAGTTATCATAGCGGTTGATGTAAACCTCACCTCATCCTTAGTGATTGGACTATAAGTCTTCCATACTTATTATAGGGTAGATCCCTCACTAGTATGTTGAAGCTCTCTTCACATGGTGGATTATTGGTTTAGGTTGAGTTTTCTCCCTTTGATAACAAAATACCTTAAGGCTTTTGTCCAAATCAATTCACCAACTTATTTTGAGATTTTTACCCCGAACTACGAGGTTTTGATTCTACCTTTGTGATGATACGTAGGCAATGGGTTCATTCATTCAAACAACAAAATTGTAAATAATTTGTATATTCTTTTCTCATCTCCCCAATCATGTTTGCACAAATATTTTCACAAATACCAACCTACCATACAACATTTGCAAAAAGAGCTCCCTTAGAGTACTAAGGATGTTTTGGGTGCTTAAAACCATCCCATTGCATAACCAACCCCCTTACCCAGATCTCTGACATTTTTATTAGTTTTTGATTTGATAAAACTTCTCGGTTTTTGTTCGCTTTCTAACCTTTCCTTTGGATAAATAGAAGTGTGGTGGCGACTCGAATTGTATGATTTACTTTTGATTTAGTCAACAAATCATAAGGTAATGAATACCCCGCTACAACCTGTCTGAGCAGTAGTTGAGATACAAGTACGACAAACGCTCACTGTAGACTACTGATAATCCACTAGGGCATTTTCAACAATCAAATTAATGTATATAGTTTTTCCTTTAGATTTAGAATTTTATTATTCTCAAAGTTTTATGGCATTATGCAATCAAGATTGACAGTTATTTTGCAAAGAAAATGTGGAAAATAAAAAGATGAGAGTTTTCTAAATAACGACTGCATTTTATTAATAGTGGAAAATTTCGTACATGTAGAGTGTGTACAAGGATGAAAAAATCCTTGAAGAGGAAATTGCCAAAAATTTAAAAACAAATTAAATGGAAAAGGGAAATTTGTTTGACTTTCCACTAATCACAACATTGGTTGTCATCCGCTTTAGCGCTGAGCTTCAATACTTTACTTTTGTTGACGGTGATTGAACCGATCTAGTGTCGCCTGAAGGCAAGATGAGGTCAAGATAAGGGTGATAATATACTCAAAAGATAATTTCAAGATATAATCAAATGCATTTATCCATAACTTTTGCGTGAACTCTTTTGATTCTTTTGTCCACCGGGATGCCATTTGGCCTAAGTCGTCCTTTCAGGTTTTCAAGTTAGCGGGCTATTATTTTTTGTTTAATTCCTAACTTTTGCATGGCCATTTATTTTTTTGGTTCCATCGGGATAGCCATTTCTCCTAGATTGGTTTTGATGAGTACCAACCTAGCGGGCTTTGTATTCTACGCATAATACTTTTTTGACTATATCTGAGTTTACCGTCAGCAAGTCATCCCCTTCCATTGTGGTGAGAATAAGATCCCCTATCGAAAAGGCCTTTTTGACAATAAAGGGTCCTTTATGATTAGGAGTCCACTTGTCCTATGGATCCAAGTGTGTAGGAGAAAGTATTTTGAGTACAAGCTTGTCGACTTGGAATGAGCGAGGAAGAATCTTCTTATCAAAAGCTCTCTTGAGGCATCGTTGGTACAACTGAACATGTCAAACAACCTTCAAGCACTTCTCTTCAATAAGATTCAACTGATAATATCTAGACGTCACCCGTTTAGCTTCATCGAGGTTTGTTTCTATGATAACCCTCAGAGAGGGGATTTCAACTTTAATGGGCAGAACAACCTTCATTCCATATACTATAAAATAAGAAGTTTCCCTAGTAGAAGTACGTACCGAAGTTCTGTAGCCATGTAGGGAAAATGGAAGCATCTCGTTCCAATCCTTCTAGGTATTGACCATTTTCTGGACGATTCTCTTGATATTTTTGTTAGCTACTTCCATGGTACCATTCACCCTGGGCCGGTATGGTGAGGAGTTGTGATGCTCGATCTTAAACTCTTGACATAACTCACTCATCATCTTATTGTTGAGGTTACTGGTGTTGTCAATAATAATCTTGCTCGAAACATCATAGCGACATATTATCTCTTTCTTGATGAATCTTGTAACCACTTGTATCGTGATGTTTGTATAGGAAGTAACTTCCACCCATTTCATAAAGTAGTCAATCGCAACAAGAATGAAACGATGATTGTTATAAGCTTTCGACTCGATCATTCCAATCATGTCAATACCCCACACTGAGAAAGGCTAAGGAGAAGTCAAGACATTCAACGGTGTTAGAGGGACATGGATTTTGTCACCAAAAATTTGGCACTTGTGACACCTCTTGATGAAGTTGTAACAATCCACCTCTATCATTGTCTAATAGTATCCAGCTCGAAGAATCTTTTTAGCCATAGTGGGCCCCTTAACATGTACACCCTTGCATCCTTCAAGAATGCTTGCTCACTTCGTATCTATCCACGCATCTGAGCAGCACAAAATCATAATTCCTTTTGTATAAATCATCCTCGTTCAAGAAAAACTTAGAGGCAAATCTTCTCAAAACTTTCTTACTTATGATGGATGCCTTCTCGGGATATTCATGTCTTTCTAGATATCTCTTAATGTCATAAAACCAAGGCTTATCGTCAGATTCAGCCTCCATTGCTAGACAGTGTGCCGGTTCATCTAAGTGGTCAATGTAGATAGATGGTGCTTCATTTCTCCACTTAACTTTAAACATGGATGAAAGAGTAGAAAGAGCATCGACCAACTGATTCTCTTCCCTTGGAATGTCATGAAAAGTGATTTCATCAAAATAGGGAATCCTTTTTACGTTGTGCTCTCTGTACGAAACTAACTTCTTATCTCGAGTTTCCCAATCTCCTCAAACTTTACTGATTACCAAAGCAGAGTCTCCAAACACTTCAAGAACCTTGATTCTTAAGTCGATGGCTACTTTAATATCGTAGATACACGCTTCATATTCCACCATATTATTTGTGCAATCAAAGCAAAGTATGGTGGTGAATGGAATATGAAAACCAGTCATAGATGTAATAATTGCACCTATTTTGTGGCCTTTAGCATGAAAGGCACCATCGAACACGAGTGTCCACCGCGCTCGTAGTTCGGGTCCTTCGTCTGGGAAGGGGATATTGCAGTCTCTGATGAACATGATGTTTTCATTAGGAAAGTCAAACTTAATAGGCTGGTAACCCTCCACAGGCTAATGGGCAAGGTAGTCAGACAAGACACTCCCCTTGATGGCTTTTTGACTCATGTACTGAATGCCATACTCGGTTAGCAGCATTTTCCATAAGGAAATCCTTCCACTAACAACGGGCTTCTCAAAAATATATTTTCTTGGATCCATTTTGGATATCAACAAAGTAGTGTGGCAGATCATGTATTTTCTCAGGCGTCGAGCTTCCCAAGCTAGAGCATAACAAGTCTTCTCCAATAGTGAGTATCTGGTCTCACAATCAGTAAAATTATTTCTCAAGCAATAGATTGCATGTTCTTTACGACCTATGTCATCATGTTGACCCATAACACAGCCCATCGATTCATCTAGCACAATGAGATGCATGATTAAAGGCTTACCTGGAACCAGTGGTTTCAATATTGGTGGTTCTTGCAAATACTTTTTTATCTTGTTAAACACCTCTTGATAATTATCATTCCACACAACCGCTTGATTTTTCTTAACAATTTAAATATTGGTTCAAAGGTAACTGTTAAATGCGAGATGAACCGGGATATGTAATTAAGTCGTCCAAGGAAACCTCAGACTTATTTCTAAGTTTTAGGAGTTGGCATATCTTAAATAGCCCTGACTTTGTCTATATCAACCTCAATATCTTTCTGACTCACTATGAACCCCAACAACTTGTCGGAACAGACTCCGAAAGTGCATTTAGAAGGATTCAATCTTAATTGGAATTTTTGGAGTCTGGAAAATAGCTTCCTTAGATGGTCCAACTGATCACCCTTAGTCTTGGACTTAGAAATCATATCATCTACATACACTTCAATCTCCTTGTGGATCATGTCGTGGAAAAGATTCATCATAGCATGTTGATATGTTGCACCTGTGTTTTTCAAACCAAAAGGCATGACTTTATAGAAGTAAGTTCCCCAGGGTGTGATGAAAGTTGTTTTCTCTATGTCAGCTGGAGCCATCTTGATTTCATTATACCCTGAGAAACCGTCCATGAAAGAAAAGACTGAGTGTTGAGCTGTATTGTTTACAAAAACATCAATATACGGCAAAGGAAAGTCATCTTTTGGGATGTCTTTATTAAGATCACGGTAGTCTACACACATCTGAACCTTCCCATCCTTCTTCGGAACCAGAACAATATTGGAAACCCATTAAGGATACTCCATGATAGCTAGGAAACCAACATCAAACTCCTCCTTAAACTCTTCTTGGATCTTCAATGCCATGTCAGGTCTAGTTCTGCAAAGTTTCTACTTTACTAGAGGGAATTCGGGCTTGAATGGTAGGCTATGTTCAACAATTTTGGTATCCAAACTAGGCATATCTTGATAAGACCATATGAATATGTCAACATACTCACGAAGTAACTCTGCTAGCTCACGGTGTACATGCTCGACAAGGGATGCCCCAATCTTGACCTCTCGTCTGATTTCTTCGGAGCCTAGATTGATCACTTCCAACTGTTCTTGGTGCGACTGGATCTCTTTTTCCTCATGCTCAAGAATTCTGGAAAGCTCAGGCGGTACTTCACAATATTCCTCATCATTGTCTTCATCTTGATTAATTGGAAATCCAAATTTACAGCGGACTTCAGCAATGTTGCTCTCAGTAGAATTAATTGCTCTGCATGTTATGAGCTTATTTTTAGAATTGATTTTTTTGAAAAAGATGTAAAAAAGAAAAGAAAAGAAACTTTTTCCATTTATTTTTTTAGTGAAAAGTGAAATAATAGAAAGAAAATGGATAATGATTTTGAGTGTAAAAATTGACTTTCATTGATTGAGTAATACTTTAAAAACATATGAGGCCCTTACAAGTTATCCATATGCCTCGGGCGAAGGCAAGGGACAAGAAAATATAAAATGCATTACATTTCTTTTGAGAAAACCACAGTAGAAGTCCAATTATTAAGCTTAAATCCCGAAGGGCACTTGCGAATGAGACTGGAGACTATATGCAAGCTAGAGCTTGCTCCATCTACTACTACTACAGAAGAATCCAATTGGTAGCCTGCACTACTAAATTTGACTGGATTGAACTTCTTACATATCCTTGCAATTGGGTGATGGGAAGTAGGACGATAACCGAGTCCGAAGCAATCATGCATCTTAGAGACTTTCACAATTTGTCCCCATCATGGAAGACGACCATTCTCCAAAGTCCGCTTAGCACTCTTGGCCGATGACAACACTAAGGTTGTTGATTAGCTCTGATTGGAAGAGGCAGAGCTAACTTCTTCAAAATCTAAACCTTGGAATGGAACCTCAGTTATTCCCTCCTCAGTTTTAACATATATGGAAGAAGACAGTTCACTGATTATAGAATCCTCTTCGTCGCAAACGATAACAAACTTGTCTTCAAACAAGAACTTCAGTTTTTGGTGTAAAATGGAAGTGACGGCGCCAACTGCATGGATCTATGGTCTCCCTAATAGGAAATTATAGGCAGGGTGGATATCCATGACTTCGAAGGTGATGGTAAACTGGTGGGGACCCACATAAATTGGCAAATCAACTTCCCCAATGACCTCCCTCCGAGATCCATCAAAAGCACGGACAATCAAAGAACTTTCTCTCATCTCCGGTCCCTCGTACTTCTATTGACTTAATGTGCTTTTAGGAAAGACATTAAGTGAAGATCCAATGTCTACTAGGACCCTAAAGATTAAAATGTCTGCACAAGTCATAGAAATGTGCAGAGCTTTGTTGTGATTGTGTCCTTCAGTTGTCAACTCGGCCACGTTGAAACTGAAGTACCTGTCTGTTGTAATATTTGCCACCATATCATCGAAATGGTCTACCGTGATATCCTGCATTATATGAGTCGTGTTGAACGCCTTCAAAAGAGCCTTTTTATGAGATTCTGAGCTAAGTAATAAGGATAAGATTGATATCCTTGATGGAGTTTGGCCCAGCTGGTCGAAAATCTTGAAATCAATTCTTTTAATAAAATTTAAGAATTCATGCCCCTCTTCTGCAGAAATGATCTTCCCAGCTTGCTCTTTTTCACTAATTACCTCATTCCCCTTTAAATTTGTTGCTTCTGCTAAATTACCAGAAGCATTTTTTTTTGTAGAAGAATCAGGTGCCCCAACCAGAGTGGTAGGAACGCAAATAGATGCACATGCATAAGGCGAATGAACTATTGTAGAAACCACTTTTTGAGTATATTTTGGTGCAAACACACGACCGCTGCTGGTTATCCCTCTCGGACCATATATATTGACAATCTCTGTACTAGGAACCTGAACCTCTTCACCACCAACTGACACAGTTGCATTATACTTCCAAGGTACAACCTTAGAATTCTGATAAGAAAAAGGTGAAGGAACATGAAATACAATGGGCTAACCTTTCTTTATCGGAGCTTCTATTTGTTTCTTGCGATAAACGATTTCAATTGGCTCGATAACTAAAACTTCCCCCAATACTCTATCTCTGGAAAACTACAAGACACCCTTATTCATCAAATCTTGGACATGGTTCTTAAGTTCTTCACATATTTCAGCCTCGGTCTTGCATACCTCACAATTAACATGCCCATTGGCCAGCATATTGTGCTTCTGCATACTCAAAGAAATACTCGACCACGGGGTCTTCACATCATTTACTGAACGAACCATATTTATATCATATTCTTTAATAATAGAATTTAATATTTGATTGCCATGATTAGGCAAAGGATTCTCCTTCACATTCAAATTGTCTTTATGAAGGACATAATGTTCTGATCAATGAGGCCATGTACTTTATTTTTAAACACAAAACAATCCTCGATTATATGCCTAATATATCATGCGTGGAATGCACAAGATACATTTGGGTTATGATGCGGGCCAAATGGATACAGTGCTAGTGGGATTTTCTTATGAGCAATTGCTCGTACATGCATAAGATAAGGGAACAACTCAGAATATGGTATGGGAATCTGGGTGTATTAAGGACGCCTCTGGTTTCAGTTATGATTCTATTTTTTATTAAGCCCCGAATTCCCACAACGGTTCTGATTTGGGCCTCTGTTTTTTGTATTCTGCTTTGAGGAGCTTTTCCTTGAGGTTGTTATTGTTGTGCCTGCGGAGGTTGTTCATATTGTCATTGATACTGAAATGGTTGTTGAAACTGAGATGCCACCACATATGGATATGGATAGTATGGTGGAGGAACCATGCGAAGTTGATACTATGGAACACTTTCTGTTATTGAATTCGTTTATCCTTCTTTCTTCTTGGTATACCCACTAGAAGGTCTTCTATTTACAGACTGTTGGAAACCACCACCAACAATTTTTCCTGTTTTCATACCACTTTCAATCCTCTTTCCTGTTACTACTAGATCAACAAAGTTGGAAGATGAACTCCCAACCATCTTTTCGTAGTATGAACTTTGGAGTGTCCCTATGAAAATGTCTATTAACTCAGTATCCATCAAATTCGGCCTAACCCTTGAAGCCATTTCACGCCATCTCTGCGTATATTCTTTAAAAGTTTCATTAGACCGCTAAGCTTGGTTCTAAAGTTGTAATCAAGTAGGAGCCATGTCTATATGGTACTTGTATTGGTTCAAAAAGGTATCATACAAATGATTCCAGGACCTTATTTTCCCTGGATCTAGATTCATATACCAATCCAAAGATGCCCTAGATAGGTTGTCTTGGAAGAAATGGATTAATAACTCGTCATTATCAATGTAAGAGGCCATCTTTCTACAGTGCATGGTAATGTGACTACGAAGACAACTTAAGCCCTTGTACTTGGGTAGATTGGGTACCTTAAACTTTTGAGTATGCACAACATTGGGTGCCAAACATAGTCCTCTTGCATTCAAACCGAGAGCAGAAAACCCTTCAATGGCACAGGTTCACTCCTCCAATAGTTGATATTCAAACGGCCTAGGTGGATTGATCCCAAGTATCCTTTTAGTAGTAACCCTAGGGTGAGGTTGAACAATGTTTTGAGCAGGTATTGGTGGCATAAACTGAGGAAGCATTGGATACATAATAGCCGAATTCAAACTATGGGCAACTAGAGTTTCCTCCTGAGAAATTTGTCCCCCAGGTTGCACATTC
The DNA here is from genome assembly GCF_024323335.1 of Lathyrus oleraceus. Classification (NCBI taxonomy): domain Eukaryota; kingdom Viridiplantae; phylum Streptophyta; class Magnoliopsida; order Fabales; family Fabaceae; genus Lathyrus; species Lathyrus oleraceus. Next base: position 136,080,989 of record NC_066582.1, on the reverse strand, counting down.
GGAGAAAGAGGTGCCCCAAAATAGGCATATTGGAGTGCAACATTATTTGGAAATTATGGGACCATAGCAACAAAATCATACATGTTTGGTTGAACAGGTGGAGCGGAGATATGGAAGCTGAAATGAGGATCCATATACTCAGGTTCCTACTCTTAAGCACTGTCAATAGCAGGTGTCTCTTCTATTTCAAACCCTTAAGAAGAATATGGATTATGCATCCCCCACGGGAAAGCAACAGAATTCACATTGGTAAGAGCAACAACAAAATACTAGTACGACATGAATGGATTCCCAGTAGCAAACTGAGGATTATAATTGTGTGGCATGCCCCATGAGTAGGCAGTAGCGAACCTATTGGGACCAGCGTGAGACAAAGGTTGGATAATAGCAGAAGGTGGATCAATTGGGTTAGTAGGATCCATCATAACTAGAGTTGTGTTAGCAACAGAAGTCACTATAGTAGCATCAACTTGATTGACAACATCAGCGTTGTCTCTTTGAGTCTGTAAATGTTCTAGAATGGTACCCATCTGTCCTTGCAGAAGATCTAGAGCCTCCCTTATTGCAACATTCTTTTGTTCAAAATCAGACATGATTCTCTTTTTGTTGGATCTGGTGAAGTACCGGTGAGTCGTCGTCTTTCTGAAGAGGATAAACACGGATATAAGAAATTTGTATTTTGGTTTTCTGGATAAAATGTATGTATGTATGAATGAATGATATGTACTTAAAGATTTTATTTTTCCATGAAACCATCAGTTTTAAAATAGTCATTCAATTGCGGGAAATAAAACAAATAGAACCGTGAATCTTTTTCATTCAAATAACAAATAGTATAACTTAGGAGTCTGCTTAATGAGCTGTATGAAGTTGGCCTTAAATCTAAATACAAAGTAATAGATATCACTACACAAAGCGAGCTATGGGACATGTCTAGATTCTTACAACAGTTTCTTCAACACAACCTCTTTTTGATCTAAAAGAACCTGCAGATGACGACTGTTCCTTTCCCAATGTATGGCCTCTTGTTGAAGTTGATCATTCTCTCCACAACTTTAGTGTGTTTGACCCTTCAACTCTCGAATCTCTTCAAACCGCTGGTCAATTTCCATCTTGTGTTGGGATAAAGAAACCTCTAACTTCTTAGCATGACTATTTTCTTCCTTTAGCTCCTTCTTGCAACCTCAAATTGTTCGCGAAACTTCTTAAGCTAGTCTTAGCAGTTGATTTCCCTTTTGCAGGCTTGATATTGGGCATCAGTGAGCTATTTCTTCTTAATGAATACGTTGTCAATAGTCCCCTTTAAAGCGTCACCTACTTTTCTCCCTTTGAACTGCTCTTCTTGGGCTTCCTCCACAGTCTTCCTTCTCTCTCGTAAGCCTACCAAGATTAGGTCGGAGATCGACATTCTCTTAATATTCTCCTTAAGACTATTCTCTTCAGGAGTAACAGCAACAAAAGGCTTGGGTGCCTTAAAACTCATGGAAGGTTCCCATGGATACGGGAGTCTGATACTCTAAGCTCTAGCTCTTACCCACTATGTATATGACTTTATGGTGATGCAGTTTTTTTTCCTAACTCATTCTTTCCTATGTCGGGAACTTTTCCCCAAGCGTGATGTATTATTTTCATCATATATGTATCCTTAACCCTTTCATCTATAAGAAACTCTTATAATAGCTTGGCTTCAGGCTCCTCCTTCAACTGATAACCCAACTGAAAAAGTGAAAGAACATGGTTATAATTGATGACTCCCCCTCTGGCACTAACAAGAGGAACATTCGGGAAATCCCCAAAACTATAAATAAACTCCACCCCATCATAGTCACGATAATACAAAACAATATCCTCAACATCCAAGGACATCAATTTCTAAGACCACTTTAAAGCTCCAACGTTGTCTGCAAAAGGTCCCCTTTTTGTCAAGTGAGTCAAAATCTACTTGTAAAGCAGAGGAATGCAATAATTAGCCGCCCCCCTCTTTTCTTGTTTCTCCAATGAAATAAAAAGAAAACATCAGCTAAGAGAGTATGCACCAGATTTTTGGAGATGAAAATAGTAACATCGATTTTGCCAACGAACCCCTCAACGTTTGGAAAGAGCACCAATCCATAAATAAGGAGAGCAAAAATAGCAGAGAAGGCGTCCCAACTTCCATTATTAGCAAACAAAGTGGCCTTCTCAAAAAGGAACTTCGAAGTAAAACCAGTGGCGTTTCCCTTTGTACGAAGATTAGATTCAACCAGATTCTTCTCGAGATGGAGAGCTTGAGCCACCAAAGCAACCTCTGGAAATCTTACAGAAACCATGTAAGGAACCTGATCTACAATTGGGATATGGACAATATGAGCAAACTCCTTTAGAGTATGAGCTAAGAGAAAATCCTAAAATGTGAAACAATGCAGTGTGGGATCATAGAACTGGGAAAAAGTAAAGATAAACCCTGGATCTACCTTGGTCACCAGGACACCTAACAGATTACCATAAGCCCTCTTAAAGAGATACTTTTACTCACCAATCAATAGAGAACCAAGCTTTTTAAGCTCATCAAACTTAGATTCTCTGAGTTTGTACTGATATGTATTCCTTCGGTCAGATTTCTCTATAACTGAATGAACTATCTCAAGTGACAAACTGATGGTCTCCTGAAAATGCACATGCTAAAAATCAAAATATGATGTAATGATAATGCAAGCATCATGGATTCACAAGTTCCACATGTTCTTGATAAACGGTAAATACTACTCTGCATAGGTTCAGAAGTCCGGCATTGTATAAGAACAAAGGTATGTAGGGTATTGGTTTCCTGCAAAAGAACCCAATATCCCCCTCACATGCATGCATTGTTCTTCAAAGGATACCTAAAAAAAGGGCCTTAGATTCATAGATCCCCATTGAGAAACCATTGCTTGAAACAAATGACTCGTCGGATAATGATGCTCTCAAAAGGATCAACTCTAGGTGTGACATCTCATGTCAAACATAAACGAGGACTAACTTTAAGTAGGTCCTCACGATTATAGTCACGATACTATCCTGTGTTTATGCTAGAGCTCGGGTATAAAGCTTCTCTCATGGAACATCAGCCCCAACCCACAAATAGTACAACAATAATATCCAAAGCACGGTTAGCAAAAAACAAAAATCTAAAGCAATAAAGATAAATGCAATCAACAAACATAAAATCTAAAAGCATGCATACACAAAAGTAAACACCCAAGCAAACAAGGAACAAACAAAACTAGGTTTGACTCCTTCTAGCAACTAGGATTGTCCCCAACAGAGTCGTCAATTGAAGCTAGCTGAAATATGCACACCGAATGCATCACACGCTCAAAGGTACAACATAGTCGCCACCGAACTTTATTTATCCCAAAAGAGGGAAGGAAAAATATCGATAAAACCCAAGGGAAAAGAAACAGAGAAATGGGTAAGGGAATCCATTATGCAAGGGGAAGGTATTAACATCCCTCACATCCATGGTACTCCATGAGAACCATTTTTAATGTTCTTGATTGGATGGGTGTTATAATTTTTATGTACCTGCGGAAAAGAAAAGGGGATAGGAAAAGAAGTGCTTGAGGAGGATTGTGACCCTCATACCTATGTATTCTCATGGTGCAATGAGAAAGTAAGAGCCTCATAGTTCAGAGATCAAAGACTAAAAGGGGGGAGGAAAGAAGGATTAAGAAGGGTGCTCGCCAAGGATTCGCGTCCTCGTGCCTACATATCCTCATAGTGCAATAAGGAAGTCAGATCTCCGTAGTTCAGAGGAAAAAAACTAAGAAAAAGATATGAGTGAGGGTGGTGTTTAACCCAAAAGGGAAGGAAGGGGGTTAACTATAAAGGTGTGTACCTGAAATGGAAAGGAAATTGCAATGGTGTTTAAAGCAACAGAAAGGGGAAACTTGTCAAATTCGGAGACTCACAAGACAAGGGTCTTATGAAGCATTCGGTCTAACATGGTAAGGAAGAAAAACTGGAACTTGTCAAATCCTGAGACTCACATGACATGGGTCTTACCAACGCACTGGGTCTAACATGGTAATGATAGGTGTTTAAACTAGGAAAGGGGAATATACATGAAGGGGTCAACCCAGGGAATAACCATGAAGTTCTCAACCCTAAAAGGAAATTGTAATGGTGTTTAAACCAATAGAGAGGAAACTTGTCAAAGTCGTAGACTCATATGACAAGGGTCTTACCAAGGCATAAGGACTGATATGGTAATGAAGAAAATAGGAATATGTCAAAGCACTCGTTCTAACATGACAAGGGTCTTACCAAGGCACGAGGACTGATATGGTAAGGAGAGTGGTGTCAAATCCAAGAAAGTGAGAATGACCATGAGGTGTATCTCAAAATTATGGTGTCATAACCAAGAAAAAGATAAGGACCATAAGGTGTATCTCAGTGGTGTCAAAACCAAGGAAAGGGGAATGACCATGAAGGTGTATCACAATAGAAAAGGAAATTGCAATGGTGTTTAAACCAAAAGGATCTAAAAGGAGGTGCCACGAAGCGTAAGTGCAGACTTGACAGTGATTTGACTAGAATTGCACTAAAGTCTATGAATAGAAACGAATACTCTAAGAAGCTAGGGTTTACATCTTATGCATATAGGTACTCTAGAAAAGGACAATCCCCTCTCATCATTTTCTACTACTTAAGGCTCATGGAATGCAAGCCTAGTAAATGACTAACAAGTTGTTGAAACAGGTTTCCCGAATGTGCTTATGGGGATGAGTCAGATGATTGACTGTTGAGAAAATTTGTAGTCCACTGAGGATCTTGAACTTATTGGGAGATTGAATCTCCAAAGTGACAGAGGCAAGTCCCATCAAGTGACCAAAGGACTTATGGTCACTTAACAGAGACAAAGGGAAGTGTAACTGGAAAATGGATTTAGTAGATCAAATGTGAATTTCATCAGGTCAAATCAGAGGATAGAATTAATGAACAAACAAAGATGCATGATCATACAAAAACTAGCCTAGGGTCTCATTGTTAGGTAGCCTAAGAGAAATCCATGTGTTTGAAAAGTGTATTGTCATATGTCTCATTGTTAGGTATCCTAAGAGAAAGTCATGTGTGTGTAAGAGTGTGCTAAGCCTAAGGAGATGAATGCAAGATTCATAAAGTAGATGAAGCAATGCACAAGCTCAAAGGTCCAACAAGAACATAGGCAAGTCAAAGTGTCCACAAGGTCTCAAGATCCAATGTCACTCCAAGTCAAGCAAAGGGCCTAAATCCTAAGTCAAAGTCTAAAGTCCATATAGGTATTCAACACTCCAGATCAAGCATAAGATTAAGATTAGGTCCAAGTCACTTTTTCATGTTTTGATTCATTAAGGTTTAACAAGCAAGCAAATCAAACAAGATAAGAGCAACAAATGAATCGCAAGATGAATAGAGTATGGAATGATGTGATGATTAATGGGACATAAAATTAAAGAGCGTTAAGTAAATTACATAAACTTAAATGACTTGAATTAATAATCAAGAAATAAATGGCAATAAAGTAAAGAGCAAGAATTAGTGTTAGGAGTTAATGGTTAGTTAATTATGCCGGGACAATTTAACGCTATCTTCAGCAACCGTAAGTAGGCTTATGTAGAAGCCATACCTATCTGAGGCTAGTCAATAACAATGTATGTGTCAGACATGTTAGAGAATTAACACAAAGTTAATCTCCTACAACATGTCAAACAGTGGTTAAAACAAAAGAAAGACATGAAATTAGAGAGTGAAAGAGGGAATCAAGTCAATCACATATGTATCATTCTATCTACAAATCAAAGACTCAAAATATGGCACATTGAAGGTTAACCTATTATTGATACAAAGTATCGAAGATGATTCACAATCATCTATCAACGGTTTTGAATCAAAGAAGGTTGATCAACCTAAAGTCCATCTATCAATGATTTGAGATGAGCAAGAAAGCATCAACCAACCAATCAGACTCAATTCAAAACATCAAATGATCATTAAAAGAAAAATCAATTAATAATGATTAAATGTTGATTAAATAAAGAAAATCAAAGGGAAAGTGTCAAAGAGGGGTCAAAGCATCAAACAAAAGTCCGGGAAAAATGTGGAGGGTCAACAAAATTAAGAGTGAATTGACCTTAAAAGTTATGATAAAAATGTTTAAAAATGATTAAAATAAAAATGCCAAAAGAAAATTAAATGGAAAATAAAATAAAATATGAAATAAATAGAAAAATGATTTTAAAAAAATGCAAAAAATGTGGTAGAAAATATTTTTATGGAAATATGGAAAAAAATTGGATAAAAAATAACAAAGGAACTATTTAAAATTAATTTTAGAAGAAAAGGAAATAAAAAGAGAAAATAAAACATTTGAATCCAACGGCTAGCTAGGTGGCGCGTTTTGATTGGATGAGATATTTGAATTTAGCTCTAAAACACGCGCACATCTTCATCTTCAACCTCCGGATTTCCAATCTTGCTACATCATGAACTCCTGTTTTTAACATGAATCAAGCATGGATTCAGTTGCAAAACATCTCATCGTTAATGTCTCCCTGCATCAGAGCAATTAATTTTCTCTAAGCAGAGAGAATTTGCTCAAAAACTCGAAGAACCCTAGGTCTTCAAAGTAAAATTAAATGGTGGATACTGAAACTAGATGACCAGTAATAGAGGATTTTTGATCAGTGGAACAAGGAAAAAAGTGTGGTAACTTGTTTGCTCAAGGTTGTAACTTGTATCTACCTGTTTGAATGAAGCTTCAGAAGTCACCAATGGTGGATCTGGAAGCTAGGTTGCATAAGGATGCATGCCAAGGCAATGCTTCAAACACCTTCAGAGGGTGCCGATGAAGGATTCTAGGCAAAGAAATGGAAGGGAAAGAGCTTGAATCGAGAAAGAGCTTGAGTGGTTATTTGAGGTATCGGGCTTCAATGGTTGCAGAGTTTTCTTTTCTTTCAAAGCTTGCTTATGAAGACAAAATCTTCCTCTATTTATAGGGAGTGTTGGGATCCAAGTACATGTGAAATAGGCTTGCATTCGTGTGAATTGATTTGAAAATTTTCAAATCCCGATTATGTGAAATTTTGGGGTCAAACTCGTGATTTTGGAGCTTATCAAGTCGTTTCAAGTTGTCCTCAAATGCGTTTGGTCATGGGTAATTGGTTTGCACGCGTGAGAAGTGGTCCTAAGTTGATTTGTGCATGATTCAACATTATAGGTTATGGGCCAAAACAGAGTTTAGGTCACCACGTTCAAGTTTAGGCCAAATCCAATCCACTCGTGTGTTTTCCAATTTTCTTTGAGCCAGATGATAACTTCATGGAGTAGAATAAGATGCAAAAAGAATCAATCCAAAATGATCCTCGAGGTGAAAGTTGTAGGCTTGTGAAGTTGAGGTTGTGACCTGTGTTTTTGGGTTGGGCAATTAGTCAAGCAGTTTGCAGCATGTTTGGTCAATTTGAGGTCATATGTTCATGATGCCATAACTTTTGATTCCCTCGTACATTTTGATCCAAACTTGGGAAAATTATATTTGACATAAGCTTAACACAATTCAAAAAGAATGGGATCAAAAGAGTGCTTGAGCTGAAAATGGGAAAGGGGGAAGTATGGGTCATGGCAAGGTTTTGGCCCATTTTGGAAACTTGGTCCTTTGTATAAATAAGGTCATTAATGTACGAATTGATGTTTGACCCTTGAAACAAAGTTGTAGAGGATCCCAAAAGGCACCTTAAGATCAAAGAAGCTTGGCATTTGGATGAATATTGAAGGAGTTATGGGGTTTGGACCAAAGGCATGACATGCTTAGAAATTAGGTCAAACCACCTTGTTCCCCTTTATGCAAACTTTATGTTTCCTTGCATTTTAAGCCATGATGATGGAATGAGAATCCCTTGATGAAATATTAATAAGGGCTTGAGTGATATGGAACATGGCTTGAATATTGAGGGTTGTGGTATGGAAATCAACACATGAACCATCTTTGAATCACCATGAACAAACTTGCATTTCCCTTGATCAAAGACCTTCATTTTTCCTTGCTTTGAAGCATGATTACCTGCTTGAGTAACAAGAATAAACAAGTACCATCTCTCCTTGGAATTAGGGTTAGTGGACAAGTAAAACAAAGTGAAACCCTAGTGTTAAGATATCATGCACCATGTGGTCATGCTTGTAATTCCATGACCAAATGTAATGGTCATGCATGATATGATTTGAGGTATGCAAATGAGCTTTATGAAAAAGAAAAAAGGGAGGGTAAGTTTTGGAGTATGACAATTAGAAAACAAACCATGGGCTAACTAAGCCTCATAACCAATTGCGTTAAGTGCTTAATCGATTATGGCACCCCTTTTGATTCCAATCTATTTCCAATCATTTAAGGGTATTTTCTAATCGAATTTAGGCATTACAAAGTGAAATAATCGACTACTCTAAAGGCCTAATCGATTATACTTTGCAAAACTTGCTTCTAATTGATCACACAGTTCCTTAATCAATTTGCTAGGCTTTTAAAACATATTTAGGTGACTTTCTAAAATTAAAAAAGAATTATTATGTGTGTGTGTGTGTGTTATTTTCCTTAGTAAAATTGAGATTTCGTCTTATACCTTTATTGAAACTGATCACTCGATACAGATATACAAGCATTCACATTTCCTCTCTTTCATAGCCCATAAGCTTCTGGTTCATTGTCGTATTATCTTTGACTCTAGCATTTATCTTGAACCTTGAATCTTATTTTGAGGAGGTTTGATATAACTCTTCATAACAATATCCAACATAAAACAAATTTCTTGATTAGAGATCTTCGCTAACTTCCCTAAATGTCACTTGACATAAGGTGTTGTCTTTACAGATAAACACATTTAAACAGATCTCCAAGAATAACAATTTGTACCACCACAACTTTATCAACATAACTTGATAACCAATCACATCCAATTGATTGCTGCATCAGATGATCTCCAGGTTTTATCTTGAAAAACACTTCATGATCTTTAAGGACCATCACTTGGTAAACATATCAAGAACCATTACTTGATCCGCATATCAAGAACCATAACTTTAACAACATATCAAGCATTATTACTTGATCAACATATGAAACACCAACACTTGATCAACATATTAAGCACCATCACTTGATCAATAACTTGTCAAGCACCATCACTTGATCAACCAATCAAGCACCATCACTTGATTAATCTTCAAGCACCATCAGTTAAAACAACATACCCTTGAACAACAAGACCGGTGAAAACTTCTCTTAATAATGTTATCAACATCAAAACCAAATCAACATGTTACTACAATCTTCATATATGCAAGAACATAGATCCACACGATCCAGTTGAGAAGACCGCTAAGATCTTCCACTACCAAAAGAAAAATAAAGGCAGCTAAAAAATCTCCTTGCTTCAAGCCCCTTTGGATACTTATCTCCTCGGTCACATACCTATTAAACAAGATAGTTGAGTTCCCAAAAAATACAAATGCACGCATCGAAGTGCGCCACTTGTCAGAAGAAAAAAACCTAGCAAACATATAATCTAAAAAGCTCCAACTAACAGAGTCATAATCCTTTTCAAACTTTACCTTAAAATGGTACAATCCTTATTAGTTTTCTTATAAATTTCAACCAAATCATTCGAAACTACTACACCATCAACAAAAAAAATCACTTTAGGAACATTAATTGATTAGGAGAGATGAGTTTATCCATAACTTTGGCTAATCTAGAATCCAACACCTTCTCCACCAATTTATAGAGATATCTGACTAAATAAATAGGATGGAAGTCTTTAAAACTAGTAGGAAACTCAACCTTTGAGATAAGAGTGTCAAAGTAAGATGATAAACTACAAGAAAGAAAAGACAAACAATGGAATTTCTCAAACATGGAAATGAGATCCCTCCCCCCAAAGGAGATGCAAAAAAATTTAAAGACTGAGAAGTTAAAAACAACAAGGTTGGGGATCGTATTTCCCTCCCGCTGAGTGACTTTCTGATCAATCTCGATGAGTAAAAATGAGGGTCGTATTTCCCTCCCACTGAGTGACTTTTCGAGTTTTTGGTCCCTATCTCTCTGATTTTTCTATCTTTCTTTTGCTCGGTTTTCTTATGTGAACTTTTCATTCACTTCTTGTGCTAGCTTATGACCACAACCCTCAAGAAAATTAGATCACACTCTCGAACTACTATTGCCTCAAATAAAGAATATGGTTCATAAACTAGCTAGAAATATAACACAAATAAGTCACTGACGTACCAAGATATCATTTCCAAGCAAGAGATATGCTTTTATATTTCATATGTGCTTCTCATCTATCGAAGAATCTATAAAAATGAAGCCATTCTGGGATTTCTAGATAGTTCACAACATTGAATATTGAATCGTATAAGCTCAACTCTAATCCTAGTCAATCCCCCCCCCCCCCCCCCCCCCTTCCCCCCGAGGAAGAAAACCTCCAAAAAGAAAAATAATATTTCTTGAGAAGACAAATATCCTTTATAGCCACCAAAAACTTATACCACAAGTTTGTGAACACACTACAAGTGACAAACTAGTGAGAGACCTACCCAATAAACCTAACATACAACCAATAAAAAGTGCCATCATGGTCAATCATGACCTGTCTCTTGAGCAGGTTCTCTCTAATTAGAATTTTATCTTGGAAAAGTTCCTAAGAGAACAAAACCACTTTTGAGGGGGGGGGGGGGGCAAGTGAACCAAATAGAAGTCAGAGTATTATCAGAAATATTAGAGGTGATACTAGTAGCTGAATTATACTAAACAATTTACAATATGCCGACGTAACAGAGAAGAGATCACCCTCCCCATGAAACCAACACCAACTACCAAACTAAAAAGAAAGAATAATTCTCTGAATTTCTAGAAAAAGGTCATCAATTGAGTATTTATCATAGTCAAAAAGCAGTATCCTCCACTAAAAATTATAGACCACATTCCTATCTTTCCAACTACCAATCTCACCCACCTTTCCATTTTTATTAGATATAGGATAAAGTATATAAAAAGTAACTCTAATTGGAGTGACACCCACCCATACATCATTCAAAAAAGAAGTCAGCATACCATATTCCACCTTTCGTCTAAAGCCTTTCACAAATCAATCAGAAGTCTAGACACCATACCAACCAAGAAGAAATCAACTGAAGCCTAGACACCATATCTTCTAGGTAAGAAGAGGAAAATTTAATGCCATATCTAACAGTTAATTTATCCCTCTAAAGGTCAGTGGCCTCATAAGTGAACCATCATCAATGTTTACCTAAAAAAGATATGTTAACTAATTAGAGGTCACGAACTCCAAGACCACCACTCTTTACGGGTTTACATGCATCCGCTCATCTAACCCAATGGATTTTATCATTACCACTAACCTTACCCCATAGGAAACTGCATTGAAGCCTAACAATTATTTTCCACACCTTAATAGTCTTTTTGAAAAAAAGACATGAAGAAAATAGGAATTTCATTCAAAAACAGAATTGAGAAGATACATTGTATCCCTAGGATAACATACCTATGTTTTCAAGAGAGAAAGCAAATAGAAAAGATAATAATAAGAGGTTCCAAAGGCCAAGGTACTTGAACGGGAGGATTGGAGATAAAAATTCAAGAAGTCACTAGCAAAGTCCAAAAGCGAGGGTCCACATTAATAACAATAAGGATACTTTTAGAAGAGGGGACAAGGATACTAGAGGCAAGCTCAAACCCCTAAGTATAACTTTAATATTCCAAATAATCTCAATCGATGTCTCGACTATGATTAAAGTATCATTAGGATACTGAAGGTAGGAGATGACTATATCTGAAGAACTTGTCCTAAAACCAGAAAAAAAGATATAGATACATAGCCTGTTGGACATGAGACTTCATACACAATACAAGGTTGAATTGTCTAAGAAATAATAAACAAATTAAAAGCTTTTATAAAACAAATAGAATAAAAGCAACGAAAATAATTAAACGGAAATGTAAAGAAAATAAAAGACTAGAAATTAAACAGTTAAGGCATAAAAGAAAACACCAGAATTATAGAGGTCACATATTAATGAAGTAACCTACTTATCTCTCTAAGAACTCCTTCTTTAGAGCTTCCACTATCTTGAGAGCTTTTAAAAATATATGCCCACAAACGTCCTTTTACAAGGATTGGAGTTTTTTAATGGCTAACTTCCCAACCAAGGAAAAATTTCCCCCAACACCAGTAACAATGATCCTCATGAAGCACATATTCACTCTCAAAGCACTAAGGAAAAACTAGAGTGAGAAAAGAGAGATTTGTAGAAAAATAATCGAGAGTGAGAGTGAGGAACCCTTTTATTTATAGGACAAAACATGGTGTAAATTAGGAAACAAACCATGGGCTAATTAAGCATCATAATCAATCATGTTAAGAGCTTAATCGATTATAGAACCCATTTTGATTACAATCCATTTCCAATCATTTAAGGGGATTTTCTAATTGAATTTAGGTATTATAAAGTGAAATAATCGACTACTCTAAAGGCCTAATCGATTATACTTTGTAAAACTTGCTTCTAATTGATCACATAGCTCCTTAATCAATTTGTTAGGATTTTAAAACATATTTAGGTGACTTTATAAAATCAAAAGAGGATTATTGTCTGTGTGTGTGTGTGTGTATGTGTGTGTGTGTGTGTGTGACTGTGTCTGTGTGTGTGAGTGTTATTTTCCTTAGTAAAATTTAGATTTTGTCTTGGACCTTTATTGAAATAGATCACTCGATATAGATATACCAGAATTCACATTTCCTTTCTTTCATAGCTCAGAAGCTTCTAGTTCATTGTCGTATTATCTTTTACTTTATCATTTATCTTGAACCTTGAATCTTATTTTGATGAGGCTTGATAAAACTCTTCATAACAATCTCCATCATCAAACATATTGCTTGATTAGAGATCTTCGTTAAATTCCCTAAATGCCACTTGACAAAAGGTGTTGTGTTTACAGATAAACACATTTAAATAAATCTCCAAGAATAACAATTTCGACCACGGTAATTTTATCAACACAACTTGATAATCATTCATATACACTTGATTAGTGCATCAGATGATCTCCATATTTTATCTTGATAAACATGTATTGATCTTTAAGGACCGTCACTTGGTAAACATATCAAGAACCATCACTTGATCCACATATCAAGAACCATAACTTGAACAACATGTCAAGCACCATTACTTGATCAACATATCAAACACCAACACTTGATCAACATATTGAGCACCATCACTTGATCAATAACTTGTCAAGCACCATCACTTGGTCAACCTATCAAGCATTATCACTTGATTAATATTTAAGCACCATCACTTAAAGCAACATACCCTTGAACAACAAGACCGGTGAAAACTTCTCTTAAGAGTGTTATCAACATCAAAACCAAATCAATATGTTACTACAGTCTTCATATATGCAAGCACATAGATCCACACAGCCCACTTGAGAAGACTTCTAAGCTCTGCCATTGCCAAGAGAAAAATAAAGGCATCTAACAAATCTCCTTGCTTCAAGCCCCTTTGGATACTTATCTCCTCGGTCACATACCTATTAACCAAGCAACCGAGTTCCTAAAAAATAAAAATGCATGTATCGAAGTGCGCCACTTGTCGGAAAAATAAAACCTAGCAAACATATAATCTAAAAAGCTCCAACTAATAGAGTCATAAGCCTTTTCAAACTTTACCTTAAAATAACATAATCCTTATTAGTTTTCTTATAAATTTCAACCGAATCATTCAAAACCACTACATCATCAACCAAAAAAAATCCTTTTAGGAATATTAATTGATTAGGCGAGATGAGTTTATCCATAACTTTGGCTAATCTAGAATCCAACACCTTCTCCACCAACTTAGAGAGATATCTGACCAAATAAATAGGATGTAAGTCTTTAAAACTAGTAGGAAACTCAGCCTTTGAGATAAGAGTGACAAAGTAAGATGATAAACTACAGGAAAGAAAAGACATACAATTGGATTTCTCAAACATGGAAATGAGATCCCTCCCTCCAAAGGAAATGCAAAAAAAAATTAAAGACTGAGAAGTTAAAAACAACAAGGTTAGGGATCGTATTTTCCTCCCGCTGAGTGACTTTCCAATCAATCTCGATGATTAAAAATTGGGATTTGAGAACCTAGTTGTCCGTCAGAGAAAGAGATGGAAAGTCCTCTAACAAAGAATCCCTAACTTGAAAATCCATGATATAATTTCTCCTATTCATTATCTTAACACAAACATGGAAGAAACTCATATTAGCATCCCTTTCCTTTAACCATTTAGACTTAGACCATTTAAAAAAATGAGACTCTCTAATTCTCAAAAATGACTAGAGATATGCTATGGTTCTCAACCTCTCTAGTAAGTCATGTTGTTGGATGACACATTGGTCCACTTTAAAAACAATTTATTAATTTCTTCTCTTAAGGTATTAATATGATGGATTTGATTACGAAATACTTTCTCATTCTAAACTTTCAACACACCTTTTATACACTTAATTTTCTCTTTATGAATAAAATTCTTCAACCAACCATATTAGAATTGGTCTAGCTAGAGTGAGCCACTTCATGAGATTTTTTTGGGCCAAACAATGGTTATTGAATCTAAAAGGTCTAGGACCCCACAATTGGTTAGAAAAATAATGAATAATAGGACAATGATTATAGGTAACTCTAGGAAGCTCCCACAATCATTATACCTTATGTCTCACACTAGACATATGACATTAGGATTCTATCAAGCTTGTTAGTTTCCTATTCATTTGCTTGGAACCAAATAATATTCATACCTAAAAGAGGAAGACCAATAAGATCCATCTAAGAGATGAAAATAAATAATATAAGAAAGTTAATTTTCATTTATGTTGGACAAGTGACTTCAAGCACAAGAGGGTGGTTAATTGTGGTATTCAAATTTTTTGATTAAATTTAAAGTTTTATTACTTGAAAAATGAATTGTGTTAGTATTCTTTAAGATTAGAGTAAAATGAACAGTCGAAGATAAAATCAGTAAAGTAAATTATAAAGCTAAGAGATAAGGGTTTAGAGAGATAAGACCAGTGATTTATTATAGTTATTCTCATTTTAACAAGTAAAAGCATGCGAGTTATTTGCATTTTCTATATAGTTTGAGTGGTTTATATGTCAGTTTCTTTAATTTCGTATTTGTCTGTGTATTAATTATTCATTATATGTTTTTATATTTTTGGGAAGGTTAATGTGTTTTGTAGTTTGGAGGTAGTCAAAGAAATGGTCTGAAAAGGAACACAATAAATTTTCAAAAGGATTCACAAAGTCTATTTTTCAGCATGTTACACATCATGATAGGTTTGTGGTATTTAGATCATATCTAGAGTGTTGTAATTCATAAAGGCCTGGGAATGGCGGAAAACGAAAGATAACATCAAAGGCTATAACTTTTGTGAAGACACCAAAGGCTAATTCAAAATTCCCATATGTGTATCAACTGTTCCATTAGCATATCAAATATGAAAAATGGTGTATTTCTGCCCATACGAGTATGGCCTGCCCTCATACGCCCCCCATACACATATGAGACACATCACATACCCCTATACACGTATGGGTGCCCAGAATCACAAAAATAAAAAAGCCCAATTTTGAGTATTTAAGGCCAAAAAGTGTTTTTTAGGGGTTGAATGATTTTTACTGTAGAAACATGTTTTAACGATTGGAGAACTCATATTTTTGTGGTGAATCAAGATTTTCATGAACCCTAAGTGATTGAAGACATATTTTCATCTCATTACCCGTAATTTTGACACTTGTTATGATGTTTTTCTTTTTTATTATGAGTAGCCAAACCCCCTAATGCTAGGGGGTGTCCCTGATTTGGATTTGTTGATGATTTCTACGTGAACCTTGTAATAACGATAATTTATATTTTATATGATTTACTTTTAATTTATGCTTAATGCTTTCCCTTTCAGAAAAATTGAGTTTGATTTACGGTAAATTGTTAGGCATGATTGTCAATGCTAAGACTCAATTGGAAGTATTATGTAGTAGATATCACCTAGGACTAGGGATACCTTAGAGAAACCGAATTGTTCTTGATGAATTAATGTTTAAATTAATATGTAACTCACTTTGGACATATGAGTTGATTTGAATGTTTAAATATTTTCTCACTAAGGACTTAGGAGTAAACACCCTTAAGAATCAGAAATCAATATTTTAAAATAAGTTGTTTCAAGGTCAGATTAGAATTGTTAACAAATCATATCATACACCTTCCCTAGCATGTCTACTCTTATTGGTTTCATCAGTTCAACTGTTATATTTACTGTTATTTGTTAATTTAATTTTCTTTATGATAAACAATAATTCAAAACCTCTAAGTTTTTGTTTAACTAAATTAAAACACGAACTTTGTATCGTTAAGCAATCCTTGAGATCGATACTTGGGATTTCCCATAATTACTATATTGGCATATTAGTACACTTTCTAATTTACTGATCAAGTTTTCCGCACCGTTGTCGGGGACTGCCAAAGATTATAGAGTTTAAGTTTTATTTTTGTTAAAATATTGTTGTTCTACAACTAAAATTTTATTTTAGTTTTTTTACTATTTTAATTCGGTTAATGCTAATAATTGTCTGATATTTGTATGTGAGGAGAATCCTTGGCTGATTTTCCTTTTGACATAGAACCATAAATAACATTAGATGTTCGACTCAGACAAGCCAGACAAGCAAGGCTGGAAGTTCAAGAGGAAGTCAACTCTGACCAATTCAGATATAAAATCATATGGAAAGTAGAAACACCGTTTATGGCTGAAAATCAAGAAGAAATACTTCTTGAGGATTATGGAAGAGAAAACGCCCCAGGTGGTTGTTTAACCATAGTGAACCAACCGTTGAATGTTCCAAATTTTCAGTTGCATCCAACTACTATTCTTTAACTCGAGAAGAGACCTTTCATAGAAAAAATTAATGAAGATGCAAATAAACATCTGCAAAGGTTTCTGACTATGAGTATTAATTTGAAGATATAGGGGCACACTGAAGAAAGCAAAAATTTAAGAATGTTTCCGTTTACTTTAGTTAAAGATACCAAATAATGGTTTTACTCACTTCCAGTTGAAAGTATCACTACTTGGGAAGAAATGGAAACAACTTTTCTGAATGAGTATTTTCCTGCTTTAGTTTTTCTTAGAAAAAGATACGACATCCTCAATTTTAAACCAAAAGAGGGTGAATCACTGGGTGATTCATATAAGAGATTCAAGAGGTTACTTGTTGTTTTTCCTACTCACAACCTAGATCAAACTGAACATATGAAAATGTATGTTAATGGGATCAGATTGAAAACTAAACAACTGATTGATACAACTATTGGTGGCTCATCCAACTTTACAACAGCCACTGGAATCAAGAAGATAATAGAAGTCAATGTTGCTAATGAGAACTTAGAGTTGTATTATAGGTGTACAAGCAATTCAGAAGGGGTGATCAATTTGAAACTAGTTACTCAGAGTATAAAAGTTGAAGATAAAGTTATTGTTGAAGTGGAAAGAAAACTTAATGCAATGAATATGAGTACTCAACATATGGCTAAGGTTCAACAGGTCCAAGTTGTTAGTTGTGAAATTTGTGGTGGTCCTCACTTTGCTATGTACTGTGTGGCACATGTGCAACAAACTGAAGAAGTGAATATCTAAAACAGAACAACCCCTATTCTAATACTTATAATCAAAGTTGGAAGAATCGTCCAAACTTCTCCTGGAATGACCAATAAAGGAATGCTCAAAAGCAAGGTATGGTGCATTATCATAATCAAGAACAGTACCAACCTCAGTAAAACTACCATAATCAGTTTCCACAACAGTATCAGCAACAAGCTCCAAAGAAGGCAGATTGGGAAATAATTATTGAAGAGATGGTTGCTCGAAATTCCTAATTCCAGGAAGAAATAAGAAACAACCAAGGTAACACTACAACTTCTATTAATAACCTCAAAGTTCAAATGGGTCAAATAGCATAATAAATAGTTGGTTCTCAAGCACAAGGTACCCTTCCTAGTGCAATTGTGACAAATTCAAGAGAACATAATAATGTGAGTATTGTGATGACAATATGTGGGAAAACAATTGAGAGTCCCTGAGACAAATCAGTTGAAGAAGACAATCTCTTAGAGTTAAATCTAGAAATAAAGGACCATCAGAAAATCCCTGAAGCAGTAGCTACACCAAAAGTGGTTGAGAAGGAAAAACAAAAAGAGCAAAGACATGTCATCAGACTCCCATATCCCTAGAGAGAAAATAAGAATGATAACATGAAAATAATTTTGAGAAGTTCTTAGAGATGTTAAAAAAATCTTGAGATACATATATATGCCAAGTTCATGAAAGATATAATATCCAAGAAACGCACAACAAACACTGAACATATACTTTTGACTGAAACATGCAGTGCCTTATTGCAAGGTTTGAAGATTCATGTGAAAAATAAATATAGGGCTTCTATCACCATTCTGTGCACAATTGGAGATAGAAAATTCAAGAAGGAACTTGTTGATTTGGGAGCTAGTGTGAGTCTTATGCCTTTATCCATTTACAAAAAGCTAGGCATTGGTACGGTTCAAGACACCATAATGACACTTCAGTTTGTAGACCACTTAGTGAAAAGACCTTATGGGATATTAGAAGATGTTCTAGTAAAAAATAGACAAATTTGTGTTTCCTATTGATTTTGTGATCACGAACATGCCTGAGGATGAAGAGACGCCTATCATTCTTGGTCGACCATTCTTGCTTACAAGTCGATGCAATATCGATGTGGAAAAAGTGTACTCACTTTAAAAGCTTACGATGATGAAATAATTTCGAATGTGCTTCAAAACAGGAAGCAAGAAGGAGAAAAAGGAAATCACTATCAAGTAGGCATGATCAAAACATGTGTGAAAAGTCCAAGTCAAAGACCACCACCAGAAAAAGTATCAAGGAGGACATCTCAAATGGCATCACCTCCATTAGTGACCCCGAGTGAATAAAACTCCTAGATCCATTCCAAAAGCCAAGAGAAAGAAGAGAAAGCGACGTCGAGGTAAGGCTATGGTAGTAGGCAATGACTTGTGGCACAAAGTAGGTGTTATCTCTATGAAAGATGGTTTCTTTGTTTCGAAAATGAAAAGCAACAAGGAGTGGAAGTTGAAGTCTCCTTCATAACAGGGGGAATGATGCGTCAAGCTAATGATGGTAAATGAGCACTACTTAGGAGGCAACCCAAGAGAGGTATTCATAATTTTTTTTATTTTATAGTCTTTAATTTTAAATTAATTTTTTAGTTTTATTTTGCATTCATTTGGTTTATTTTCTGATTGTTTACTTTCATCTAGTAATATGATAATTATAGCTTTAGTGGTTGTGTGAAAAACTACCCAGACTGAATGTGTGTGTGTCATTTATGCATGCTAACCCGCCAAACTATTTTTATATACTTCTAAATGATTTGATTGGTTTAATTGATTTGTACCGAAGGTTGAGCAGGTTTACTGTAACTGGTTGAGAAGCCCCGTCCAACAAGAGGTATTGTGTAGGTTGTCATCTCTACCCAACATGGTGAGGACAGATAAAATCGAACACATTGGTTCATCATGAGAGATCATTCTAGTATGTATCTATTATTTAGAACTTGTGTACGTTCTTTTCTGATGGCATTTTCATCATGACACACACTAAAGCACATTGCTTGTTTTAGTCCCGAGCCTCTCATCCATTCCTTTTTAATTGTTTTTATCCTTTGTATAACCCTGCTGAGCCAATTTTCCTTTACCCTATGTGTAAACCTTATCCTAATCATTTTCCTACCTTACTTGGAGTAGAAGCATTACGTCTCAAAGATGTGTCAAACTTATGTTTGGGGTTGTTGTTGGAATAACAACCAATAACTTTGGGGGTATTAATTAGCAATTGAGCGAATCAAATGAATATGAGTACAAATGTGAAAAAAATGAAGAAAAAAAATAAAGGAAAAGAAGTGAGATGGAAATCAACAAAGTGTGTGTATCGTGCATCTTGCCATCTAGTTAGAATTTATTCAAGCATATGGTATAGTGTTTCATGTTGTGAATTTTGAGTGAAAACATATAAACAACTAAGAAATTAGGTGAGAGTGTGCAATGAGGTGATAAGTGAAGCAATATAATCAAGTGAAAATGTGGAAGATCAATCAACCACGGTAAATAGGCAAAGCTTAAGGTCACGGTAAAAGAGAACCACAAAAGATCCTAGAGGCATAGTATTTTCAAACAATTTTAACTTATTTGAGTTGGCATGAGTAAATAGTCTTAAAGTTGCTTGAGGATAAGCAACAAACTAAGTTTGGAGTTATGATCAGTCACCATTTCTATTATAGTTATTATCATTTTAACAGGTGAAAGTATGCAAGTTATTTTCATTTTCTATATAGTTTGACTGGTTTATATGTCAGTTATTTAAATTCAGATTTGTTTATGTTTTAATTATGCCTGGTATTTTTTTATCTTTTTGAGAAGGTTAACGTGTTTTGTAGGTTGGAGACCTATGATATTTTAATCATATCTAGAGCATCGTAATTAGGAATGATGTGGGTCCGGCGAAAAATGAAATATAACATCAAGGGATACAACTTTGATCAAGACACCAAAGGCTAATTCGAAATTTTCCTATGCGTATCAGATGTCCCATATGCATATCAAATCTAAAAAAGGTGTATTTATGCCCATGCGCGTATGGCTTGCCCCCATACACATATGGTATGCCCCATATGCGTATGAGAAACCCCACATACGCCCCCATACAAGTATGGGTGCCAAAAATCTAAAAAAAAAAAATAGTTATGAGTATTTAAAGCTAGAAAGTGAAATTTTTAGGTTGGACGATTTTTGACTGCAGAAACACGTTTTAAAGGTTGGAGAATTCATATTTTCATGATGAACCAAGATTTTCATGAACCATAAGTGATTGAAGACCTATTTTCATCTCATTACCTATAATTTCTACACTTGATATGATGTTTTTCTTTTTTATTATGAGTAGCTAAACTCTTAAATGCTATAGGTGTCCCAAATTTGGATTTGTTGATGATTTCTACTTGAACCGTGTAATAACGACAATTTCTATTTTATTTGATTTACTTTTAATTTGTACTTAATGCTTTCTCTTTCAGAAAAATTGAATTTGATTTACGGTTAATTGTTAGGCTGAACTATCAACGTTAATACTCAATTATAAGTATTATGTAGTAGATATCACCTAGGACTAGGGATACCCTATAGAAACTGAATTGTTTTTGATAAATTAATGTTTAACTTCATCTATAGTTTACTATGAACATAAGAGTTGATTTGAATGTTTAAAGGTTTTCTCGCTGTTGTTTGTTAATTTACTTATCTTTCCCAAAGACAGCAATTCAAAACCCCCAAATCTTTTGTTTAACTAAATTAAAACACAAACTCTATATCGTCAAGCAATCCTTAAGATCGATACTTCGTATTTCCCAAGAGATATTCTTGAGATTTTGACCATGAACTTGAGCTTTTACAAGTTATTCCCACGAACCTTCAATACAATTGAATTTAGAGATTTTACAATGGCTTATCCCAAACCAAAAAGAATGATTTTACCAAGGCTTAGCTAACGAACCGATTAAATATTTTCCAAGCTAATCTCAATAAACAAACAAAACTTTTTCCGGCAGAGTTCTAGAACCAAACATAGATTTTAAGACTTCTTAATCTCCAGAACCAAACCCAATTTCCCAATTATATCACACCCTCTAATGATAACAACAAGGCGCCAATATAAGTTCTTCCTTACAAGTAGATTTTCACTAAAAAGAACTAACGCAACTTAGATGAAAAAAGAAAATATGGATGAGAGAGAGAGAGAGAGAGAGAGAGCTTTAGAATTTTGGTGTGAAATGAGGAGGAGAGGCACCTCCTTTATATAGGATACACCTCCTTTTCAATTGGAGCCATTCTTATTTTTTTTATAATTGATCTATTTCATCGCTTGGGACTTCCAACTGAGAAGAAATACCAGCTATCTATTTTGAATGGCGTTTTCTCTTTTTATTTTATTTTAAATTTATCTATTCCCTAGATTGGATTTTCAAACCTAGAGAAAATCTCTTTTGACTCTAACTTTTATTTACTTTTGAACTCTCATTTTATCTTCATTCTTCTGCAAAATTGAACGGTTTCTTAAATAAACATACCCTAGGCGATTTTGATCTTCATCTACTCCATCTAAACGCCCTAACATATAAACTTAGATTACATCATCGTTTTTGAAGCATCATCTTTTCCAGCACACGTACATGTTTGAACATCATCTCTTCCAATACAGTATCTATTCAAACATTTACTCTTTCAACACATGTAAAATTTCTCCCTTCGAATTCCATTAATGCCATTGAAGAACCAATAAAGCTTGAAGCAAAGGAAAGACAAAAAAAACTCAAACGAAGCTTCATCCATTATTGTTTTATCTTCTTTATCATATTTTTAGTACATAACTCACTTTATCTATGCTCGTAACTTAAAAATATTAGTTTTTGTTGTTGTGGATTGTTTATTGCTTATAAATTATGTTGAGCGAAGTTACTTTTTCAATTAATATTTTTGTAGCAGATTATATTAAAAAGCCAAAGTGTAACTTAAATCCTCCACTCGAGATGTATAGTTTTATTAATCAGAAGACTTAGGATATGTTTGTCGAATCTCGTAGCACTTATGAATTACAGGCTCAGAGTCAAAGAGGAAAGGAAAATAGGGAAAAAATGTCTACTTACATAGATTGTCTCCTGGAGGATATCATAAACTAGAGGAGATAATGATTATAGTGAGAACAAGAGTTTTGGAATCTGTCACTAAGTCTTGATCGTAGACCATCTCCACCATCACACCATGAGAAATGGAAGAGAGCACATCAAAGACCAGGAGGTGGGTTCATATCAGAGGCTACACACGCACTTTCTAAGAAGATTGTAAGTAGATTCATTTTCATAATTAATTGTAGTTACTTCACTTTGGTAATAAATTTTTATTTGCGTTGTAGGATCCGCTAGTTGAAAAAGCCAATGTTGGTGTCTTTCTTCCACAACAACACCATGACATATTGGTAGAAGTGATTGGAAAAAAGGAGCATGGTGGGCGTGTCTGTGGTATTGGACGAGATTTCGACCTGAGGCTATTTTTTGGATCCTCTTCAAAGAGTGAAAAAATGCGCCAAAAAAAGATTGCGGAGCTAGTTTATAAAAGGCTTGAGGAGAAGATGGAGGAGAAGCTAAAGGAGAAGTTTGAGGAGACGATGCATGAGAGGATATAGTAAAGATTAGAAAAGGAGTGGGTGATTAAGCAGGAAAGTTTGAACCGGGATGTGCGTGAGAGTTTGACTCGGTATTGAGGTAAGTATAAGTTTGGTTTTTAAGCTTCCTTTTTCGTCTATTAGATTAAAACTATATGGTGTGTGATGTTGTTGTTTGTTTTCTTAAAAATATGTATTGTATTGCTTCTATTTTTATGCTACAAAAATTTAAATTGATGGATATACTTGTCCACCCAAATTTAAATCTATTAAACATATCTGAGAAAGTTGTTTTGGATGGTACAAGCACGAAAGGTAGTTGTTCTGATCCAACAGATGATCGAGACCCCAATACCTCAACCAGATCCATTGTAAAGATTAACATACGTGGTAGAGGATATGGGAGACACTATCAAGACACAATTTTATATAACTCAAAAGAGTTGTATTATAGATCTCGTGCGAGATACTAATTGGGTTGCCATAATCATACTATAATTATGATGCACGTAAGTACATCTTTTATCGTGATTTCAATTTAGATTCATTGTTCTCAAATACTTTTAAAATCAAGACTCAAATCAAAATTTGAATTTTGTATTAACATTTAGGTACATGCAATAAATTTTCCGAGAAAGAAATTTACAAAAGTGTGGTTTGTTGGACCCCTTCAATATTCAATATGCTCAACATGCATCAAATGATATTCAAACATACATACAAAATAAGTTAATTCAAGAGAAAATGGATTGTTACCTAAGACCGTTTATTAATTTGTAAGTATATATGAATTTGTGTTTTCTATTATTTAATATTCAATTTTTTACCCATTTTAATTGTTCTATGAATTTATGTTTTTTATGAATTTGTAAGTAAAAAATGTATGTGAGTCATTTTGGGTTTGTGTAAACAATGTATTTTGGTACATATATAAAGTATTTTGATTGTGTTTTACAAAATTTGTGCATAGGTTTTGTTTAAAAAAATACCGATTAAAAAAATTATAAAAAATTTATATTTCAAAATAACAAGAGGTTTCCTTTCGGTTGGAACTCGCAAGAGGTAAATAATGACCTTTCACCTTAGGTATTTAAAGCAATCAAGATGAAAAGTTGTGTGCTTTTCAATTTTGAAAATACAAAATATGCTATTGATGGAGAAAAAACCCATGATCAATATCACTTTTTTCCTAAGTTGAAAGTTCAACCGAGAAAAAAAAAATGACACACTTTCCATAATACCTTTCGTTAACTCGCTCACCAAACCATGGTAAAGTTCCTTTTTTCAATCAGAGTAAAAACACTTATTCAAATATATATATATATATATATATATATATATATATATATATATATATATATATGACTTTTGTGTAATATAAATAGTTGAAAAAATAAATTTGGGCAAATTAAACAAGCACTACGAAAAAAAATGTAAATTTGTTAGGTGTTAATTACTTTGCAAACGTAAATAACACCTCGCAACGTCCATTTTCAACGAGTTCCAATCACTTCGCTAAAACGTTAGTCGCAACTTTTTTGCTGAATGAAAATCATCTTGCAAGTTTCTGAGTGAATATCACTTTGCAACTCACTTTTTAAAAAATGGTTCAAAACTCAGTGTGCAATATAGAACAGATGACATAGCAACAATGTACAATGCAACATTTACTTGAGTGTAATACACCTCGCAACTCATGCACTTTGCTGAGTGTATTTGAGTTGGCAACTTTGCGGAGTATATTTCATTTGCCAACATTCTTTATGTATTTAGAAAAACTATTTTATATTTATATTATAAAGAATATTACAATTTATATAATAGAATTTATATATAATATAATTAAATTTATATATAGTATAATAAATTTATAAGAATATAATATAATATAAATTTATATGTTAATATTATACAGAATATTACAATTTTTGTTTGCATGATTTATATGAACTACTCATGATTATTTGAACACTAACATACATATATATATTTTTACAAATATTAATATGTGTTGCAAACATTAATAAAACACTAACTAACAAATAATGAAAATAACTAACACTAATATTAATTAATAAATCAATTAAGTTATATCCATAAATATATAATATATATATATATATATATATATATAATATATATATATATATATATATATATATATATATATATATATATATATATATATATATATATATATATATGTACAACAAAATAATTTAATTTTAGATATTAATTATTATAAATTTAAAATTAACTAAACTTTTATTCTATTTACTAAAAAAAGTAAATAATAATAATTTTTTATTCTTTTTTATTAAAAAAGAAAAAATAAATTATCTTTTTATTTTGTTTCATACTATTTATTATAAAAATATAAAAAACTAATATACTTTATGTAAGAATATAATAAAATAATGAATAATTTTATTTTAATTTTTTATTCTATGTTAATTAATGTAAAAAATAAATTAAAAAACAAAAAAAGAATTATATTTTTTTACTATAAAAAATTAATTAAAAAACGATAAAAAAAACATATATACTAATTTTATTTTGTTTTAAATATAACTTTTCTATTCTATTTTATTAAAAAATGAAAAAATAATATTAATAATATATATATATATATATATATATATATATATATATATATATATATATATATATATATATATATATATATATATATATAAATGAAGTGAGTACCTTAACTTCGTGAGCTTCTATAAAAATGTTACATGAAACTTTTGTAAATATTAACAAAGAAGAAGAAGGATGAAAGGAAAAATATTGTGTATTTAGAGAGCTTACTAAAATGTTTGGTGAGAGAAAACTGAGAAATAAAGCATAATAAATAAATTGTCTCCTTTATGACTGTTTCGTGTGCTTGACTATTTGTGCATGTGACGTTCCTGAATGTTATTCAGTTCGCAATCAGTTTGAATATTGTTGCATGCATAGCATGTCGCAACTCATGTTATTGCCGAGTGTTTTTCATTCTACAACCTATGTGTTGTTGCTGAGTGTTTTTTACTTTGCAATCATTCTGACATTACTTTGTCAAAAACTGCATTGAAATGATTGGTGATAACGTTTAAATTTTGAATTTTGAAAACAATATTGCGAGATGAGTTATGAGGTGATATATTTACAAAAGAAAAAAATATTTTTATTGGATAAATAATTTGCGAAATAATTGATACTTAAAAACACTCATTTTTTGCCATGAATTTCACTCGGCTAAATTATCAAACTAATTTGAGTTTCTCTTTTAGTGAATTTTAGTGAAGGTGTTTAGATCTTTAGTTATATATATATATATATATAATTGACAAAGATCAAAATTGCCTCATGTAATTAAATTTTAAAAATATATATATTAAACTAATTATTAATGATGAAAGTGATATCAAAGAGTTACTAGCTGTGGCTATCATCTACATGAATCAAATACGTTAACCATCACAGAAATTGTACGTTTTCTTTGAATGAGTTGTCTGTTGGTCGTTGAAAATATATCATACCCGAAACAGTTCCCATTTGCAATTATACCCAACCGATCGCCACCATTTTGCTGTACAAACAAAAAAGCACCACTCAGTTGCTCCACGAACTTGCCACGGTTTCTCCTTTATTGCGCGCATTCTACTACTCAACCTCATGCATATATCTACTCCTACTATCTTCACTATCTTTATTCAAACCATTCTCCTCTTCTTAAATCATTCAATCATTTCCATCATTCTTATATTAATTAATACACTTGACCCTTTTCTCTACAAGTTTCATTATTTCAAACAACCATGTCTCCTTCTTCTTCCAAAAGACATCCAACTTACCACGGAATTCGAAGCCGTGGAGGAAAATGGGTGACTGAAATCCGCGAGCCTCGCAAAACCAACCGCATATGGCTGGGCACATTCCCCACCCCTGAGATGGCAGCCGCAGCGTATGACGTTGCGGCTTTGGCTCTCAAAGGTCGGGACGCAGTGCTAAACTTTCCTGACAGGTCTAGCATGTATCCAGTGCCGGCGTCCAATTCTTCCGATGACATACGCAATGCTGCCACTGCTGCAGCCGAACTCATGAACACTGAATTCAGCAATGGTGCTGGTTTTGAAGTTAATCCTTCGTATCAAACGGATCAGTTTCTTGATGAAGAAGCTATATTCTCCATGCCAAGTTTGATGGTAGCAATGGCGGAGGGAATGATGCTTTCACCTCCCAGAATAAACCCACCACCCTCTGATTACTCACATGATCAATATTACACTATGGGACAAAGTTTGTGGAACCATTTTTGATCTACCACACTCTCCC
This sequence comes from Lathyrus oleraceus, assembly GCF_024323335.1. Lineage (NCBI taxonomy): Eukaryota > Viridiplantae > Streptophyta > Magnoliopsida > Fabales > Fabaceae > Lathyrus > Lathyrus oleraceus. Next base: position 136,053,297 of record NC_066582.1, on the reverse strand, counting down.
TCTCTATATATAATATACATATGGAATAGGAAAATGTATCTGGCGATAGCATGCATGGCAGTGGTCGTGACAAGCTACAGAGTGTGTGTGTGTTTCGATGCTTTCGGGATCAATTCGTTTAGGCTTGGTTGCATTTGTATCAGAATTTTGTTTCACGTTTTTATTATAGATATGAGTCATGAGTTTTTCTTTTCTTACTATATATAGGATGATTAATGATTTTCAAAGAGTAATAATAGCCGTCACAAAAGTGGATGACAAAAAGTAGAAGCTTGAGAAAAAAAGTTGAAACCATCAACACAAGGACAAAACCAATGGCGATGCAAAAGTTAGAAAAGGCATGTTTGGTTGCTTTGCGTGGAAGTTGAATGATAGTAATATATACTTTTTTATTTGCAAAGGCAAAGTAAAGTTATTAAAAATAATCACACCCGTCCCAATCTCAACATGTTCAAAGATTAACTACCCATAAACATATTACAACATCATAATAATGTACTAGTTAGTTCTTTCACTGCAGTTTTGTTTGGGAGTTTGAGGAGGAAAGGTGATGAGGATTTTGAAAAAAGAACTGAATGAAAATGTTAGAAAGATTTAAATTGGAAGAATTTTGAAAGGTTTATTTTTATTTAAAAACTAAAATTACATTTGCATATATTGACAGAAAATATAATATTTCATGAGAAATACCTGTGATGTTTATTAGAAACTAATAACTTACATTTTGGGAAGAGGTCATATTTTCTTTAAAAAAAACTATAAAAAATTATTCAAAAAATATGATTAGAAGGAAAAGGTAAAAATATATGTTGCATATGTTTTTATAAGATAAGCTAATGAGGCATGAGGGTCACAAATCAATGATATGGAAGGATATTATCATTAGGATACTTAAATTGACAAGATTCATAAAGGTCATCGTTGAAGTTGATTTAATTGAATATTTCTCAAATCTATTGGGGTCTATTGTGGTTTTCACGACTCTAGACTTAGTCAAAATACAATAAGATCGAATAATTAAGTTTTTATAGGTATAATCAGCGTTAATAACTCAATTAATCGAAGAGGCCAAAGATTTTAGAATCACGAGTTAAAAGAGCTACAAACACAAAGATAAAATCAATGAGAGACGCCGAAATGAGGAAGGAAACAAGAAAAATATGGGGATCCACCTATCCTAAAAAGAGGGAACATTCCATAATATTTATATAAATAACTTAATAATGCAACATTTTCTAGAGTACATGATTCTAGAACCATTATATAAATCTGACTCTACAAATACCATGCTATATAAATTATTTGCAACATTCAATCAAGAAATGAAATTATTTTACTCTATTCTTTTTTTACTTTTTTCAATTTTTTGCATTTCTTAGGTTAATATTTCAACTCCTTATATTGATACTTAACTATTGTAAAAGCATTATAGCCCATAAATTACATTAAGGATCTTTGGAGTAGTTAAGTGATAACTCATTATTTGTGAGATATTTAAGTTCCTTAAACTTGAACTTTATGGTACACTTAAACATTATTAATTTTATTTAATTAATGTTTGTTTGACTTTAGTTTAACTAGTATATAGGACATTAGGTGCTCTCTTTGGTTGTTTTCATGTGTTTTGTGAATGCCGAAGATCGTCAAGCCGAAGATCCAAAGTGTGGAACAACTCTATAATGAAGAAGGATATAAAAGGATTAGCGTTGCGAATTGAAAAGGGGTTCATACATTGAAAACAATTAAATAAAAATATTGCACCAAGAAGGAAAGAATGTTGAACCTAATTCTGACGCACCTCTCGCACGATCATTTCAGAATAATATCACTCATTTAAGCATGACATAATTCGTCTCTTGCTAGTTGAAGACCGCAAGAACTAGAAGTGTCACTCCGTGAAGCGTGAGATCTTATTTTGATGTATTTTTTCTACTCCGTGAACTAAAACTATTTATGTAAAGCAATGTGCAGTTTAATTAAAGTACCTTTTCATTTGTTTTAATAATACATGTTTATTTATTTGGATAATCATCTTAGGAATAGAAAAAAAATTATTAATGTTGAGAAATCCTTTGATTAATAAAAATCATGACAAATGTGGATAAAAAAAGTATATAAAATTATTTGCGATCTACTTTAGGGATAAAGAACTAAAACCATAGGGAAATCAGAACTCGACAAAGACATGCATTGATGCTATTGTGAGACTCAGGGATTTGTTCCATAACTCTTTGTTGCATTTATTCTGTCGTTGTACCATAGCTTTTAATGCTTTTTATGTGAGATACTCTTTCAATCTGATTTTGGGCACATAGGGAATACTGATCATTAATCTATGTGTTATTCCTAGGGTAATTTTTGTACTTACGTTGGTTGAATAGGAATAGGAGACCATGAGTAGTGTCATAGAGAATTAATGTTCTATACATCGTCCAACCCTGTTTACGCTGGCGGAATAGGGATAAAAATCTTCAAGTAACGGTTAGTGAGTTATTTCGTGAGGGAACGATTATAACAGTTTTGTTAATTCTTCATGGCATTATAGTGATAAGACCATTCATACAAGGCATCAAACATCAAAAATAGAGGAATATGGGATTCTATAACACAACCTGACCGCTTTCGTGATATTATTTACTCGTTTATTTACTTTTCGCACTGAAACTAGAAAATCTCCTTTTTTACTAGTTTTTTACACATTACATACATTTTGTCTTGCTTGGAGAAAGTCCTTGTGGATTCGATCTTTTTATTACTTCGACATTATCGGTACACTTGCCAAGAAGTCATCAATAAGCAATCTCCTTAGAGACTCAATGTCGAGAATAAGTCTTGAAGAATCAACCTCTGAAAGAATCTTTGAAGATTCTTCATCCAATGAAGATGAACATATTTTCTTAAGAGCTTATGAAGAAGAAGGTTTTGAGGTAACAAGTCTTTTAGACAAGAAATTGTTTAAATTAAATGTTAAGTTAATCAAAGAACATGACAAGATTGAAAATAGTAAGTTAGATCTTAAAGATTTTATTAATTCTAAGATGCATGTTTTACATGTTGCTAATATGATTTAAAACTCACTAGGGATATTTATGGATGACTTTTTTTGTTTTCGGTAATACTTTTTATTCTTGTTTGAAATTTTTGAATGTTGTATTGAAAAGATGCATCGAGACAACTAATTTCAAATTAGGAAAATTTTCATTTTATGATAACCGAAGGATTGTCTTGGGGCATAAAATTTCTTTAAAATGCATTAATATGGAAGTTTCTAACATTTTGAACATGTACATAGGTCTCACGTTGATCATCTTGGATATTTTCCGCATCCCAAACACATTGTTGAGGGAGATGCAACCCTTGACTTGGACCTGCTTACCCAAGAGGCCAAGTAGGAATTCTCTAAATGTTTGCATATCGTTTGGATCCAATTGCAGCCTCTCGAAAGCGTCCAAATGCCAAATATTGGTCGAGCTTCTAGGGTTTACCAGGACACAGTTTACGTCCCAATATGACGTATGTATGTTAATGACCCTAGGGTCATCTTCATGGGACATAACTCCTACTACATCTTTCTGGGAGAAGGTGTTTTCGAGATCGAGGTTGGTTTTAGTTTTCGAGGTGAATCCACCATATGCATCACTTGGAAGAGGTATCTTCTTCAAAAGGAGCTGGATTCTCCTCCCTCGGAGAATCCTTTGACGATGGTGTTAAGTGTGTGGTGAACTATATTATCATCTCTTTTTTCTTTTGAATCTTTATTCTTTTTAGGCTGAGGTCTTCTAGGCTGGTCACATCTTAAAGGAAGAGACCTACCTCATCATTATTAATAGATTTCCTTGATAAATTTTCTCATATTTTCTCCTTGTTGTTGAGACCCTTCGATATTTTCTCGCTGAGAATTGATGAACCAACTTCCTCAAGAGGTATTGGTAGTTGTTTATCGAAAACCTAGGTAGGTTTATATACCACCTTAATGTTGCCTCCTTGAACGTACTAAACAGGATCATACAATTTAGGGAGTCAGTGGCACATATTATCGCCATCTGAGTGTTAATAACAATTATGTGCTTTAGTGGGTTGCTTTTCCCATCAAAGGTTACCAGCGATGACAACTTAAAGTTCTCTGGTGTGCATGATACCCATCTTTCATAAAAGAGAGGCTAGGGATCTAAGATCTCCACACCTTATGGTGGGTCTTCCTCGTGTCGTTATTACTAGAAATGCAAAATATTTTCTTGCAGCACTTCGTTGTTGTGACATAAATCTTCCATAGTAGTATGTATCTCCGCTATGGCTCCTTGGTCGCCATATCGCACCATTGTGGAACAGTGATTAGGGAAACGAGTGTTTCAAATGAGAGTGTGGTCAGAGTTAGTTTTATTGGACCATATGGTAGACACCAACGATATTTGAAATGAATACAATAAGGGGCATCCTGCTTGGGATGAGATGTGCAAGATGGCTTCGCTCAAATATTTAAAAGATAATGCATTACCCAACTGTCTAACTAGGGTATTTATAGTCTTGGTTACTTGGCCCAGAGGTTACTGACAAGATTGGTTATAGTGCCTACAAATTTGGTCATTCGCCTCCTAGTTTTGACCTGGTAAGTAAGGTGAATGGAGTGAGTCATCCTATATGATAAGGAGTGTAGTTTACCTATGAGACTTGAGATGACTTCAATTACTCCTATAACACATGGCTCGTCACGTTCTTCCAAGAGTCACACTGAGGAGTATTAGATAGGGTCAAATCACGTGCTTGCCAGTTGACCCGCCCTTCTGCATCCAAGTTTGTTTCGTGTTATTGATAGACTACATGCCACTTGACCCTATCCTTTTGCATCCAAGTTTGTTTCGTGTTATTGACTGAATACAAAATTAGTCGGTCGGACTCTGAGAAACTCAACCAAAGTTATTCTAGTCCAATCACAATCTATTGGACCACCTACATGAGTTGGCAGCTCAAGTGAAAGAAGATTTTTCAAGTAAGAAATTCAAAATTTGATTCTTTATGCATGTGAATAAAGCTAGTTCTATTAGAAGAGGTTTCATTGAGTCAGCATCTCAAATGATACTATTTTTAAAATATTAAAAAAATAAAGTACTTAATTTCGAAAACATTTAACATCCCAAAGGACACAACTGTCTAACAATAATATATCCTAACATTAAATAGTGAATATCACTATCAGTATATCTCATTTTCATCAGTTTGGCTTTTGGCAGAAGTGGGGAGAAAACAACAGAACTAGTTAAAGTGAGCAAACAGGTGACAAACGAGTTTGTGTCTAGCAAAAAAAACACCCAAACTTCAAATTTATTTGAATCAAGATTCAAATTTCGACTCAAAAAATATATTCAATATTTAACCCGACTCAAAAAAAAAATTCAATATTTGACCCGACTCGACTCGACTCAACTCAAATAGAAAGAAAGTATTCAAATTCGTAATACCTAACTCATACGACAAATATTGTTACATCGGATATCATGCTCGGATTCAAATGAAAAAGACAAGAAATAGTCGAAACTAACATCACATATCATTTATCTCAAAATTAATACTACCCTCTGCCATACACATCTAAATTGATTATTGCATGGTCCCTACTCAAAACCCAAATTCTCAAAGCAAAAAAATCACACCGACAGAAAACAAAACCACTTACACATATAGAACACGGTTTAATCCATTCTTAATCAAATGTTTCCCATTTTGTTGTTACTACAACTGAATCACAATGTTTCAAAGGTTGTTTCTGTTTCTTGCCACAATCCACATTGTCACCTTCCTTTGTCTTTGCAATCTTTAGCATATCAAGAGTCTCAATGTGCTTCTGAACTCTCTTAACCTTCACATTAATTTTATTTTTTTCATAACATAAATAATATCAATAAATTAATAAAAATTGCAGTTATGAAAATTAAGAGTAGTAGTTACCTGTTCTTTTCTCTGCAATTTCAGCTCACCTTCACCATAAATTTCATCCAATGTAATTAATATTCTCATCAAATTTTCTGTTAAAGTCTCTACATCCATCTCTTCTATAACTCCACCTATAGAAGCAATTTCCTCCAAATCTGAAACCTACCCAATTTCATTGAATTACTAAAGTCATCATTTTTACAATGATGCAATAAAATAAATAAATGTAACAAATAAAAAATTTACCTTTTTGGCTAAATTTTCAACCTCCAAGTTAATTTTAATTAAGGATTTTGAAGTTTTTTCCTTGTTTGCAATTTTTAATTTCTCTAATACTCTTCTTTCTCTACTCTCAATGTCCTCAATTAAAACCAACTTTGATCCATCTTTGACTCTTTCAACATCAAGATATGACTTTGAATCTATCACTTTTTTCTTGAAAATCAACTTCTGATCCTCAACATGCAATCCTGTATATTCTGTCAACGTTTTCTTCAATTGCCCTGCACCACATAAAAAAACCATAATAATCCAATAACAATAATAACAATCAATCAAGTTATATATACTAATCAATTAAAAATGAAGTACCAAAACTTGCATGAGAACTGATATGAATTTGGTGAGAGGAAGAACCATATTTCACTTTGACATTGATGATAGATGAAGAGCTTTTATTCGCATCCGAATTTCGCTTCTGTACCAACATTCCTCCCGGTCTTAATTCCCATTCAGCTACATTTGGATTGCTATGACCACTCATATCACTTTTTTTGTCTCTTGAAAACATGTTGATCATCATTTACCTTGTTGTAACCTTGATTGCATTACAAGTTTTGTTTCGGAGACGTGATTGGTTCCTTCAAAAGGAGGAAAACCAGGGAAGAAGAAAGAACAAGCTTATTCTTTCTTGAGAAAGTTTAATGGAAAGAGCAAAGGAGTAAAATTAGTATAATTTAGAAGTTGGCGAAAACCAGCTGTCGGTGAAAATGAAAAAACATAAGGGTGAAAAATAGAAGTATACTAATAGAATATGAAAAAGAGAAAAGGGAGAATAGGAAGGGACGGTGTACAAGAGTCAGAAGATGAAGAGAAGAAAGAAAAAAGGTAAGAGTCAGAAGATGAAGAGAAGAAAGAAAAAGGTAGTAAAATCATATGAGGGAGGTTTTGTTTTCACTTGGATTGCTAGAAAGTCTCTGTCAAATTTATTGTGTCCTATTGTTTTCAAAATTATTAAGAGGATGAAGAAGTTAATGTCAAGAGAAAGTACTCTTAATTGTGCTATTTTGTTTTTCTGTTATTTTTAGTATGTGTTCTAGAACTGCAAAAATATCAATGAAAATATTAAAGAGATTAAGTTAAACAGTTTTTATGACATAAGTAACATATAGGGAAAGAAGACAAATAAAAGTGTGGCTAAGAGATAAGTTTCAGCAAAAAAAAAAAAAAAAAAACTGCATCAAAACCTAGAACTAGCATGTAGTTGTCAAATTCATGTGTCATAAGTTTTGTTGTTTTATTGAAGTCTTATCGACTTAAAAGATTTTTGTGTGTTATCCGACTCCAAGGATTAATCTGAGAAAGTAGCAGGTCCACACCAAGAAAAGAAAGATTATATTCCTTGCTTGTCTTGTTGCAAGGGCAATGTCTCTTTTGGGTTCCAAGTATTTTTACTATGCAACAAGAATCTTCAATTAGTGTCTTGTCAAATGATAAACAAGACAACAACAAAAGTGAAAAGAGGTGTTTATTAGTAGTGAGATTGCATTTCCAAGCCTGTTATGATTCGACCAGTTTTGTATATTTTGAAACTTACCAATAGGTACAAACAAAGTTAAATGTAAAATCAAAGAGAGGCTTTGGAACTTGGAAGAGACAGTACATAGGAGTACACTGTTTTGTCGGTTAATTTTATATTGGAACTTCAGAGTTTAGTTTTATTAGAATCATAAAAATATGTCCAGCACTGTTTCGGTTCAGTTTTTGGCATCATCAACATCTTAAGAATAATAAATTTTGTTTGAAGTTATATGAAATTATGAATAATGAGTCTTTGCCTATGGCTGGAATTTGAAAACTAAACTTGTTTGCAATAATTGTTATGAATTTGAATAGAGATAACAGATCAGAGATCACAGAGATTCACCATGTTCGCAACATTTCTTTCATAATTACTTTTATCAACCTTTCAACACGATGTTTCTAACAACAAAAATACAATTTAATGCTAATGTCAAAAATATAAAACGGTCAAGCATTTTCAAGACTAATGGAGCTGTAACAATACATTGAAAACCAGAGCTGAACCCGTGGAAACTGAAGATCCAGCATCTCTCCCACAATCCTAATTTGATTTCAAAAACGCCGAAGAGAATAAGTGTGCTGTTTACCTCACTCTTCTTTTCGAGGTTTCGATCTGGCGGGCTTTCCAGGTTTGATTACTTTACTGAGAAGGATGATAACAACCGGAAGAACGGTTCCGATAAAATACACACTTCCGTATGAGGCAAGAGTTTCATGCAGACTTAATACCTATTCAAACACAGAACAAAACAGATAGAAAACTTGTAAACAAATCTCTGAATTCTTGTAAATATGAGCATTCAAATTGAACATATGAATATTACTGTGTTTGTGTTTGGCAGGTAGAGAGAGAGAAAGAGAGAGGGAACAAACCATGAAACCAACGCATGAATAACTTAGAACCAAAATCGTGAAAGCAAAATTACTGAACACCAAGACATTCTTAATTGTTGGAGGCGCGGCTTGCTGCCATCTATAAATGACTGTTCGAAAAGAAAACCGCAACGCAAGTTAATTAACTGAAGAAAGAACTGCAAATAAGCATAAGTAAATATTTATACCTCTGGAACCGGCAATCATCAATGCTGACTGAACAAAGAATATAATGTATCCAGGATACAGCCCCTGAAATAATAACGTCAAAATGTTAATTGCGGATAGCAGAAAATCGCAGATTGTTAAAATCCCGTTATGCAATAATGCTAGTGTCACTATAGTGGCTATTTGTCAACATTATATACTAAGTAGCATATCACGGAAAAATAGTGGTCTGAATTCTGCAACACTATAGCGTCTATTTAACATCGGTGTAAAGCATGGATTCAATTTAACTGTACAAAATAGCAGCACGGAAAACTGTTTCATGGCAAACTTTCTTCATCAGCTTACTAAATTTTGATAACATTTTTTGTTGAAAAACATGCAGTGGAAGAAGTTAACAGATATGTACATTTTAGTCTTAACTCTTATCACAAGAGTGATGATTGAATTTGTCTCATTTAGTTATTCTTAAGAAACTACATAAGCATTTTTGCAAAGATAGCAAGTAAGCTTAAAGCAATAACAATGCATAAACCAAAGACAATAGCAATAGAAAGAAGGGACCAACTTAAAATGCATATAAATTTTACTTACGTGCCAAATAGCACTAACGGTCTGTGTGGCAAGTAATTGAAGAAAACCCGGCTTCTTCCCACTCTGGATAAGCCTTTCATAAACATCTGCCATAACATAAACAATAGCATCATTGTTACTTAAGACGGAAGATTATTTTAATTAGATTCAACAGATCCTAGACATGCAAATAGCTAAGGAACCGAACAGGTATAAACTTCAAAATATAAAGTTGAAAGATATTTGTTAGCTAAATAAACCCTTGCAAGGAAAGAATCGAAACTCACAATGGCGAAGCCAGGTGCTGACTTGAATATTCCACACAGCTGGAATTACAACTGCACTCTTTGCAAGCTCAACACCTAAAATATCAACATTTTTAGCTCTGTCCCAGCGCGGCTTTGGTGGAGAGGAATCAGTCCAGCCACTGAAACCAAGGCCGGAAATGATAATAGAAGCTTCTGAAATCGACCAAATGAAATAATATTTCCAGCGTGCTGTTTGGCCAGACATATACTGGTAACCCAACTTTTTCCAGAAACCCCATTCATGATATGAAGGATCGGTAAACTTAGACAGAGGAAAGTAAGGCACAAGGTTTAGGTACAATCCCATGCAAAAACCAGCTTGAAGCAGAGCTCGAATTGTCGCCCCATAAGGTGATGGTGGTTTTGGTCCTTTTGCTTCAAATTTCCAAATCTAAAAATAACAGCAAAAAATAAAAATAATAAAAAAATTGTGTTTTCTTTCTGAATGGAAAAATATATATAATATAATAGATAAGAATACATGGGAATGAAGAAGTGCTCAACAAGTCTAAAAGGTAAAGAAAAAACGAGAAAAAACAAAGAGCAACAAAAGCCAAATATAGACAAGAGAACAACCAGAAACTAGAAGATGGATAAAAACAACTGAAAAAACATTGCCACCAAAAGAAAAACAACGGGGAGCAAAAGAAACAGGAAAAAAAAACACCAAATACCCCACAACAAAAGCGCAAACCCAATTTTGGGAAATCAATTTCTCAAAACAGTCAATGGTTCATGCATAAGGGCCCGTCAGCCAGGCAACACACCAAGGGAAGTCTTACAAGATATCATCTCCAAGATCAAAGAATAACTCTATCCACCAACTTCTCTATCAGTATTGTTAAATAGCAGCTATAGAGAAAAAATGGTGTGACAACACATAGGAATCTAAACAAATCTCTATTGTTACTAGATACGTTTTTCAGTACAAAATATTGTCAAAAGCAGCTATAACACTATAGCACCATTGCATAGAAAACTTTAAACAAGACATGTTTTCCGCTATCAGCAATCAATAACCCTTATACAAACCCATGTCGAAAATTGAACTGGAGATTAATTCTGAGTATATGTTTGTTTCCAAGTTTGAAACACACTAAAAGTGCATTTTACCTGCAGCTAGTATATTACTAGCTTCTCATTTTCACCTTAAAACAGCTTAAAACAGTCTCTAAACACACGGCTACACCATTGCAACGCGAAATCAATAAACAAACTAGATTAACATTAACATACATACCCCTTTTCCTTCAGTCCAATCAAGATAATCCTTCATTTCAAAAACAGGACCAGCAAAGTGACTTCCACAACATAGACAGAAACCAATATACTCAACAACAGAAGGCAATTCGATCAAACGGTTTTTCTTCTGAGCATCACGCAAACCTTCTTCTTTCAACATTCCATCATTATAATTAATGGAACATGAAATAACCTTCAGTGTCAAAACCATTAAAGCCCCTAACACCAATTCAACAAAACACACCCTAATCAATAATCAACCAACAAAAACAAATTAAAAAACAGAATTAAACAATCAGTGCTTACCAGTGGCATCGATGCCACCTTCCTTCCATGCATCACCACTCATGTAATACACATGGCTACAAAAAAAAAATAGAACCGTCACAAAAATAACATAACAATTGAATTGATAATATGAGATTGAAAGAGAAAGGCACCAATTGTGTTTACCAGCCAATGAGGTAACCGAATCCGAAAAAGAAAGTGATGATACCACATCGAGGACGATAAACAACCATGGAAGCGTAACCGAGAAACATAGGGACAAGAAAATGGAGATTGGAAGAGAATCCAAAAGAGAGATAAGATAGAAAAACACCAACGGCGGCGGAGTAGAAGTGTTTTGGTAAACGACCGGGAACGAAGCGCCAGAAGAAGCTAAAGGGAATGGTGGCGACGAAGCAGAGGAGAAAACGGAGAACGGCGACGGAAACACCAATGGAATCGGCCATGGAATCTAGTTGAAGCTCCATGGCCATGTTGAGATTGGAATTGGAATGAATCGTTGTGTTGTGTTGTGTGGTGTGGTTTGAGATTTTGAGTTATACCTACGTGTTTCAAAGCCTCTTAAATGTTCAAGATTCAAGGATGGTTGCTTATGAAATGACGTAAATACCCTTATCTGTAACCACACACCTTCTTTCAACCTTTGGGTTTGTTTATATTTCTCTATCATATGGGCAACTCCCTTAACAGACTGATACTCCAATCACATGATCACATCCTTTGTGTTCTTCGGAAACTCCGTCAAACTTGGTTTTTCTGTTCTTTTTTTCTAAAAACTTTAAAAAAAATTCTTTAAATTTTTTTTATGTTAAAAGGTTTGAATGCGAAACAAATTAAATTTTAAATTTTTTATCAAAAAGTTGAATGAAATTCAAACCATAGTTTTTTTTTTTTGGTATTGAAATTCAAATCATAGTTAAGTCTAACTGAACATTCTTATCCACTAAAGCATTTAAATTCCTTTTGATTTGATAATCATGATAAGATCAAGACAAATCAAATAAATAGTTAATAGGATAAAATTAAGATGAGATACATATGTGATAAATTTTTATTTTATTATGTGTTTGATGTTTATTTGACTAAAAAATAATATTTGAATAGTCTTCTATTATATAATTTAAATAAACTAATAATGACTATATATATTGTATTATATTTAAATGGTAGAATTAGACTTATTTTGGAAACAACTTTTAAATTAAATTTTACTTTAAAGTGGTGTTTTAGGTGGTTATGAACAAGTGTGCTAACTTAATTAGGATATTTCTTTTTATCTTTGGCATTTTCTTTATATAAAAATAATAATAAATTTAAATTATTATTGTTTTACATATCAACACAAAATTATTATTTTATTTATAAAAATATTTGTATTTTTTAGCCTCAAGGTTCAACTACACAAAATAAATGAGGAACTAAGCCAAAACCACTCAAAAAGCAAAACAAAAATTTAAGAATAAATAAATAAACAAAGCTAACATATTCTCTAGAAATCACTCCTAATTTTTACAAGTAAATAGTTGAAGATTTGGAGGGAGTAAAATGTGAAACTTAATAAAACATGAAAATATAACTCATAATTAAATAAACATTGGAGTAAGATTTAATCCAAATCCTAGTCTAATTATATTGCATAGCAATCTTAATAAATCTTACCACACTAGAGAAATATTGTTCCTAAAAATTGCCCCACAAGTAGTTGAATTGTGGTGCAAGAAAATCCCATCATAATTGGCTTTGATCCATGAGTTTCAAAGAGACTTTCAAAGCACCTTTGAAATTCTAAGGGCCTTAGAAGGATGGAAAGAGACGTCAAAAAGATTTAAGAATTTTTAAGTCATATATATTGTTCTTAGATATTAACTTTAAATTACAACTAGCAATCTTGATTTATACCATAATGAAAGAGTGAGAAGATGAAAAACGAGGATAAGTCTAGATTTTCTTTTCCCTCAATTAATTTACTTATGATTTCTTTAAGGTCTTTCACTTTCTTTTTCACCGAGACACGAGTCTCACGTTTACTTTCTTGATTTTTAAGATTAGTCATTTCATATATCTTAATGTTTCATTATTATTTTCTAAAAACTCAATGTTAGTAGTCTTTAAGATCTACGTTGCACTTTAAAATTTTATCATGTTCCTCGATTAACTTAGTATTTAATTTAAAGAATTACGTGTATGAAAGAGTTGTTACCTCACAGTTATCTTCTTCGTGAGAGATTTTAAGCAAACTTGTTCAAATCCTTCGCTGGAAGAAGATTCTTCGAGGTTTTTCCTCGATGTTGAATCTTGGGATATACTGCTCGTGAGACTTTTGTATCATTTATTCTTTAGAAGATTCTACTGGATAAAATTTGTTCTTCTTCATATTCTCTTCTTGATGAAGTTTCTATACTAGGTGTTGAATCTTCCGATGATTGTTTAATCACCGAGATTTTTCTTTCAAAGAAAATTAATAAAGTTAATCTTTCTTATTATTATTCAAAAGAGTTCTTTGCTGATTTTGCTAGAGATTCTTATAGGTTTAAGCTTACCCCCTTCATCTTTTAATAGTTGAATCAACTCATTTAATTTCTAAATGATTTCTTCCTTGGATTTTTCCTAAAAATCGTAAACATTCTCATCTCTCGATTCATGGATTAGATCAAGTTTGTGATTCCTTATTTGTTCTTAGATAATTATTAGCGAAAAAAGTTTTAACATGACTTCCAAGATTTTTAAAGGTTGAAAAATATTTTTGAAAAAAACATTTACATTCATCTTATTTGTCTCGTGTGTTCATTCTCTCTTATTTGATACTTCATACATCATTTTAAGAGTGTCCCACATTTTTTTGGAAAAATTATAATTAAAGACATAGAGAAATTGATTTTCATTTAAACACGTGACTAAAAATTTTTATCTTTAAAATCAATTTCTAACTTCCTCTTGTCTTCTACTGTCCAAAAAAAAAGGTTTATCTATTACTTCACCATTAACACAATGAGTAGGATAAACAAACCATTGATTATAGTTTCTCACGATTCTAAATTAAAATTTTGAATGAATATCTTAAATTTAACTTTTCACAATTCAAACCTATCACCATTAAATAATGAAGGTCTGTTTAAAAAGGTCCTCTTGTTAAAAGAAATATTGGAAGTCATCTTCCTCCTGAGACGATTGGTATTTAAATAGGAGTTAGGCTCACCAATTTGAAGGTATAAACTCAAACAGTTTGAATCTGAAACTCATAATTCAATGTAGTTTTCTTGTGTTTTTGTGGTCCTCTGAAGTTCTCATACTTAAGGCAAGCTTTTAGTGAATTCAATTTGCCATTTCATGAACAATCCGTGAGGACACCATGATTTTCTCCTTCATCTTTCTCTCAATATAGGAAGAATGAGGGATCCAATGGTACAGTGGTGATCTACATCACATGAGCTTCATTTCCATGTCCTTGTTTTTCATTTTCGTTGAGATTTATTTTCCTGCAATTCTGGCCGAAATCTGTTGGTTGGCCGAAGAAGACGGTGGTTTCCACCGCCACCACCACGTGTGCATGCTTATGGCCCTTGGATCTCTCCCTCGCGATCTAATCTCATGCGTCCGTTTTAATTACTTGTTTTAATGCATTGTGTTTCGCTGTTGACTTGAGCCCACCGTGCATCATCAGATCCAAATTATGCAGTGTGCCACGTCAATTAATGAATTGGATCTGATGGCTCAGCATTTTTCGTTTATTTCATTTTATTTTTATTTTCTTTTAATTCATTATATTTTCAATAATTCATTAAAAATTCATATGAAGTCAGAAAAATATGAGACCAACTTTGAAATTTTTCTTGAAAAATCTAGTTTCATATTATGATTTTTAATTATTTTTGTGACTTCATTTGATATTTTTTTATGAATTATTTGGTTTTTAATGATTTTAATTAATTTTAAAATGCTTTTTGACTTTTAAAAAATACAAAAATATTTTCATAGCATCTATGGATCATGATAAGTCAATGTAAAATAGTCTCAATAATTTCTTGTTTCTTTTGAGATTATTTAAGATTTTAATTCATATTATGCTATTTTTGGTTGTTTTTAATTGATTTTAATTATTTTCTGACTTTAAAAATTTGTGAGAAAATTAGTCAAAGTTTGTTTAACTATGTTGAACCTATGAAAATTTAATTGAAATTTTTGAAGTTACTTTGAATTGAATTTGAGGTTCAATTTTGTTTGTTTATTTTTTATTTGTATTTTCTTTTAATTCAAAAAATACCAAAAAAATATTGTTGACTTCTTGACTTGTTATATTCATTCCTCTTCTGTTTGGTGTTGATTAAAGTTGATTTGGTTCAACTTTGATCAAATTCATTGGATCTTGTGGTTTGAGAATCCTTAAGGATCATCGCCTAGAAAGATGAATGAATTTGATCAAGGATGAGTTATCCCTTGATCAATTGGGATTGGTTGTTGTCTTCTTACCCCCTCCCTTTCATCTTCATCCCTTTCTTTCCCTCAATGGTCAATGAGTTAAAGTCTTGAGGTTGGTCTTGACAAATAGAAGTTTAATCTTCTTTGATCCCAAACCAAATTCAACTTGATCCATGATCAAGTGAGTTATTTTGTGTCAAAGATAGGTTACTTATTGGTCAAGCAAATAAACAAAAGTCAATACAAGGCTCTTCCCCTTTTGTTTGGCATGTCAAGTTTATGGAGTTTGGCTTACTAGTCATGACCTCTAACTTGTGTTCTTTGCCTATATTCTTATTTACCGGACTCAGATAGGTGTGGCTACTATATTAGTCCACTTATGACTGCTTAACATAGCGCTACATTGTCTTATGACAAGCTAACATAACTCTACTAACTACGAATTTTAATTTGAGCTTTTAAATTATTGTCATTTACTTTTAATGTCATTTATTTCTTGCTCATTATTCATCTTGATTTTCATCTTTGCTCACTTGAGCACATATTTTATGTTTATGTCATTTTTGCTTTTGCTCATTTGAGCCCATTATTGTATATAAATATATTGTTATTTTGTGTTGTTTTGTGTTTGTTTTGATGTGAACCAAAATGCAAAAGGAGAAAGGACTTAGAATTAGGATTTACCCATGCTTAAAGGAGTTCAAGAGAAACTAGGCCTCATGCCTTTAGAATGCAAAATATGTTGAAGAGCAACTAGGCCTCATGCCTTTAGAATGATAAAATTCAAAGTTGACCTTAAAGGACTTCTCCTCAAACTTATTCTTTGTCCATTCCCTTTATTATGTTGTGAGCTTTTTGATGTGTGCTTTTGTGTGATAGGAACCTCATCTTAAGATTGTGAAAAGAGGACCATTGTCATGAGTAGCCAAGTTAAGAGCCATGCCAAATGGAGATCCTAGGAGCTTGAATTCAAATTATTGATTGTTTGTTTTGTATGCTGAAACCAAAGGAAAAGAGCATCTCGAGTCATTTCTACGACTCCAAGAAAAAGGAACTCCAAGGGTTATCTCTCCCCTTTTATCTTTGTATGCTTTAGGAATAGCCCTTCTCTCTTCTCCCCCATCTAACCAAGCCAAAAATCATTTTCAAAACTTTGACTTTGTTTCAAATTAGAAACCTAGGCCTTAAGCCTTTGACTTTTCAAAACCATTTTCATAAATACTCATTGTAAATAAACTTTAATCCAACTTTGACCTCATTTTGTAAATAAATTTAACTTGTAAATATAACCCATTTCAAGTTGTTTTTGTGGTTCCAATGGCCACTTGTTAAAACCTTTTCAAAAACATTAGTCATAGGTTTGAGTTATCATAGTGGTTAATGTAAATCTCACCTCATCCTTAGTGTTGGATTATAAGCCTTCCATGCTTATTATAGGGTTAACCCCTCACTAGCATGTTGAAGCCTTCCTTACATGGTGGATTGTTGGTTTAGGTTGAGTTTTCTCCCTTTGATAACAAAAGGCGAACTACGAGGTTTTAATCCTCCTTTGTGATGGTACGCAGGCAATGGGTTCATCCATTCAAACAACAAAATTTATAAATATAATCTATTCTCTTCTCATCCCTCCAATCTTCTGCTCAAATCTTTTCACAAATACCAACCTACAACATATATTTGCAAAAAGGGTTCCCTTAGAGTACTAAGGATATTTTGGGTGCATAAAACCTTCCCATTTCATAACCAACCCCCTTTACCTAGATCTCTGACATTTTTATTAGTTTTTGATTTGAAAAACTTCTTACTTGGCTTTTGTTCGCTTTTTAGCCTTTCCTTTGGACAAACAAAAGTGTGGTGGCGACTCAGATTGTATGTTGACTTTTGGTTTAGTCCATAAACCTAAAGGTAACGAAAACCCCGCTACAGAAAAGTGGCGACTCTGCTGGGGAAGATCTCCAGTGGGTTTAGCCTACTTTTTGCTTGTATGTGTTGTATGTTTATATTTATTTGTGACATATTTTTTGTGCAAATTTGGGATGAATGTATTGTTTGTAATGTATGAATTGCTTGATATATCAATTGCTTGTATGCTTGGTGGTTTCTTGTGAGATGAGTTCTATACCTGAACTCGAGTGCACTTATGATAGGAGAATGGCATAGTCTCGTTGACTTGTATGGAGTTAGTCCTTAACAAGTTAACTTGAAAGTCCATTCACTTGGTGGAGGTCTTATTGGGATCACTAATGTCACACGAGTAGTCGTGGTTAGGAATTACTCTTTCCAATACGAACCCTAGAAACCAAGGACCTTAGATACCTAGCCCATCTTGGCCTATTTTAGGACGTAGTGCGAAGGTCGTTCAAGTGTAATACTTGATGTGATTGTTACGCGATACTACACTCATAAGAGTCTCTCTTGAGAATAGTTTTGGAAGACGAGTAGTCGTTTTATCCGATAATATCCAAAAGATGGGATGATGACTATGGGAACCTTTTAGAACATGATTGTCAGGTTTAACCTTAGTACACTCCTGTTGGGTGGTTCTTAACCAAGACTCCATGCTCGTGACTCACAACAAACCTGTGATTCGCGGTCGATCCATTCTCGTATATCCTCAAAATCAATGGAACTTGGGTGTTGGTAAGGTGTAAACCATAATCCACCAAAATGGATGATTGATATTGACGATGACTTGAGCCATCCCGTGACCTTTGTATGATGTAACTTGCTTGATCCTTGAGTGTGTTTGTTGCATCCATGCATCCATGCATTCATCCGCATTCATGTCATCGACAATAAGATTTTACAAGGAACTTAAAAGGTCTATTTGCAAATTTTCAGACATGGATAAGCAAAGAAGGAATACGAAGAAGTACAGTTTCAGACAACCCGACTTGATAGAGTTAAGGCGTATGACATCTTATGTATTAGAGCCCTTGGAGTTTAAAGCTCGCCATGGGAAGCTTCTAGTTATTCTCTCTACCAAGATGGATGAGGGTCTGATGAGTGTGTTGGTGCAGTTCCACGATCCTCTATATCGGTGCTTCACTTTTCCGGATTTCCAGCTTTTGCCTACATTGGAGGAGTACGCTTATCATGTGGGTATACCTATTCTTGACCGATTGCCATTCAGTGGTTTGGAGAGGATTCCGTCTTCTCAAGAGATTGCTGATATGCTTCACGTGGAGGTATCTGCCATTGTTGCCAATATGACTACCAATGGTGGAATTCAAGGTCTCCCGTCTGATTTTCTGATTGCCAAAGCTACTTTGTTTGGGAAGGCCATGAGTAAGGAAGCTTTTGAAGTCATATTTGTACTCCTCATCTATGGGCTAGTGTTATTTCCCAACATCGACAACTTCGTGGATGTGAACGCTATTAGGATTTTCTCTTCTCTCAATCTCATTCCGACTCTATTGGGTGACACTTATTTCTCTTTGCATATGAGGAATGCAAAGGGCGGTGGTTCCATTATATGTTGTCTGCCTCTATTGTACAAGTGGTTTATTTTGCACTTGCCTCAGACGCTTGCCTTCAAGGAGAACAAGGGATGTCTACGGTGGTCCACGAGAGTTATGTCTCTCACTAATGATGATATCTTTTGGTATAATCGTGTTTATGATGGCATTAAGATTATTGATTCTTGTGGTGAGTTCTCCAATGTACCTCTTCTTGGTACATGTGGTGGAATTAACTATAACCCTACTTTGGCTCGCCATCAGCTTAGGTTCCCCTTAAAGGATAAACCTAACAACATTTCATTGGAAGGCTTATTCTTTTAAGAGGGTAAAGATCCCTAAAACCTGAAGGATAGGATGGTTCGTGCCTGGCGCAAGGTTCATAGGAAAGGGAGGAACGAGCTTGGTCCAAGGAATTGTGTTGCTTTGGAGCCTTACACCTCTTAGGTAAGAAAGAGAGCCCTCGAGTACCGCATGCCGTATGAGTATCCAAGATCTACCCCTATGGTTATGTTTGGGCCTTCAACCCTCCCTAATCAAGGAGTAGAGGAGTTGAGAGACGAAGATTGTTCGCGTGCTTGGGTTCGTGAGCGTGAGGAGCTTCTTCAGCAGCTCAAGGATAAGGATGCAATGATCGAGTTTCTAGAGCATCAGGCTATTGATGAACCCTATGATGTGGTTACTTCTCTCCTACCTCACTCATCTAGGTTTTGGAAGAAGAGATATGATCAGCTCGCCAAGGAGAAGGCCGACATGGAAGCAGATTATGAGAGAGAGGTGAAGAGGCTTCGTGCGACGTATCTTCTGATCTCGAAGGCTTTAGACGACTGCTTCTAGGGCTCCATAAGATGTTTATTCTCCTTTTCTCTTGTATTGTATTTGGTTATCGAAACTATACTACTTCTTTGGTGTAAAAAGTTTCCAAATATTATATTTCTATGAGTATTCCACATATGTTTTAAAAAGTTCAATATTTTCAAAACATTTACAAATGGATCTTTATAAAGTTCCTCCGATAAAAAACAAATCATATGCACGAGCATTGCATGCATCATATGCATAAGCAGGTTTTGGTTCCGAGCTCTTGATACAGTGGTCTAACTCTTTGCTCTTCCTTTATTTTGAAGACAAGCTGACTCATCGGTACAACACTCGAGCCAATCATTCAAAGATCATGGAACACCTTGAGCAAGAGAACCGAGATTTGAAAGAGGAGATTGCTCGACTGACTTCCATGATGGAGTTAGTTCTTGCTGCTCAGAGCCAAGCTTCTCCAACTCCCGTAACTCCTCCCGCGAGGACTGTCATTTCTGAAGTGGTTACCTCTACAGTGCCTGCTGCCACCGCCCACTTCACTTCGAATCTGCCTGCTGGATTCCCTTGGGGAATGCCACCTAATTTTATGCCAGAGGGTTTCACTCCCACTTTTTCTTCTATGCCGGCATCTAGCCCGGTCATGTTTGTGCCACCTCCCGTTATGCATACTTTGCCGCGTGTAGAAGACACCATCTATCACTCTGAGGCATCTGAAGGCCCAGACGTTTATGAGAAGATGGATGAGATGAAGGACTAATTCCTTGAACTGTGCAAGGAACTGAAAACACTGAGAGGCAAAGATCTGTTTGGGAATAGTGCTGTTGAACTGTGCTTATTGCCCAATATGAAAATCCCAGTCAAATTCAAAGTGCCTGACTTTGAGAAGTATAAGGGAAACTCGTGTCCACCCAGTCATCTTGTGATGTATGCCCGCAAGATGTCGACCCAGACAGATAATGATCAACTACTGATTCACTATTTATAGAATAGCCTGACAGGTGTTGCGCTCCATTGGTATATGGGGATAGATAGTGCAAGCATCCGCACTTTCAATGATCTAGAAGAGGCTTTTGTGAAACAGTACAAGTACAACATGGACATGTGTCCAGACAGAGATCAGTTGAGGGCGATGTCCCAAAAAGATAAGGAAACCTTCAAGGAGTAGGCCCAGAGGTGGAGGGAATTGGCAGCTTAGATAGTGCCACCATTGGAGGAGAAGGAGATGACAAAGATCTTTCTGAAGACTTTGAGATCTTTCTATTCTGAGCGTATGATTGCTAGTGCTCCCTCGGACTTTACCGAAATGGTAAATATGGGGATGAGGCTAGAAGAGGGAGTCCGTGAAGGACGTCTGTCCCATGATGATATTTCTTCGGCAAAGAAGTATGGAGGATTTGCCAGAAAGAAGGAAGGGGAGACTCATGCTGTTTCTTCTCATAGTAAAAGAAGGCCCTCTGTGAGGAGGAAGGAAGTTCGACCAGTCGTCAACCAACACCAGGTGGCTCATATAGCACATGCTTTTAGAGAAACTCAACAACCACAACAACAATCTCGTCAACAACAACAGGCTTACCAGCCTCGTGGAAACAATAATAACAATAACACCAGCAATTATGAGAGGAAGAGGGTGACTTTCGACCCGATTCCTATGACTTATGCTGAACTGTATCCTTCCTTGATTGATAGGAAGTTGATAACTCCACGTGATCCTCCTGCTGTGCCAGCCAATCCTCAATGGTGGTACAAGCCTGAACTTCATTGTGTGTATCATTCCGACGCGCCCGAACATGATGTGGAGAATTGCTTTCCGTTGAAGACGAAGGTGCAAGACCTTGTGAGGAGTGGGATATTATTCTTTGAGGATGTAGGCCCTAATGTTAAGAAGAACCCATTGCTCGAGCATGGGAAGGAAGTTGTCAACATGGTTCATGGTTGCCCCTGGCAAGTATAAGGTCCTTTATGTGAATGATATAAGGCAGTCCCTGGTGGAAATGCATAGTCTGTTGTGCGAGCACAGTCACTATGAGCACGATCACGATAGGTGCCATGAGTGCACTGTCAATGAAAGAGGATGACGCAAGATAAGAAGGGACATCCAAGAGATGTTAGACCAAGGGATGATTGAGATACTTCAAAATCGTAATGAGGATGAAGTTGATGTTATCACTCATGTGTTCAATATTCATGATCCTGTCGTCATCAAGTATGACGGCAGCAAAAGGAGGGTGGTGCCAACTCTTGTGATAAAGCCAGCGGACCCTGTCCCGTATGCGTCAGATAAAACGGTCACATACTGCTACAATGTTGTTATGCTCGAAGATGGGAAGGAGGTGTCGTTGCCCTCAACCTATGTTGTAAGCATATCTGATGTTAGTGGAGTGACCCGTAGTGGTCGTGTTTTCTCGGCTCAGCCGAAATCCCATGAAAACGTCATGAAGAGAGATATTGTTAGTTCTGCCGGTCCCGTGGGGACTTCTTCTTCAAATCATTCCATTCCTGCTGTGAAGGGTGTTGACCCTATTATTGTCAAAGTTGATAAAGCTCCTATCCTAGTTGGCCAGTCTGGCATATTAAGAGAGGATGGTGATGAGATGCTGAGGCTCATCAAGAGGAGCGAGTACAATATTATGGAGCAGTTGCTTCAAACTCCATCAAAGATATCTGTCTTATCTTTGTTGATGAATTCAGAGCCACACCGTGAAGCGTTGCAAAGAGTGCTGTACGTGGCATATGTGGATCACGATGTCAAAATTGAACAGTTTGATAGCATTATTGCAAATATAACTGCCTGCAAAAATTTGAGCTTCTGCGATGATGATCTTCCCGAGGAGGGAAAAGACCACAATTTGGCCTTACATATCTCTATGAACTGTAAAGATGATGCCCTGTCCAATGTGCTGGTGGACATAGGATCATCACTTAATGTATTGCCAAAGTCCACTCTTGCCAAATTTTCATATCAGGGGCCTCCCATGAGGCAGAGTGAAGTGGTAGTAAAAGATTTTGATGGATCGCACAAGACTGTGATCGGTGAATTAGACCTCCCGATCAAGATTGAACCTAGTGATTTCCAGATCACTTTCCAAGTTATGGACATACATCCGTCATACAACTGTTTACTTGGTAGACCATGGATTCACGAGGTAGACACCGTGACATCCACCCTGCACCAAAAGTTGAAGTTCGTCAAGAACAAGAAGTTGGTGGTGATAGGGGGAGAGAAGGCTCTCTTGGTCAGCCATTTATCTTTATTTTCCTACATCAATGCTAAGGATGAGGTTGGAACTCCATTCCAAGCCTTATCTATTGCTGAGCCTTCTATGAAAGAACTTTCTTCATTTGTCTCCTACAATGACGCGAAGTTGGCCATCGAGCATGGCGCAACTAATGGTTTAGGGAAAATGATAAAGATGGAAGATAATAAATCTCGGGCTAGTATAGGGTATTCTTCTGGTGCTTCTAATGATCTTGGGTTGTTTCATAGTGGAGGTTTCATCCACACCAATGGAGATCAAGAAGTTGCTGGCATCATCGAAGAAGATGAAGAGGAAGACCTCTGCAACTTTGTCATACTTGGCGGGATCTGGAACAATTGGGCCGTTGTTGATGTTCCAACAGTTATCCATAAGTCGACGTAATATGTTCATTCCTGTTTAAAAACCCTTCTCCCATTCCAAAAGGAGAAGTGAAGACATTGTTGGCATAATTTGTTAATACAATGATATTCATTCAATAATCGCATGTTAAATGTTTGTTTTCCAAATTATTTTTCATTTTTTGCTTTTCGCATGAAATTGGTGATCACCATAAAACCCTAAAAAAGAGAATAAAATCAATCTTTTCATCTGCATAATGATTTGCCGTGTTTGAATTCTGAAATCTCTTTCATACTCAAAATCATTATGCAGGTTGATCAAACCCATTGAACATAATGATCTAACACCATCTCCCAACTTTGAGTTCCCTGTATTTGAGGTAGAAGAAGATGATGTTGAAGAGATTCCTGATGAGATTACCCGTCTGCTTGAGCACGAGGAGAAGATCATTCAACCACATCTTGAGAATCCGGAAACAGTTAACCTGGGGTCTGAAGACTGTATTCGTGAAGTGAAGATTGGGGCACTCCTTGAAGAATCTGTTAAGAAGGGGTTGACTGAGTTGCTACGAGAATATGTCAACGTCTTTGCCTGGTCGTATGAAGACATGCCTGGTCTAGATACTGATTTCGTGCAACATTTCTTGCTGTTGAAGCCTGAGTGTGTGCCTGTGAAGCAAAAGCTCAGAAGAACTCATCCTGATATGGCAATGAAGATTAAAGAAGAAGTTCAGAAGCAAATTGATGCGGGGTTTCTCGTGACTTTTACATATCCTCCATGGGTGGCCAATATTGTGCATGTACCTAAAAAAGACGGAAAAGTCCGAATGTGCGTGGATTACCGTGACTTGAATAAAGCTAGCCCAAAAGATGATTTTCCTCTACCACACATTGATATGTTGGTAGAAAATACGGCTAAATTCAATGTCTTTTCATTTATGGACGGATTTTCCAGTTATAATCAGATTAAAATGGCACCCGAGGATATGGAGAAGACAACATTCATCACACCTTGGGGAACACTCTGTTATCGAGTGATGCCCTTCGGTTTGAAGAACGCCGGAGCCATGTATCAACGTGCTATGACTACCCTGTTTCATGATATGATGCACAAGGAGATTGAGGTGTATATCGACGATATGATTGCAAAGTTGAAAACGAAAGTTGAACATGTAGAACACTTGTTGAAGCTTTTCCAGCGTTTGAGGAAGTACAAACTCCGCTTGAATCCGAACAAGTGTACATTTGGAGTCCGTTCCGGCAAGTTATTGGGCTTTATTGTCAACGAGAGAGGTATTGAAGTTGATCCTGCCAAGTTTAAAGCAATACAAGAAATGCCTGCGCCCAAAACAGAGAAGCAAGTCCGAGGTTTTCTTGGCCGCTTGAATTACATTTCGAGATTTATATCCCACATGACTGCCACATGTGCGCCTATATTCAAGCTCCTCCGAAAAGATCAGTGTCATGATTGGACCGAGGATTGCCAAAAGGCCTTTGACAGTATCAAAGAGTATCTGTCCGAGCCTCCGATTCTGTCTCCGCCTGTTGAAGGGAGACCATTGATTATGTACTTGACTGTGCTTGATGATTCCATGGGTTGTGTCCTTGGTCAGCAAGATGAATCAGGAAAGAAAGAATATGCAATATACTACTTGAGTAAGAAGTTCACTGACTGTGAGTCTTGGTACTCAATGCTTGAGAAGACATGTTGTGCTTTGGCTTGGGTTGCTAAGCGCTTACGCCAGTATATGTTGAATCATACAACTTGGTTGATATCCAAAATGGATCTGATCAAGTATATCTTTGAGAAGCCTGCTTTAACTAGGAGAATTGCCCGTTGGCAGATGCTGTTATCTGAGTATGATATTGAGTATTGAGCTCAAAAAGCCATTAAAGGTAGTATCTTGGTTGACCATGTGGCGTATCAACCAATTGAAGATTATCAGTCTGTGCAATACGACTTCCCGGATGAAGAGATTCTGTATTTGAAAATGAAAGATTGTGATGAGCCTACGCTCGATGAAGGGCCAGAGCCTGGTTCCCGATGGGGTATGATGTTCGATGGCGCTGTCAATTAGTATGGAAATGGTATTGGGGCAGTGATTATTACTCCTCAAGACACACATTTTCCTTTTACAGCAAGGCTAACTTTCAAATGCACGAATAATATGGCAGAGTATGAGGCCTGTATTATGGGTTTGGAAGAATGTATTGATCTTAGGATCAAATATCTTGATGTTTATGGCGATTCGGCCCTTGTTGTTAGTCAGATTAAGGGTGAATGGGAGACGAATCAGCCTGGCCTCATCCCATATAGAGATAATGCGAGGAGGATTTCAACTTTCTTTACTAAAGCTGACTTCCATCATATTTCTCGAGATGAGAATCAGATGGCGGATGCTCTCGCTACGCTTGCTTCAATGATTGTTGTCAATTATTGGAATGAAGTCCCAAAGATTACCGTGATGCGCTTGGATAAACCAACTCATGTGTTTGTGGTTGAGGAGGTAAAAGATGATAAGTCGTGGTATTATGATATCAAGTGTTTTCTCCAAAGTCAGACTTACCCACCTGGGGCATCTGTTAAAGATAAGAAGACTTTGAGGAGATTATCTGGCAGTTTCTACCTTAATGGTGATGTGTTTTACAAGAGAAATGTTGATATGGTTCTGCTCAGATGCGTGGATAGACACGAAGCAGACCTGTTGATGACTGAAGTCCATGAGGGTTCATTTGGTACTCATACCAATGGGCATGCCATGGCAAAAAGAATGTTGAGAGCAGGCTACTATTGGTTGACAATGGAGTCTGACTGCTGCAAGTTTGTGAAGAGATGCCACAAGTGTCAGATTTATGCGGACAAGATTCATGTTCCCCCGACACTCCTGAATGTTATTTCCTCACCATGGCCTTTCTCCATGTGGGGAATTGACATGATTGGCATGGTTGAGCCTAAGGCGTCAAACGGTCACCGTTTTATTCTCGTAGCCATTGATTACTTCACCAAGTAGGTTGAAGCGGCATCGTATGCAAATATGACCAGGCAAGTGGTTGTGAGGTTTATCAAGAACCAACTCATATGTCGATATGGTGTGCCAGACAAGATCATTACTGATAATGGATCTAACTTGAACAATAAGATGATGAAAGAGTTGTGTAGCGAGTTCAAGATTGCACATCATAATTCTTCTCCCTACAGACCCAAGATAAATGGGGTTGTTGAAGCTGCTAACAAAAACATCAAGAAGATTATTCAGAAGATGGCCGTTACGTACAAAGATTGGCATGAGATGCTGCCATTTGCTTTGCATGGCTATCGTACATCCGTCCGCACTTCAACAGGGGCAACCCTTTTCTCTCTTGCATATGGCATGGAGGTTGTACTCCCCGTAGAGGTCGAGATCCCATCAATGAGAGTCTTGATGGAAGCCAAGTTGACTGAGGCTGAATGGGTTCAGAGTCGTTATGACCAACTAAATTTGATTGAAGAGAAAAGATTAACTACCATGTGCCATGGTCAGTTATATCAACAAAGGATGAAGAAAGCCTTTGATAAGAAGGTCAAGCCTCGTGTGTTCCAAGAAGGTGACCTCGTGCTCAAGAAAGTCTATTCTTTCGCGCCCGATTCCAGGGGTAAGTTGACTCCAAACTATGAAGGTCCATACGTTGTTAAGAGAGCCTTTTCAGGCAGTGCCTTGTTGCTCACAACTATGGATAGGGAGGATTTCACTCGTCCTGTGAAATCAGATACAGTCAAGAAATACTTCGCCTAAAAATAAAAACAGAATAGCTCGCTAAGTTGAAAACCCGAAAGGGCGGCTTAGGCAAAAATGAGCGTCTCGGTGGATTGAAAACCAAAAAGGGAGATCCAGGAAAAAGTTAGAGACGTAAAAAAAAAGAATATATATCCTGCTAGATTGAGTACCTCACCCTGGGGCAATCTAGGCAAAAATTAGGGATTTGGCAAGTAACTGCATCCTGACAAGACTTCATTCTACAACTGTCATCTGTCAAAGATTCTCGCTCAGTCATCATCAACCGAAGTTTCGAATACAGTGGATTCAGGGTTGGTGGAGAAACGGTCATTATGTTCAATGTAGCCCCTTTCCATGTATATCACCAATTTCAAATTTGTAAAGATCCATGGAGTCTCGCCATTTGCGGACTACCATTCTCTTAAATAAATTTGAACCTTTATCCAATTCTTTTCACTCTTATTTGTTTCTGTTTAACAAACGTTTGCATGTTTTAATTGATGAATATCATTTTTTTAAAACAAATAAAGTTTTCATGAATAAACTGTTTTAAACAAAGTGAACATTCACAATATTGAAAGGATAAGTGGAATGTCCTCAGTGCTTTCCCAATGATAGTATGATCACCAAAGGGTAAGACATATGTTCATGTTCTGGCGTTCTTGCTCCTTATATCCTCTTCATCCGCTTTCAAGTTGTCTCCTCAACCAAGCGCAGAAAGAATAATACATCATCAGCTTCTCAGAGAGTCTAGTATGAGAAGTTCTCCTTGATGGCAGTAGTTTGATCCATCTTATGGATTGTTTTCCCCTAGCAGGATTTTTGGATGTTCATCCAATACATTCCCAGTAGTTTCCTTGTGTATACATACTTGTTTCTCCCGTGGAGTTTTAGCAATCCATGATTGGTATATGGTTGGTTTGTGAATGATCCCTTCTTTTCCAAAAAATTTGCCTCGATATTTTAGAAGTGTGTATCCCTTTGTATCAGGCACTAGCATTTGTTTTTTATCATTTGTATGGTTGTCATCCCTTGTGTGGACTGACCTAAAATCCCTTATAGATTGATAAAAGTTGATATGCTTTAAGTTGAGAATAGTCCTTGTCTCATTATCCTGACTGTCTACTTACGACGAAGGTTGTCTTTTCCCAGCATGAGTAAGAATCTCCAATGGAGTAAGCATGTATTCCCTGCAGAGCTACCTTTCCAGATAATTATTTCCTCAGCAGGAAGTTGCCTAGTGCAGTTGATGAAGGGCCTATTTCCCATTTCATTTGTCTTGAAAAGAGGTATCCCCGGTATTTGTTGATGAATGATTCATTTCCAATTTCTCTAGCAAGGGTAGTTTCCTCAAGAGCATTTACAGCTTGTCCCCAGTGAGGTTTCCAGATCAGAGTTTGATGTTTGTATCTCCTCTGAGTCTGAAGATTTCTTCTAGCATTAAGAGCTGGTGGTGAAAATGTTGATTTCCTTCCCTAGTGGAGCAAAATGCTATTATTCCCTTTTGCAGAGTTTCCTCTCAGACAGATAGAAGGGAGTGTTTTGATTGATGTATATCTGATTGGTGGTTGTTCCCCATGGAGTTTCACATCATTCTTGAATAAGCTTCCCCAGTAGAGTTTATTCTCTGGTGGATCTTATTGTTATTAAACCACCTGTCCCCAAGAGAGTTGATGGAAACTCCCCGACAGATTTTCTGCATCTTCCTTATGTCAGGATTGTGTGCTCCTGGAAGACTTCTTCTGTGCAGAGTGTTATCTCCTGCAGTTGGAAGCTTTGACTTTGCCTATCCCCAGCTATGGTTAAAGTTTTCCCTTGTTTACTCTTATTCCAGAGAGAATCCCCATCAGAGTTGAGTTCTCTGTTTGATCATCTTCTTTCGCTGCTCCTTAGTACATCTTCTTTGTATCCTCAACGAGTGTAGCTTTGGGATATGGTTTGATATCCCCGATGATTTATTTTCATCCTTCTCGGATTATTCCCAAGCTGAGTTCTCCAGTAGGCTTCGCCCTTCTTGTCGAGACGTTTGCCGAGTGTCTGTTCATGATTCTTGGACTTGCTTATGTTAGATATGTCTGTTTGTCAGCATTAATTATACACAAATCATGCACATACATGCATAATCATAGCATTCAGATATTCATGATTGCATTCTTTGCCATATATCTTTGCTTGTTATCTCCTGCTATTGGTGAAATATTCTTCCCCAAGCAGATGTATGTGTCTGATCTCTCCATATAGAGTCATCCCCATAGGCAGAAAGTGTCTATCTTTTCTTCTTTATTCCCCACTGAGTTATGTACTCGTGGATGATTATTGTTTCAGTTTCCTCCATAGTTGTGTATCGGGATGGAATTACTCCCCTGAGTTATATCCTCATCGGGTTGAATCTTGTTTGACTGTGTCTTTCTAGTTTGTTCCTAGATTGATTCCTTTCTTATTATCCCTTGCAGTTTCCCTGTGGTTCAGTTGTTCAATTACTCAGTAACCAGTAATTGTTCATCCTTTTTCCAGTGAATTTTGTGGCCTTCTACCCAATAACCGGTAGTTGTAAGTCCTATTTCTATGGTTTTCTACCCAGTAACCGGTAGATGCAATCCCCTCTTTGATGATTATCTTTACCCAGTAATCGGTATTGATATTCCTTCGTTTTTGAGTATACCACCCAGTAACCGGTGATATATCTCTTGGATAATTGCTTTTGTCAGGCAATTTGTCCCTAGCGAGTCATCCTTCATTTACCCTTGTTCGATAATGATTGTTTCTCCTTCTGATTGGTCATCATTTTATACCCAGTAATCAGTATCCCGATGTCCTTTCCTTTCAGTCGATTTATCCTTTATTAACCCAGTAACCGGTTGCGGATAATCTTCCATGCGAGTATGTTATCTATGTTTTTACCCATATAACAGTAGTAGAAAATATATCTCATGCGCTCTTCAGTTGAAGTCTTTTCTTCCCCAGTCGATTAAGATTCGTATTTCCTTGTGGAATCGAATGTCCATCCTGTAAGTCGAGTTTGCTTTTTCAGCCCTCCTTTCGGATGATGAGTGTCTTGGATATGTTCCCAATTCATTCCTGGTTGGTCACCTATTATATACCCAGTAACCGGTATCACTGGTATTCCTTCCTTCTACTCCCTATTATGACTTTTTGGTCCCTTGTGGAGTCATATTTTCCTGAGTTGAGATGTGCCTTTTAGGGTCCTCCTCAGATGTTTCGGACGATTGATACCTTTCACCCTTATACCGGTCTTAAATATTCTTTCCCCCTGAGCGTGTTGTTCTCTCACCCAGTAACTGGTGTTTTGATAACATGTCCCTCTTTGAGTTTATTACCCAGTAACCGATAATATCCCGTTGTTTCTACCTCAGCTGGGTCCTTTGTGGATGTAGCGGGGTATTCGTTACCATTAGAGATATTGACTAAATCCAAGGTAAATCATACAAGTCGAGTCGCCACCGTACTTTTATTTATCCAAAGGAATGGTTAGAAAGCGAACAAAAACCTAATAGTTTTAACAAAAACTAGTAAAAGAAAACAGAGATCTGGGTAAGGGGGTTGGTTATGTAATGGGAAGGTGTTAGGCACCCAAAACATCCTAGGTACTCCTAGGGAGCCCTTTTCATACTTGTTGTGAAGGTTGTTTGTTTTGTGAAAAAAAAATTGTGCAAACATGATTGAAGAGATGAGAAGAGAATATACAAGTTTATTTACATCTTGTGTTTGGATGGATAAACCCATTGCCTACGTACCATCTTATAAAAAGATTAGGATCAAAACCTCGTAGTTCGGGGTAAAAATCTCAAAAATGAGTTGGTGAATTGATTGGTCCAAAAGCCTTAAGGTATTTTGTTATCAAAGGGAGAAAACTCAACCAAAACCACAAATCCACCATGTGAGGATAGCTTCAATATGCTAGTGAGGGGTTAACCCTATAATAAGCAAGGAAGACTCATTGTCCATCACTAAGGATATAGGTGAGTATTATATCTACCACAAGGATAACTCAAACCTAATAGCTAAAGGTTATGAAAGATTTTGATTAAGAAAGTGGCCATTGGAACCACAAAAGACATTTGAATGGGTTATATTTACCAATTAGAAGTATATACAAAAATGGTCAAAGTTGATTTAGGTTCAATTCAAAATAAGTGTTATGAAAAGAAAGTTTGAAAATCAAAAGCATAAGGCTTAGGTTTCTAATGCTTAAAAACAAAGGTTAAATGTTTGCACAAAGAGTTTTGGCTTGGATTAGAGTGGAGAGAAGAAGAAGAAGGGCTAAAGTCCTAAGCAAAACAAAAAGGTGAGGGATAAAGAAACAAAACCACAATGGAGTCCCTCTCTTGAGATCATATTGATGATCCAAGTAGCTCCCATCCTTTGGAATAGGCAAGCACACAAAGCATAAGCAATCAAACAAGTCTCTTAAGAGATCCTCAATGTATCTTGTGTCTTTCACTTTGGATGAGCATGGCAATGGTATTCCAATTTGAGCTCTCATAGAATTCCCTAGCACAAAAGCAAACACATCAAAAGCTCCATGAAGTAAATCAAGAATGGACAAGAGTGAGTTTAGAGATTTGGTCCTTCTAATCCATCTTCATCATTAAGGTCCATTTACTCCAATTTTGCATAAGGAAGGTCCTAGAATCTAAGTCCAATTCTCCATTCTTTTGCATAGGGAAAGTCCTAGAAACTAAGTCCATTTCTTTGCATTTGGTTCACAACAATCAAAACAAAACACAAGCATAATAATATATACACAATTATGTGCTCAAGTGAGCAAAAGGCAAATGGCATTAACATAAACATGTGCTCAAGTGAGCAAAGGGAAAAGCAAATGGATAATATGTGCAAGAATAGTAAATTGCATAAAATTAAAGAGCAAAATGTAAATGTTAATAGTCAATAGTTAGTGTTAGTAGTTAGTGTGCCATAAGGCAAATTTAGCGCTATGTTAAGCAATCGTAATTGGACTTATGTAGAAGTCACAACTATCTGAGGCCGGTCAATAATAATGTAGGCAACAACATAAGTTAGAAGTCTTGATTAGTGAACCAAGTTCCAACAACTTGCCATGCCAAAAAAAGAAAAAGAGAATTGATCTTGTATTGGTTTAAGCCTTTTGCATGATTTAGAAAACAACCTATCCTTAATGCAAAACCATTCACTTGATCAATTGATCAAGATGAATTAGATTTGAATCAAGGAAGATTAAGTCTCCCTAATCAATGCTAACTTATCAACCTTCAACTCATTGATCAAAAAGAAAAAAAGAAGAAGAAGAAGGAGATGGAGAATGGATAATGAAAATGGAAATATCAAAATGCATAAAGTGAAATAAGATGTACCAATCCATATGTATTGACCAAATGACATTGAAAGTCAAAGTCAAACAATGATAAATCAGAAATGAGATGAAGATTGGAAATCAAACAATAAGCAAAATATTTTTGGCATTTTTAATATTAAAATAAACTTGAATTAAAAATAAAAGCAAGGTCAAACTTCAAAATCACTTCAAATCAACCTTGAAAGGTCCAAGTAATTTATCCCAAGTTCAACAAGGTCAAACTAAGTTTGATAAAAAAATTCAGCATTTTTTAAAGTCAGAAACTATTTTTAATCAATTAAAATGAATAAAAATAACCTAATTGAACTGAAATCTCAAATAAATCTCAAATCAATTTAAAATTTGATGAGAATATTTTTCATAGATCCATCATCATTCAAATAGGTTAGGAAAATATTTTTGTATTTTTTGAATATCAAAAACTATTTAAAATGAATTAAAAATAACCAGAAAAGAGAAAATTCACAAAAAATATCAAATGATGAAATAAAAAATATTAAAAATCAGAAATAGAAACTAGAATTTATTTGGAGACTAATGCAATTGGTCCCATAATTTTTGGATTAAAAATGAAAGAGTTATGATTTTTTGAAATAAAATGGAATTAAAGAAAATAAAATCAGAAATTAAAAAATGTGGAAAATCCTGGCGCGTTAGATCTCCTTTCATTAAATGACGTGGACGATCTGAAGGCAATGGCATGCACGCGCATCATAGGACCAAGTCAATGCAACCACACACAGATTAAATAAAAGTCATAACAATCAAAGGCCAAGATCAAATCTGGAAAATGAATCCAAGGGTCGACAATGCATCTGGCAATAGGACAGCCACCGGAGCCACCGTCTTCTCCGGTGAGCTTGGATTTTCCGGCCAAAATTGCAGAGATTCAAAAGGCAACCAAAGTGCACGATCCTTATACCAAAATGGAGCTGGGGTGATGTACATCACCCCTGTAACCTTGAATCACACTCAAGATTCCTATAAGTTGAGAAATCTGAGGTGGAAGATTCAGGTATGAAAAATGTAGATCAAAGAAAAACAAAATTGAAGCTACCACTAGCTTGCCTCTCAAGTGAGGACTTCAGAAAACACTTTGGCCAGGCAAATGGATCAAAGAAATGAGAGATTCGAGGCAAATACCAGTTGAAGAGCAAGCTTGATTTCTGGAAACTTGAGCTCGATTCCTTGCTTTCTTTGCCAAAACAGAAGATCAATGAACTAAATGATGGAGGTCTAGAAGCTTTAGATCCAAAGATTCAACCAGATGTAGTTGAATTTTGGATCTGAAAAATTTGAGAAAAATGAAATTGCTTCTTTGGTGAGAGGCTGGGTTTTGATTTCTGCAGCAATTCAGGTTGAATCAGGTCTGTATTTTGAATGGAATAGGGTCTCTATTTATAGAGGAAATGGCAAGGAGAATGTGATCAAAGCCGTGTGCATGAATTTGGACAATCCTTGCATGGGCTTGCATGATCATGCACAAAGCCCAAAACCAAAGCCAAATCCAATCTGAAATCAAACCAAGGTTAAATGGACATGTAATTTGAATGGCAAATGCTTGTGCATGGGATTTTGAAGTGTTATGCATAATTGAACCAAAAGCTTTTCCTCTTCGAAAATACCACTTGCCAAGTCCAAACATGATCATGTGAGTAATGGTTGGAAAGGTTTTGATGTAAGGAACAATTGTTATGTTGGACAAAAATCCATTTGAAGTGTGGAAATTTATGAAATTTGAGTTTAAAGTGCAAGGTGTATGACATGTCAAAGCAAGGTTTCTAAATTTGGCCATTTTCAAGCCCTTCTGTTTTGATGATGAAAGCCTCAAATGAAAAAACCTCCAACATAAAAGTTGTATATATTTTTAAGAAAATCAAAATGGACTTAAATTTTTCATCATTTGGATTTTTGATGAAGAAGTTATGGGCACTTGAAGTTCGACTTTTTTGCCTTTTAATGCATTTGACCCAAAAGGACCTATAGTGTTTTGCATTATCACATGTATTTCCTTTGAGATTTTGAAATTTTGTTCAACATAACATTTGAAGTAGACATCTTAAGCTTTCCAATTCATTTGATCCCACCTCACAATCATAAAAAATGAATGAGTTATGTCCTTGGGAATTTGACCTAAAATTAGGGTTTCAGTTAAAATGACCTATAATGTATTGGAATGGGAGATGTCCTTACAAGCTTCAAATAAATTTTTGATGAACATGAAAGTTGTTCATATTATCCTTAAGAACATATTTTCTTTTGGAACCATCTCCGTTTGACCAACACATAAAAAGTTAGGTCTTAGTGCATTTCAAAATAGTCAGATGAATTGACTGATCAACTTCTCAAGTCCATGACTCATACCTTGATGAATTGATGATTGAGGACACCCAAATTAGTTAAAACATGCATGCAATGATGAACTAAATAACTTCCCTTGACTGTATTTGACCATGGGCTGAGGTTGCTTCAGGAGCAAGGCATTGTGGTGCACAAATGAATTAGGGTTTCCTTGGGGAACCAACCTCAAACCCTTTGACTTGCTTTGATCAAAATGATGAATTAAGATGTTAGGGATGCATATTTGATGGAGGAGAGACTTGGGAACCATTACCATGCTTGCTTTCCTCTTCTCTTGGTCATATCTCTACACAAAGGATCTCCTTGAAGCTCTTGACCTGGTGATTGCTTAAGCTACAAACAAAAGATGTTAGTGACATATTTTTGTACTTTTGGTTAGTAAACAAAATAATAAAAGCAATGATATACAATTCAAGCATACTTGGTGATCTCAAACCACTCTCAAGAAGTCCCACCCAAAGGCAAAGGGAACCAAGATGCTAAGGATCCTTGAGGCAATGCAAATGCAATGTTATGATGTCATGAGGGATCTTAGGGACAAAATTAGGGTCTTACAATGGACATCCCCGTCTGAGTCCGGATTTTTTATCCGATGTATCCTTTGTGGATAGTTTTGTTGTATTGGCATATTCCCTAGTACGTGCATCTTTGCGTCAGCTCGAGTCTTTCCGTCGACTTATTTTCGTGGAATTCTTTCGTGTCTCCCAGCAAGTTTTCAAGTCGTGACATGCTCACGCATTTTTACCTTATTTCCCTCAGAGTCTCTGTCTCCCTAGTGAGTGTGTTACTCCTATGGATCTTCAGTTTCTCCCGATTTCTTTTCCTTTGTGGCAATTATTCACCATGAAGATTTTATTTTGCATGCATACATTTGCATCATGAGGTATCTTAGGGACCAAAATTCGTCTCTTTGCTATTATTTAAGTTCATTATATCTCGTCGAGACGAAGATTTTAACCTTCATATCTCCGGCTAGAATGACCTTAAATAGGGGCATCTGTAAGACCCTAATTTTGACCCTAAGATCCCTCATGGCATCATGTTATTGGACAAGTGCATTGCCTCAAGGATCATAGCATGTTTGGCTCCTTAACCCTAGGGTTGGGACTTTTTTGAGTGGTTTGAGATCACCAAGCATGCTTGCATTGTATGTTATTGCTTTTATTATTTTGATTACTAACCAAAAACACAAAAATATGTCACTAACTCTTTTTGTTTTGAAGCTCAAGTGATCATGTGCTCCACAATGCTCCTAGGAGGATCCTAAGCCCAATGCAATGGCTAGATGAAGAAGAGAAAAAACATGATAATGGTCCACAAAGTTACTAATTATCATATATGTCTCCCAAGTATCTCAATTTGCCAATTTGATCAAGATAACCCAATAATTTCAATGTGCTTTGACTGTGCCTTGCCCATGAAGCAATCTCAACCTCTGATCAAATTTAATCAAGGGAAGTTATTTCATTTATCATTTTATGCATATATGAGCCTATTTGAGGCCTCTCAATCATTTATTCATCAAGATTGGAAGTTTGACTTTGAAAAGTTGACCAGTCAAGTCATCTGACTAAGCTGAGGTTCAATGAGCTATAATGGTTGATGTGTTTGTCAAATGAAGATGACCCCAAAAGAAAACATGTTCCTAGGAACCATATGAATAACTTTCATGTTCATCAAAAATCCATTTTAAGCTTGTAAGGTCATCATTCATTTCAAAATATTATAGGTCATTTTGACTGAAACCCTAATTTTGGGTCAACTTACCAAAGGCACAACTTTCTCAATTTTTATGATTTTGAGGTGGAACCAAATGCATTGGAAAGATTTATATGTATAATAAAAATGTTATGTTGGACAAAACTTCATAATCCTAAATTAAATACATGTGATATTGCAAAAAATTATAGGTCATCTTGGACCTAATTCATTGAATTTGAAAAAGTACCCAACTTAAAATGCCCATAACTTTGTAATAGAAAATCCAAATGATGAAAAATTTGAGTCTAAATTTACTATCTTGAAAATATCTACAACTTTTATGTTGGATATTATTTAATTTGAAGATTTTATCATGAGGACATAGGGGTTTAACCAAGCTTACTTTTGGGTGACTTTTTCGAAATGATTTGAATATGTTTTATACTTGAACTTTCCAAGCCAGTTTTGATCAATTTGCACATGTCAAATGGTTTTGTGCCCAACATGACTTTTGTTCCTTATTTCAAAATCTTTCCAACCATTACTCACATTAGTATTTTGGATTTACCATTTGGGAGAGTCGAATTTCTTTTCATTAATGTGCATATTTTATATTTTATGTTAAAACTTGAAATACAAGTCCTTTCTATTCCAAGTGCACGACCACATGCCTGCCATATGATCTCAGCAAGTTCTTTCAGCCATCCATGGGCCTCTCACACGTCAACAAAGGCCCATGCACTCAAATTTTCAAATCCCATGCACATGAGCAAAGTGTGGATTCAGATGCATTCAGCTATAAATAAGGGCCTCATGAGGTTCATTTCATAACCTTTTTGGAGATCCCATATGCTGCTGAACTGAAACCATGCCTTCACCAAAGGAATCATTCACTTCTTTCCAATATTTTCGAGCTTGAAATTCAGCAACATTAGTTGAGTTTCAAAGCTAGATTCCTTAGCCAATCATCTTCCCTACACTCAGAGATCAAAGAGGAGCAAAAAGTTTGAAGGATTCGTGGCTAGAAGCTCACCAATTTGAAGGTATAAACTCAAACTGTTTGGATCTGAAACTCATAATTCAATGTAGTTTTCTTGTGTTTTTGTGGTCCTCTGAAGTCGTCATACTTGAGGCAAGCGTTTAGTGCATTCAATTTTCCATTTCATGAACAATCCGTGAGGACACCATGATTTTCTCCTTCATCTTTCTCTGAATATAGGAAGAATGAAGGAAATCCAATGGTACAGTGATGATCTACATCACATGAGCTTCATTTCCATGTCCTTCTTTTTCATTTTCGTTGAGATTTATTTTCCTGCAATTCTGGCCAGAATTTGTTGGTTGGCCGGAGAAGACGGTGGTTTC
This sequence comes from Lathyrus oleraceus, assembly GCF_024323335.1. Lineage (NCBI taxonomy): Eukaryota > Viridiplantae > Streptophyta > Magnoliopsida > Fabales > Fabaceae > Lathyrus > Lathyrus oleraceus. The sequence goes on along the minus strand of NC_066582.1, from coordinate 136,015,291 downwards.
CACCGCCACCACCACGTGTGCATGCTTATGGCCCTTGGATCTCTCCCTCACTATCTAATCTCATGCGTCCGTTTTAATTACTTGTTTTAATGCGTTGTGTTTCGCTGTTGACTTGAGCCCACCGTGCATCATTAGATCCAAGTCGTGCAGTGTGTCACGCCAATTAATGAATTGGATCTGATGGCTCAACATTTTTCGTTTATTTCATTTTCTTTTTATTTTCTTTTAATTCATTCTATTTTCAATAATTCATTAAAAATTCATATGAAGTCAGAAAAATATGAGACCAACTTTGAAATTTTTCTTGAAAAATCTAGATTCATATTATAATTTTTAATTATTTTTGTAACTTCATTTGATATTTTTTTATGAATTATTTGGTTTTTAATGATTTTAATTCATTTTAAAATGCTTTTTGACTTTTAAAAAATACAAAAATATTTTCATAGCATCTATGGATCATGATAAATCAATGAAAAATAGTCTCAACAATTTCTTATTTGTTTTGAGATTATTTAAGATTTTAATTCATATTATGCTATTTTTGGTTGTTTTTAATTGGTTTTAATTACTTTCTGACTTTAAAAATCTGTGAGAAAATTAGTCAAAGTTTGTTTGACTATGTTGAACCTATGAAAATTTAATTGGACTTTTTGAAGTTGCTTTGAATTGAATTTGAGGTTCAATTTTGTTTGTTTATTTTTTATTAGTATTTTCTTTTAATTCAAAAATTATCAAAAAAATATTGTTGACTTCTTGACTTATTATATTCATTACTCTTCTATTTCGTGTTGATTAAGGTTGATTTGGTTCAACTTTGATCAAATTCATTGGATCTTGTGGTTTGAGAATCCTTAAGGATCATCGCCTAGAAAGATGAATGAATTTGATCAAGGATGAGTTATCCCTTGATCAATTGGGATTGGTTGTTGTCTTCTTACCCCCTCCCTTTCATCTTCATCCCTTTCTTTCCCTTAATGGCCAATGAGTTAAAGTCTTGAGGTTGGTCTTGACAAATAGAAGTTTAATCTTCTTTGATCCCAAACCAAATTCAACTTGATCCATGATCAAGTGAGTTATTTTGTGTCAAAGATAGGTTACTTCTTGGTCAAGCAAATAACCAAAAGTCAATACAAGGCCCTTCCCCTTTTGTTTGGCATGACAAGTTTATGGAGCTTGGCTTACTAGTCATGACCTCTAACTTGTGTTCTTTGCCTGTATTCTTATTGACCGACCTCAGATAGGTGTGGCTACTATATTAGTCCACTTACGATTGCTTAACATAGCGCTACATTATCTTATGACAAGCTAACATAACTCTACTAACTACTAACTTTAATTTAAGCTTTTAAATTCTTGTCATTTACTTTTAATGTCATTTATTTCTTGCTCATTATTCATCTTGATTTTCATCTTTGCTCACTTGAGCAAATATTTTTTGTTTATGCCATTTTTTATTTTGCTCATTTGAGCCCATTATTGTATATAAATATATTGATATTTTATGTTGTTTTGTGTTTGTTTTGATGTGAACCAAAATGCAAAAGGAGAAAGGACTTAGAATTAGGATTTACCCATGCTTAAAGGAGTTCAAGAGAAACTAGGCCTCATGCCTTTAGAATGCAAAATGTGTTGAAGAGCAACTAGGCCTCATGCCTTTAGAATGCTAAAATTCAAAGTTGACCTCAAAGGACTTCTCCTCAAACTTATTCTTTGTCCATTCCCTTTATTATATTGTGAGCTTTTTGATGTGTGCTTTTGTGTGATAGGAACCTCATCTTAAGATTGTGAAAAGAGGACCATTGTCATGAGTAGCCAAGTTAAGAGCCAAGCCAAATGGAGATCCTAGGAGCTTGAATTCAAATTATTGATTGTTTGTTTTGTATGCTGAAACCAAAGGAAATGAGCATCTTGAGTCATTTCTACGACTCAAAGAAAAAGGAACTCCAAGGGTTATCTCTCCCCTTTTATCTTTGTATGCTTTAGGAATAGCCCTTCTCTCTTCTCCCCCTCTAACCAAGCCAAAAATCATTTTCAAAACTTTGACTTTGTTTCAAATTAGAAACCTAGGCCTTAAGCCTTTGACTTTTCAAAACCATTTTCATAAATACTCATTGTAAATAAACTTTAATCCAACTTTGACCTCATTTTGTAAATAAATTTAACTTGTAAATATAACCCATTTCAAGTTGTTTTTGTGGTTCCAATAGCCACTTGTTAAAACCTTTTCAAAAAAATTAGTCATAGGTTTGAGTTATCATAGTGGTTGATGTAAATCTCACCTCATCCTTAGTGTTGGATTATAAGCCTTCCATGCTTATTATAGGGTTAACCCCTCACTAGCATGTTGAAGCCTTCCTCACATGGTGGATTGTTGGTTTATGTTGAGTTTTCTCCCTTTGATAACAAAAGACCTTAAGGCTTTTGATTAAAATCAATTCACCAATCTTTGAATTTTTTACCAAGAACTACGAGGTTTTGATCCTCCTTTGTGATGGTACGTAGGCAATGGGTTCATCCATTCAAACAACAAAATTTGTAAATATAATATATTCTCTTCTCATCCCTCCAATCTTCTGCTCAAATCTTTTTACAAATACCAACCTACAACACATATTTGCAAAAAGGGTTCCCTTAGAGTACTAAGGATGTTTTGGGTGCGTAAAACCTTCCCATTTCATAACCAACCCCCTTACCTAGATCTCTGACATTTTTATTAGTTTTTGATTTGAAAAACTTCTTACTTGGCTTTTGTGTGCTTTTTAGCCTTTCCTTTGGACAAATAAAAGTGCGGTGGCGACTCGAATTGTATGTTGACTTTTGGTTTAGTCCATAAACCTAAAGGTAACGAAAACCCCGCTACACCAAGCCATCCCAGAAACCTACACCATAGAATACCTTGAGGATTTCTTTGAAATCGAGTTTGAATTTCACCTTCTATTTTGAGATTCAAACTCCAAGGATTCATTGTCATTTTCATCTCAATTGGTCACTCCAAGCAAGAGGAGGAAGAACCAAGTGAATCCAGATCAAGATCAAACCAAATCATAGCTACCCGAAGGTGAATTTTCAGAAACTTCAAGCCTTCAATTCTCTCTCAATTCTCCACCATTCTCTTTGTTTATTGGTTATTTGAAGTCCCACCAATACAGGCAACAAGATTGAGTTGCTTTGAGGTCAAATCAAAGCAACTCAGATTGTGTACCTCCAAATTTAATTCCTCATATCTCTCAATATATTTAGAATTGGACAAAATGGAGGCCAGATTCAATTCCACCTATTTTGTGCTTAATCTTAAACACATATAAATTCATTTGTCATCTCATTTCATAACAAACAAGAACATAACAAAAACAACTTCCAACTTTTGAAAACTAAAAAACGATTGCATACGAAGTTTATTTCATCTTCAACCTCTATTTTGAATTCATATATTGATTATGAATATTTGTAATAATTGAGGGAGACGTGTCTTGAGACTAACATTTCTTGGAGAATTGGTAAAGATTTTCAGGAAGCTTGCAAGATTGGGATTATTATGGCTGGTGGTGACAAGTTCTAGTGAAAATAATGAGGTTCTTTTCTCCATGGTGACCATGGTAGAGCTATGTATAATCCTATAGACAAGCTAGGAGTTCTTTTCAATCTTCAGACAAATAACCCCTCAATAAATTAGTGGTATTAGGGGTGATTGCCACACACAAAGACTTGAATCATATTGGTGAAGCTGGAAGATTCAAGAAGCGGGAATCGAGTAAATATTTCACCGAGATTTTAGCGTGAAGGTTGTGTACAAGTCAAGATCCAGATCGAAGATTTATTTGTCAAAACATAGTGGAAAAACAACTTTCAATGGGAAACCATTGGATAATGGAGTAGGCTCCTGAAACGACGAGAGATCCGAACCACTATACATCATGGTGTATTCTCTCTCTCTCTCTCTCTCTCTCTCTCTCTCTCTCTCTCTCTTACATTTAAATTTTTGTAGGCTATTGCTTGTTTAGATTTTCATTTCTTAGCATAGTTTATAATTAATTCCTATCATTAGAGATTTATTACATAAATGTAGGTTTTGTTAGAATCGGAACCTATTTATGTTTTACTGCTTACTAAATTCTGCAAACTATGGTGTTAGAATTTTATAGAAATTGAAATTTGTAAAGGACACATCTTATGTAATTTACGAATTGTATATTCGATATAGCTTGTAACTTTTTGTATTATTATCTTTGAAAAATCTAAGGATAATTGTGAATTGTAGTATAATTACATTTGTGATTCCTTCCAAAATAAGCATAACATCTCTATTTTTTGCAAATCGCTTTCCGCAATGCAAACTCTGATTTTTTATTTTGAAAAACGGTTAAATTTTCAAAAGGGTATATTCACCCACATCTAGATTGTTTCGCTACTTCATATTGCTACCATACATTATATACAATATGCAATCACACATGTTAAAAAAACTATAGGACTCCGTCCTCACCAAAGATATTTTTCCTCCCTGTCCGCTCTCATGATGGCATGAGTATCAACTTTCTTCTTTCTTAACTCGGAATAAGGCATTTCATCGGGGCCAAATACTTTTTCATAACCAAGGCCTTAAAACCAGAAACGTAGGTTCTCCTTCATTGTTACCACCTCGGGGGGGGGGGGGGGGGGGATCTAACATGACGTAGTAATAATTAACAATACGTTGGAAGTGAGGCCAATACCAATACTTCAGGAACCTACTTTTGTATAGACATGGTGATTCAATAGGATAATAGCAGAAGATGAGATGGTCCTCTAGAGTGAGGGGTTTCACCGTTAGGAAATGCCACACAAAATCTCCCCAATCATGGGTGAAATGGTTAAGCCAAGAATCGTTTTGGTGAAAGGTAATAAGCCATATGTCGCATGTGTCGTCCTGCGAAGTGCATACCATATAGAACATGTCTAAGAACATTACAAGAGAAGACTTCCAAGACATATGGTCGACACAAATTTGGAATGCCCTCTTATAAGCCATTCCCCCTGATGAAGCTAGGAAGGGGAAACCTTCAAATGCTTCAGGACGGCCACCTCAAAGTCAGAAAAAGACAATTGTAGTCATATCCTAGTGAACAAACATTCTTAAATAAGGAACGAGCAGTCTTTAAACGATCTTCATATTCTCTTCTCTAGACCCATTGGAAGAATTGACTAATTTTGAGAATCATCGAATGTGATATCAACAACATATATTATCGTCTCGGTATTCAAAAAGGATGAGGTACCCACCATGTATGCATCCATCCAACCATACTTGATTGTATTTGCTGGCTCCACCAACGTCACACCTCTTCGGAATAATTCGTCAACATTAAAGTTCTTGTCAGGCTTGATCTAAGAAACTACATCTGACTTACATCATAACTCCAAGTAAGCCTTAATTTTAATGTTGTTAGGTTCATGATATTGGTTCTCTAGTAAACTTGGATGAAATCCTCAGCATGTTCTCTCATCGACTTACCAACCTGTAATTTTGCACCAGTCAAAACAAGATAAGGCATAGGGACCTTAAAGCGATCTTCCTTTCCACCATCATCTGATGAGAGAGCTTCAAAAGAGTCGAATGAAGAATCTAAGAAAGTTCCCATTGTCATTTTTGAATCAGAATCACTAGTCAGGGATATGACTTTGTGGCCCACGCGATCATGAGCAGGTGAAGGAAAATAAGAATCAGGAGATACCCCCATTCCCGCAACATAAGAAACATCACTCTCATGATCGCTCACTATATGAACAAGACTATCACTCATCTTGGATAGAAAACAGGAAATGTTTAAGGTGAAAGCTTGAGTTGAGAAGGATGCCTAGTTATACAATATTAATGAAGTGAGGTAAATGAAGAAAGGCAAAGAATTTGATCAAAAAACTAAAATCGCTGATGAATGTTTTCAATGAGGAGGAAAAGAACATGTTTCTTCATAAAAGTGAATATGAATGAACTTGAATGCCAAGGATTGTGAAAATTTTCCTTGTTATTAAACTCCCCCTATTTATAAGCAAAGATGATTGAATGATCCAGATCAGTGATGAAAATAAGTTATGGAATCAACGACTAGATTTCTCCTTGGGAAGGCAAGCAAACTCGACTACACTATAAGAAGCATCATGCCCTAGTTATTCACGCCACTCCATATGTTAGAAGAAGTAGCAAAATATTTCAATTATGGAAATACATTTAATGTGTTGGTTCCCCACTATTTCTTAAATGATTTGAAGTATTTCACTTCATATTTGCATCAAACAACACTCTTGGAGGCTAACCTCAACCGCTAAAGGCGTACCCGACTCCCTAAGTGATCGAAAAGCCTTGGGGGAAACTGTTTTAGACCGACCAAAGACCCAAATAACTAAGGCCTACTTGGACTCAAATCCTTTACTCTTGACCCATGGTATAAAAGTTAAGTCACACGAAGTGCAAGGTACATTTTTTGATTTCCACTTTTCACAAGAATCAACTTAAATCTTGAACTGGCTTGGGTGTTGGAGTGTTAACCTTGTAGGTCCACCCCCGCACTACCGTATCAAATATCAACACCATCGGTCAAGATTTGGCACCAACATATGACATCTAATTTTGGTTCCAGAACATAACATAACCAATATTCACTATATTGATGCAATCCGAGTTGTGCAATACCTCAATATCGTAACTCCATTGTTGTGTAGTATAGACTAAGGCACATTTTTATTCTTTTATTTTTCTCATTTGTATGCCAAGTACCCGTAACATCGGGGACAAACTAGAGTAACCGATAGACGAAATCGAGCGGTTTCTTCACATTAGACGTTGTTTAGAACAAATTCGCACCTAATTCACTATCTCAATGATTGCAAACAATGGTAAATGTCCTATTAAGGACTTTGTCATCCCATACCTGGATGAGCCACGCTCGAGTATTATTAACCCTGTGATCCAGGCTAACAATTTTGTGCTGAAACCCTCTTTGCTGCAAATCGTGCAGTAGAGCCAGTTCTCTGGTAGCCCAACAGAGGAGCATAATTTTGCATCTTTGTGTGTTTAAACAGTATGCTGACACATTGAAAAGTAATGGAATGGATCCATAAGCCATTAGATTGTGCCTTTTTTATTTTTCCCTGAGGGACATAGCTCGAGCTTGGTTACAATCCCTACCTTCGAATTCTATCACTATGTGGAATGAGCTTAAAAAGGTGTTCTTAGCTAGATATTTCCCGCAAGTAAGACGATAGTGTTAAGAAACCAAATAACTTGTTTTATATAAGCTGAAGAGTTAGTTTAAGAGCTAATGTTAGCTTGATGCCTCTCTCGATCTGTGAGAGGCTGAATTTAGGTGATTTGTAACCCACAAAAATGTCCCTTCAGCTGTGCTGAATATAGGTGACCAATTTATGAAAGCCCCTGCTATTAATGATACATGTTACTTTGTGGACATCATTGATGAGAGTTTTAAAGAGTTACCGTTAGAGGCACCACACACTGAAGAGTTGGTTGCACCTCTGACATGAGAAGTAAGGGATAAAGAGGGTAGCTCTAGAATAAAGAAGGAAACAGAGGAGGCAGTGACGATAGCTAAATCTGCAGTGTCGTGGTATGCTCATTATATAAACTACCTCATTGTTGGTGTCTTGCCTCCTAACCTGGGCTATCAACAGAAGAAGAAATTCTTCCATGACCTGAAATAATACTATTGGGATGACTCTCTCCTATTTAAAAGAGGTGTTGATGGTATCTTTCATCGATGCGTTCTTGATGAGGATATTGAGAGTGTCATCACCCATTATCACTCTTTGCCCTATGGAAGGCTTATGAGTATATCCAAGACTGCAACTAAGATTCTCCAAGTCGGCCTTTATTGTCCACCATCTTTAGGTGTGTGCACATCTTCACCATAGAATGTGACTGGTTCCGTCACACTAGAAACATTTTAAGGAGAGATGAGATGTCACTAAAGCCAATCTTATAAGTGGGGATCTTTGATGTGTGTGGGATCGGTATCATGGGTCTGTTTCTGTCTTTGAATGGGAACAAATTTATACTTGTTGTTGTAAACTACATGTATAAATGGATTGGGGACTTTTCCTCTCCTACAAATGATGCTTAAGAGGTGATTAAGATGTTTAAAAACATCATTTTCCCTAGATTTGGTACCTCCAAGTTAGTTATCAGTGATGGTGGCTCGCACTTCATCTAGAAATGTTTCGGGAACCTTATGACCAAATATGGAGTATGGCGCCGAGTTATGACCCCTTATCATCCGCAAACCAGTAGACAAGTGGAAATATCTAATAGAGATATTAAAAGGATACTTGAAAAGACGGTTTCCACCTCTAGGAAGGATTGGTCTATGAAACTGAATGACACACTTTGGGCGTATAGGACAACCTATAAGACTTCTATAGGAACCACCCCCTTCAAGCTTGTTCATGGTAAGTCTTGGCATCTCCTTGTTGAACTTGAGCATAAATTTTATTCGGACATCAAAGCCCCAATTATGGATCAGACTGTTGCTGGGAGTAAAAGAATGTTGGATTTGCACGAGCTTGAGGAGTTGCGTTTAGATGCATATGAGAACTCTCTAATCTACAAGAAATGGAAAAAGAAGTGGCACGACAAACGCGTAAGTAGGAAATAATTTAATGAAGGAGAGTTTGTCCTATTATTTAATTCTAGGTTGAGGTTATTTCTTGGGAAACTGCGGTCTAGATAGTCAGGACCGTTTGAAGTGGCAAGAGTTAGTTAATCAGGAGCCCTGGAATTTTGGAGCAAATCCATTAGGAAGTTTTTATTCAACGACCATCACTTAAAGCACTGACATACTTTGGATAATGTGTTAGAGAAAGGTTTCACATTGATCCTTTGTCCCCCTTGAGGGTCGAGCATAATTGAGTCGAGCTATCGACATAAAATGAGCATTGTGTGGGAGGCAACCCACTGGTTTTTATTTCATTTAATTATCATTTAGTACCAATAAAGTTGATTAATTATAGTTAAGGCGGAGAAAGTAATGGACAAATTAAGAAAGAAGAGTCAATTTGGTGATAAACCATTAAAAAATGAGAAAATAGTCTTCTTACTGCATGACGGGTTGGTCATCATGCAGATGATGGTCATCAGCAAACTTCAACATGCTGACGGGCTACCCGTCATGACCATGATGACCATCAGCATGTCAAAGGCGTGTTTGACAACACGTTTTTTTGTTCCAACTTCCATTTAATCAGTTTAATCCATTTTTAATATATTTTATGGCATTTTAATACACACTACACCAAATTTTCTGATTTCTCTCACCTTCCCACTTAAAAAATCGTACCTTCCCCCTTTTTCCTTCCTCTTTCATTTTTCAAACTACTTCATCTTCCTCGCAAACACCTCTCCGTTTTTCTCCTTTAGAGCATAACTTGAAACCTTCTTAAATCCTTCATTTCTTACCCAAATTCGAAACTTTATCCACCACCGTACTCCCCATTACCTCTACAACAATAATCTCCCATAAAAACTCGAACTTTCCTCAACCATCCCCCAAATACAAATTCGTATTTTTCACTCTCTTTCACACAAAAATTCCCATTTTTTTACCCAAAATTCCTTCAGTGCAAGAGATGGATTATATGGGAGTTAATTTCAGAGAAGCAGATGTTAAAACAGAGCAGCGGAAATGATACGAGTGCCTTTTTTGCTAGGAGTTAGTGCCCACAAGGTATGCTGACGATTCTTGCCTCATAGCACTTAGTTTGTATGATTCTGTTTAATTTATGCTTGATAGAATATGTTGGAAGTATTTTATTTCCCTTAGGCACCCAACTTATGAGAGACTCACCCTTGAGTTTCTCAGTTCATACAGTTATGAGCTATGCATTTTGAGAAACAACTTTGTGGCCACTATCAGGTTTAAAATGTTTAACCAAGAATATACTTTTAGTCAGGACCACATTGTTGTTATGTTACAGTTTCAGTGTGCCCCTAGCATCTTGTGCGAGCTCCCTCTTGTGGGACCATTTACGCATGAGTTTGGCTTCCTCTGGGAAAGGAATGACGGGAACTATATCCCATGATACGGAGGGTAAAAATTCTTCACACATCCATAACTCAGTGATCCGATACTTTTAAAATATGTTGGCTAATACTATTTTCGGTCGCAGAGATAATGGAAGTGCGAACATGAAAGAGTTATTTTTTCATTGATTGTGTGTTTAAGCCTAGCCAGATTAACTTAGTGGAGTTTATGCTCGCTCACTTTAAAATTATGGCTAGGGTTAGGAGAGGTAGCATTGTGATTGGGGGCTTGATTACCTCCATTGCACTCGCTATGGGATTACATTTTGAGGTTGCTACACTTTATCTCGTCGAGGCAGCACTGCATTTGACATTGGTTCTTGTCAAGCACAATTGATTATTAAGGCTAAATGCCTCAGACAATACTATCTTATGATTCAGCATGGTATTATTAATAGTATTTTTTGCCTAACCCTAGGCGCATTGATGTGCGGGTTGCAATTGTCATACCCTTAAATTAACCATACCTTCATATCACCTTTCACAACCCTAATACATGAGCATACATCCCTCATACATCATTTCATGTGCATCTATAGCAAGAAATTCATGATCATCAAGCTATTGACAAGCTAGAGATTAATTAACAAGAGTCGCCACCACGCTTTTATTGTTTCCAAGAATGAACAAAACCCAATTAGTAAGAAGTTTTCAAATAAAAACTAATAAAAATCAGAGATCACAGGTAAGGGGGTTGGTTACACAGAGGGAAGGTGTTAGCACCCAAAGTGTCCTAGGTACTCCTAGGGAGCCCTTTTCGTGTGCATATGTATTTCGTACAAAGTGATGTTTACAAACAAATAGAATGGGGGGATGAGAAAAGAATTCATTAATTATATTTTTGTGTTTGACAAGACCTTCGGTCTTGTGCCTACGTACCAACATATAAATGAGGGATCAAAACCTCGTAGTTCGTGCTATAAATTTCAAAATGAGTTGGTTGATTTTAACAAAAAAATTACGTTTGGAAGGCACAAAGGCCTGAAAATGATTTGAATGAGTTAGTTCTTTTTGGCTTTTTGAAAGTTTAAGTCAAGTATAGTTAAGTTTATTTACAAGTTTTATTTAAGAAAATAAGTTTGAAAATGCAATGGCATAAGGCCAAAGTTTCTATCTTTTCGTAAAAGTGGTCGAAGTTTAGAACAAAAGTAGTTCATACAAAGAAGGTTTTGAAAATGGAGGGAGAGATTTTGGAATTAAAGAAATGGGGAGAAGATGAAGAGACTACCCTATGCACAAAAATTAAAAGTTTAGAGTTGAAAAGATCTGACCAAATAGGTAGCAATCCAATAGACAAGCATGTCAATAGAAACCCAGAATTCCATTGGACTTTTAGAATCAAGCAACACACAAATGCACAATTATATCAATCTTAAAGAGCAAAGGCATCAAATAAAGATGGCCTCATCCAAGCTTATCCACTTCATGATCTTCTTCAAAATAGCCTATGTAGCAGATGAATTCCACAAGTCACAGGTTCAACATAACAGCTTAACAATGATCAATGTTGCAGATGAACTGGAGAGATCTTGAATGATGTATCAGATGAATTCAAATTGCAAGTACTTGGTTTTTCAACAAATTGGCATTGGCCAAGTCCATTAGCAAAGGAATGTTGCCTAAATTCTAAGTCCAATCGGGGGAGATCAAAACAACAGTCCACTAAAAAGTCTTTTAGGGTTTTTTGTGATTATTAAGTGTATTTATGGTCAAAGACCAAACAAGCAAACAAAATATACACAAAGCAAAATAATATCACACAGTATGGTCCAAATGGACAAAGGGAAAATTACATTAACATAAACAATTAAAATGATATGTATAATGGCAAATGATATAAAGTGCTAAAAGTAAATTGCATTAAACGTAAGAGCTTGAAATTAAAAGTCAATAGTTAGTAAGTTAGTAGTTAGTTTTGTTTTGCTTTTTGATTTCAAGACATTCTTTGGAGAACACTCAACCTACTTGCCACAAGCATGGATCCTTGAACCAAAACATCTTCCAAAGGAAGGAAAGAAGGCCAAGTTTCCACACAATACCATGGAAGAAGGGAGACTTACAATCTCACTAACTAGAATGCTTATGCCTTTTGTGTCACAAATTTAGCGCTATATTAATCAATCGTAATTGGGCTTATGTAGAAGTCACAACTATTTGAGGTCGGGCAATAGACTTTTGGTGTTAATGCATGTTGGAGACATAGTATTAAGAACTATGCTCATTAAATATACCACACACAAAAAAAAATGCAAAGGTGTGGCCTAATCTCATCCATACTCATGTTAATCTTTTAATCAACTAGCATTAGGACTTTGAGATGTCATTGGCCAATTGAAAATGAATGAATGAAGAAGAGGAATTAGATGAAGAGGGAAAGGGATGAATGAGATCACAAATTGGTCAAAGGAGGACTTTTACCAAATTAATATTATTCATTCATTTTAGGAGATGGAATGTACATTCCATCAATCCCCTAAATCCAATAATATTAACTTGACAAAGTCAAATCAACCTTGACCAAGGCCCAACTACAAATGAGAAACTCAATTGAGCCAATCCAAATGGTCAACACAATTAAAATGGCATTTATTCAATTAAAAATAATAAAATAATTCATTAAATTTAAATATGTTTTGTCCAAATCCTAAAATCTCATCAAAACACCAAATAAATGGCCATGAGATTTATCATAGGTCAAACAAGGTCAAAGGACCTTGGAGAAAAAAAATTCATAATTTTTGGACACTTAAAAATATTTTTAAACAATTAAAAACAAATGAAAAATCAATTAATTCATGAAAAATATTAATAATGATCCAAAAAATAATTTTAATTCAGAATATGAAAGAGAAAAATATTTGAATTTTTTTGGTGAATGTCCCATATTTTTTGGATCAATATTAAATTTAATGTGTATTATTGAATAAAATGGAATTAAATGGAAATTCAGAAAATGCTAAAATACGTGGACCATCAGATCTCCCTCATTAATTGAGGTGGCAGATCTGATGATCCAAAATGCGCACTCCATGTACACCTTAGTCAAATGCGCTGTAACATGAGTAATCACAAGGAACAACTATGATTAAAACGTGGAGGTTGGATCCTATGGCTCAGACCTAAGACACATCATCATCGGAGCCAGAGCTCCAGTTGTTTTCTCCGGTGAGCTTCACCGGACTGTTCAACATGAATCATCACCAAAATTCCAAACAGGGACATGATTTTAAGGAGAAAACATCACTGAGCACGAATATCACCTCAAATTCATCCAATTCCAACTATATTGAGAGATATGTGGAATTGAAAAATGAGGTTCATGATCTGAGTTGCTTCGATTTGGCCTCAAAGCAACTCAATCTTCCTGCCTACATTGGTAGGACTTCATACAACTCAAGAATCAATGGAATTAAGCAAGAATCAAGGAGAATCGAAGAGTTTAAAATTTCTGCAAATTACCTTCAATGGAGGTTTGAGCTTGCTAGATCTTGATCTGAATCATGCTTGGCATCACTTCAATTGCTTGCAGGAGAGGAATGGAAAGGCTTAGAATCAATGGACTCCTGGAGAATTGAATTCCAAAACAGTGGAGATTCAAGCACAAATTCAAATGAATTTATCAGGGTTATCCTCTAAAAGTGCAGGGTTTTCAATGGGGATTCAAAGTTGGTGCAAGGTCTCTTTGAATTCTGAGCATAAGGGCCTCAATTTATAGAGAAATCAAATGATATTTGCACACTCTTTCCACTTTCCAATTTTGGTAAAATGATGAAAGCATGGTGCATGGGCGCGCATAGGCCCATGGAATGATGGTTTGAAAGTCCAAATGAATGATCAGATGCTTTGGAGATGGATTGGATTGCAAGGTACATGTGTATTACCACTTGAAGATTGATCCATGCCAAATGATGTCAGCCTGTTTAAGCTATGTGCAACCTATGCATTTCTCATCCAAAATGCATGAATTTTAGCTCTTTGGAAATGAGAGTTCAAGAGGAACAAGTTTGATGTTGAACACTTTTTCATTTGGAGCTTGGAACTTGGAGATATTTGAGGTGGAAGTTTGGAAAAATTTGACATATCAAATTTTTTCTAAGTGTCAAGCCATATGTCTCAATATTCCACCTTGCTTAACTTTTGATAGGAGCTTCAAATGAGAAAAGTGTATTCATCAAAGTTGTAGCTGTCTCAAATTCATTCAAAATGGTCACCAATTTCATGTCATTTGGATTTGAAATAATAGAGTTATGCATTTTTGAATTTTCGAAAAATCACTTGATCAATGGTATAGGTCAAAAGTGACCTATAATGTAGCCTTATATCACATGTTCAAAGAAGTTGAATTTTCTCCCACTCCAAACATCAAAGTTTAAGTAGACACATTGAATTTGATTTTTAAACTTGGAAATCTTTCATCTCATAAAAATTGAGCAAGTTATGGCCTTGGGAAGTTGACTTTCAAATTAGGGTTTGAACAAAATGACCTATAATGTTTCAACATGGAAAATGATTTTCCAAGAAAAACTAGCTCTAGGTCTCAACATGAAATTTGTTTATATTGTCATTTAGAGTAAGATTGCTCTTGGAATAATTTTCATATGGTGAAAATTGTAGGCGATAGGGTCTAGGGAGACCCAGTTTTGATCAAATGAATCCATCTGGCCAACCACCATCAACCAACTTGCTAATCTTTAATTCTATTGATTTTCTTGGCTCATGGTAGATCATATATGCATAAGAGAATGAAATTTGAAGTGTCCCTTGAGAAATTTGATCAATTGGTGAGATAACTTGTTGGAGAAGTTACTCAAGATACCCAGTCAAACTAGGGTTTCCAAGGCAAATCACCCTCAAACTCTTGAAGCAAACTTGATCAATATAACATGTAGAGAACATTGGGACTCATATATGATGCTCATAACCATTATTGAATTGATTCTTGATTATGCTCTTTGTTCATGAGGGTCTCAAACCCTAGATGTGATCTCGATGAATCAATGAGATCATGCCCTACCTACAAAAGAGTTAGATAGATACAAAGACATATTTTTGGTATTTTGGTTAGTGAAATGATAAAATACAAGTA
Organism: Lathyrus oleraceus; assembly: GCF_024323335.1. NCBI lineage: Eukaryota > Viridiplantae > Streptophyta > Magnoliopsida > Fabales > Fabaceae > Lathyrus > Lathyrus oleraceus. Next base: position 136,000,136 of record NC_066582.1, on the reverse strand, counting down.
TGATATAATCACAAAATGCTTGGTGATCTCTCCCAAAACAAACCCAATGAAAGAGGGGTAAGGAGGATGCCAAGGTATGATCCCAATGCTAATGCTTATGATGAAGTGCATGAGGGATCTTAGGGTCAAAATTGGGGTCTTACAGCTGCCCCTATTTAAGGACATTCTAACTGAGGAGGTGAAGGTTAAAATCTTTGGCTCGACTCAGTAGAATGGGCTTAAATAACAACATAGAGAAAGAAATTTTGGTCCCTAAGAGACTTCATGATGCATATGATATGAATGCAAAAGCAAATGCTATGTGGGGAAATATTGCCACAAAGTAAAAAGAAATCAGAGAGACCGAAAGTCCGCAGGAGTACAATGCATTCCATAAGGAAAACTTACTGGGGAGACAGAGACTCTGGGGGATAAAAATGAGTTATGCGTAGGCCAGGCTACGACTTAAAACTACTGGGGAACTCGAGGGGATCCATATAACAATGGAAAGACTCAGCCGGGGAAAAACAATAGCACCTGCAGGGGATACGAATAAGTCAAGATAAAACTGAAGTATTCGACTCATGCAGGGGAACAACGATTTCACATAAGGAAAACACGCACTCGACTCGACTAGGGAAGCGTTACACTTCAACATAGGAGGAGCAGAAATCTATTATCCACTACCTGTTACTAGGTAAGGAGATAATAAAGATCTGATAGAGAGAACATCAGGCATCAGTTAAGATAAACATATCAAGGATGACTCGTTGAGGAAAAGCCAGAAGGAATATTCATTACCGGTTACTAGGTAAGAATAACCTTGCTGGGGAAACTGCAGAAAAGAGGATTTACAACTACCAGTTACTGGGAAGAAGACCAAAGGGTGAGAGTATCCGTCATCGGTTAGGATGAACATATCAAGGATAAACTCAACAGGGAAGAAAATCCGTCATCGGTTAAGATGAACATATCAAGGATAGACTTGCCTGGGGCTGTCAAGGAGGATACCTGTCATCGGTTAGGATGAACATATCAAGGATACCAACTGAACAACAAAAAGGGGTAATTACATCTATCAAAAACTAGATAGAAAACCGTCGGAGAGAGAATCCGTCACCGGTTAGGATGAACATATCAAGGATTAACTCTGCGAGGGGGCAAAGTAGGATTTACAACTACCGGTTACTGGGTAGAAGACCAATCAAAGAGAAAATTCGTCACTGATTAAAGTGAACATGTCAAGCATAGACTCTGAAAAGGGGAATCAAATTAGGGATTACTTCTATCAGTTACTGGATAGAATACCAAAGAAGAGAAAATTCGTCACCTGGTTAAAGTGAACATATCAAGGATTGACTCTGCACAGAGGAAAAGTAGGATTTACGACTATCGGTTACTGGGTAGAAAACCAACGAGGAGAAGAAAACCCGTCACCGGTTAAGATGAACATATCAAGGATTAACTCTATGGGGAACAAAAGAGTGGGAATTACAACTACCTTTTTACTGGGTAGAATACCAAAGTGAGAATATCCGTCACTGGTTAAAGTGAACATATCAAGGATAGACTCCACGGGGGAAGAAAATATACCCGTCACCGGTTAGGATGAACATATCAAGGATATACTTTTCGAAGAAAAGATCCACTAGGGATACTGCTGAGAAAAAGGGTACTTTTGTCGGGTGTTAGGCGAGAAGTAACAAACCACAAACTAAGAAGAATATTATCAGTTACTGGGTAATAGACTCTTAGGGGACCAAAGTATCTATCTAGGTAAGAGCTAGAAAGAACAATCAATCAAGACTCAACCCAATGAGGACATAACTCAAGGGGAGTAATTCCATCCAGAAAATTTTCCGGAGAGGAAACTGAAATAACAATCGTCTACGAGGAAACAAACTTAGTGGGGAAACAGAGAAAGGTTAAAGTCTTTTCTGCTTAGGGGCTGTCACTCTACAATTGAAGGAGGACAGACACCAGATTTGGTATGGGGATAAAGTACCACCATAACAGAGAATGAAAATCTCAAACAAATCAAATATGAAGATGCAGGATATGCAGATCATGAATTTGTATGAACGTATATGTGTATGTATATATGATGATTATGCTGACAAAATGATCAGGAAGGATACAGAGGTGTCGCAAAGAAATTGAACCACCGGTACAATCCTCGGTCAATCCACAAAATCATGGAGACAAACTGCTGGAGAACAGAGAGATCAACATCCCAAAAGCTCAAACCTGGCTTGGGAAGGCGTTCTGCTGAGGATAAAACATCCAAACTGTAGGGAATTTTAGGTCAACACCATATAAATGGGTGACAACCCTAATGGGGAACAAGTCAAAAAGCTGCTTAAAACCAGGAGGGAACTCTGACTGGGGAGCAAAGTAAGACAATTTGTGGGGACGCCAAAGCGATCTACTGGGGAAAGATCATAACATCTTCTGATGACGATCTACCTGCTGAGGAAATATGAACTCCACTAGGAAGGCCGAAACTCTGTTGGGGATAAGGACTCGCCGCTGGGGATTTGAATCAATCAACTCAGTTAGGGAACCGAAATAAGCTCCACTGAGGATCAAACACTCCACCGAGGAACAACACAAGCGTCTAGGGATACCCGAAGAGTCAACTGCTTGGGGAACCTCAGATGCTTCGCACTTGAGAACTTGCTTCTTACTGAAATGCTATTGATATTCTTTTTACTTGCTTTGGAAAAGTTCTTACTTATATATTTTAAAGAAAACTTGATTTTGATTTTAAAAATTTAATTTCAAAATGATCATAAGAAAATTTAAAACTATTGGCTGAAGTAAATAAGAGTAAAAGCAATTGGATAAAAGCTCAACTTTATTTAATAGGATGGTAGTCTTTAAATGACAAGACTCCATAGATTTTACAAAGTTGAAAATGGTAATTTACATGGAAAAGGATTATATTGAATACAAATGATCCTTAATCCTTCTACCAAATCTTGATATCCACTGTGCTTTTGACCGCTGCTGAAGACGAACTGATGTCAACCCTTGTGCTCAATCAGGTCTTCAAAACACTGAAGATCAGCAGAATGCAGTTACTTGCCATAATCCCTAATTTTTGCATAAGTTGCCCCAAGGTGGGGTACTCAACTTATCGGGAAATTCTTTTTCTGTTTTATGTCTCTAATTTTTGCCTGGATCGCCCTTTCGGGTTTTCAATCCACCGAGACGCTCATTTTTGCCTAAGTCGCCCTTTCGGGTTTTCAACTTAGTGAGTTCTTCTTTTCTTTTTAGGCTAAGTATTTCTTGACTGCATCTGCGTTCACAGGACGAGTGAACTCTTCACCATCCATAGTTGTAAGAATCAATGCACCGCCTGAAAAGGCTCTCTTAACAACATATGGGCCTTCATAATTGGGGGTCCATTTTCCTCTGGAATCTGGATTGAACGTCAAAATCTTCTTGAGAACAAGGTCACCTTCTCTAAACACACGAGGTTTGACCTTCTTATCAAAAGCTTTCTTCATCTTTTGCTGATATAACTAACCATGGCACATGGCAGTCAATCTCTTCTCTTTAATCAAATTCAATTGGCCAAACCTGGTTTGACACCATTCAGCTTCAGTCAACTTGGCTTCCATGAGCACACGCAACGAAGGAATCTCGACCTCTACGGGGAGTACTGCTTCCATACCATAAACAAGAGAGAAAGGGGTTGCCCCTGTTGAAGTGCGGACGGATGTACGATACCCATGCAAGGCAAATGGGAGCATCTCATGCCAATCCTTGTACGTGACAACCATCTTCTGGATAATCTTCTTGATGTTCTTGTTCGCAGCTTCAACAACCCCATTCATCTTGGGTCTATAGGGAGAAGAATTATGATGTGCAATCTTGAAGTCTTTGTAAAGAGCTTCCACCATATTATTATTCAAGTTTGATCCATTATCAATAATGATCTTACTTGGCACACCATAACGGCATATAATCTTATTCTTGATAAACCTTACAATAACTTACTTGGTTACATTCGCATATGATGTCGCTTCAACCCAATTTGTGAAGTAGTCAATTGCCACCAAAATGAAATGGTGTCCATTCGAAGCTTTGGGCTCAATCATCCCAATCATATCAATTCCCCACATGGAGAAGGGCCATGGGGAATAGATAACATTTAATAGTGTCGGAGGAACATGAATCTTATCAACATAAATTTGATACTTGTGGCATTTCTTCACAAACTTGCAACAGTCAGATTCCATTGTCAGCCAATAGTAACCTGTTCATAACATCTTCTTCGCCATTACATGTCCATTGGAATGAGTACCAAAGGAACCTTCATGCACTTCGGTCATCAACAAGTCTGCTTCGTGTCTATCCACGCATCTGAGAAAAACCATGTTGAAGTTTCTCTTGTACAGTATATCACTATTCAAGTAGAAATTACCGGATAATCTTCTCAAAGTCTTCTTATCCTTCAAAGATGCCCCAGGCGGGTAAATCTGACTTTGGAGGAAACATTTGATGTCGTAATACCATGGTTTCTTGTCTTTGATCTCTTCAACAACAAACACATGAGCTGGCCTATCAATACGCATCGCAGATAAATTGGTAACTTCATTCCAATACTTCACTACAATCATTGATGACAATGTTGCAAGAGCATCTGCCATCCGGTTTTCGTCTTGAGGGATATGATGAAACTCAACCTTTGTAAAGAAAGTTGAAATCCTCCTCGCATAATCTCTATATGGTATCAAACCGAGTTGATTTGTCTCCCATTCTCCTTTGATTTGATTCACAACCAAAGCCGAATCACCGAAGACATCCAAATACTTGATCTTGAGATTCATGGCCTCCTCAAGCCCCATAATGCAAGCTTCATATTCTGCCATGTTATTTGTACACTTGAAAGTCAATCTAGATGTAAATGGTAGATGTGTGCCTTGAGGAGTAATGATCACTGCCCCAATGCCATTTCCATATTGATTAACAACTCTATCAAATACCATGCCCCAAGGGGAACTAGGTTCTGGCCCTTCTTCTAGCAATGGTTCATCAGAATCTTTCATTTTCAAATACAAAATCTCTTCATCAGGAAAGTCATACTGCACTGATTGATAATCTTTAATTGGTTGATGAGCCAAATGGTCAACCAAGATACTACCTTTGATCGCTTTCTGAGATCGGTATCAATATCATACTCTGGCAACAACATCTGCCAACGGGAAATCCTCCCAGTTAAAGCAGGCTTCTCAAATATATACTTGATTGGATCCATTTTGGATATCAACCAAGTGGTATGATTCAACATATACAGACGCAGACGCTTAGCAGCCCAAGCTAATGCACAACAAGTCTTCTCAAGTATTGAATACCGAGTTTCACAGTCGGTGAACTTCTTACTGAGGTAGTAAATTGCAAATTCTTTCTTCCTAGTCTCATCTTGCTGACCAAGAACACAACCCATACTATCTTCAAGCACAGTAAAATACATGATCAACGGTCTTCCTTCAACAGACGGAGACAAAATCGGAGGCTCAAGCAAATATTCTTTGATACTATCAAATGCTTTCTGGCAGTCTTCGGTCCAATCACAAGACTTATCTTTCCGAAGAAGCTTGAATATAGGCGCACATATGGCAGTCATGTGGGAAATGAATCTGGAAATATAATTCAAGCGACCAAGAAAACCTCTGATTTGCTTCTCAGTTTTGGGCGCAGGCATCTCTTGTATTGCTTTGACCTTGGCAGGATCAACCTCAATACCCTTCTCGCTGACAATAAAGCCCAATAACTTACCAGAACGAACACCAAAAGTACACTTATTGGGATTCAAGCGGAGTTTATACTTCCTCAAACGCTGGAATAGCTTCAACAAATGCTCAACATGTTCCTCTTCATCAATTGATTTAGCAATCATGTCATCGACATACACTTCAATCTCTTTATGCATCATATCATGAAAAAGAGTAGTCATTGCTCTCTGGTAAGTTGCACCAGCATTCTTTAGACCGAAAGGCATCACTCTATAACAGAATGTTCCCCAGGGTGTAATGAATATCGTATTCTCCATATCTTCGGGTGCCATCTTAATCTGATTATATCCGGAAAGTCAATCCATAAATGAAAAGACTTTGAATTTAGCAGTATTGTCTACCAACATATCAATGTGTGGCAGAGGAAAATCATCTTTCGGACTGGCTTTATTCAAATCTCTATAGTCGACACACATGCAGACTTTTCCATCTTTCATCGGCACATGCATAATATTGGCAACCCATTGCGGATACTCAGCAGTTACAAGGAAACCGACATCAATCTGCTTCTGGACTTCCTCTTTGATCTTCGTAGCAATATCAGGACGCGTTCTTCTCAACTGCTGCTTGACTGGAGGGCATTCTAACTTCAACGGTAATCTATGCTCCACAATATCAGAATCCAACCCAGGCATGTCTTGATAGGACCAATCAAACACATCTGAATACTCTCGAAGAAGATCAATCAACCCCTTCTTAGCATTTGTACACAAACGAGACCCAATCTTGACTTCCTTTATATCATCTTCGGAACCCAAGTTAACTAACTCAATCTGCTCTTCAAACGGCTAAATAATCTTTTCATTTTGCTCCAGAAGACGAGAAGATTCATCACTCACTTCTACATCACTTTCCTCCTCGGCCTTAAACACAGGGAATTCAAAATTTGGAGAAGGAGAAGGATCATTGTATTCAATGGGGTTAGGAACCAACCTGCATAATGATTTGATATTTTGATTTTAGAGAAGTGAATTTGTGACCAAATATTATGCAGATGGACAATTATATTGTTTATTTATGTTTTTTATGATTACCATTTTCAGAAATAAGCAAAAAGTAAAAATAAACATCAAAGATGTGGATGAATAGAATTAATTTTATTGATGATCAATTTAAAATGCCCAAACAATGTTCACTTCCCCCTTAGGCATAGGAGAAGGATTTTAAAATATAAAAAGCAATTACTTAGATCGATACAAAATAACAGGAATATCAACAGCAGTCCAATTGTTGCATGTCTATCCATGCGTCACAAAGTTGGTGCAGTCTTCCTCTTCGTTGTCCTCTAGCACAACAGCTAAGTGTTGTTCATTCCCATGAATGAACCCTCCGCTATGGAAGCTGAGTTGCATCTCTTCAGATCTAACGGTTGACGAGCCCTTCTGGAACCCCAAATCAGTTCTTCCCTTGTTATCAGCGACCTCTACCACACGGCCCCACTGATCAACAAGACCTTCTTCAACAATCTTCTGCGCATCTTTCAGAGAGGACATAGGTGCCCCAACTCTCTTCTCAGCAGCAATAGATAAGGCTTGGAATGGAGTCCCAACCTCATCCTCAGCTTCCACATATGAGAAAGATGACAGATGGCTAACCAACAATGCTTTCTCACCTCCCATAATCACCAATTTGCCATTCTTGACAAATTTGAGATTCTGATGCAGAGTGGAAGTAACGACTCCTGCTTCATGAATCCATGGCCTTCCCAACAAACAACTATAGGTTGGGTGAATATCCATTACCTGGAAAGTAATCTGAAAATCATTCGGACCTATCTTGACCGGAAGGTCCACTTCTCCAATGACCGTCTTGCACGAGCCATCAAAGGCTTTGACAATTACTCCATTATACCTCACGGGAGCTCCTTGGTAAGATAATTGACAATGTTGACTTTGGAAGCACATTAAGTTACGACCCAATGTCAACTAGCACATTTGACAAAGCATCTTCTTTGCAATTCATCGAAATGTGCAAAGCCAGATTATGATTTCTTCCCTCCTCATGGAGTTCTTCATCGCAAAAGCTCAAATTGTTGCATGAAGTGATGTTAGCCATAATGTGATCAAACTGAGCCACAGTAACTAGGGGTGTTCGCGGTGCGGTTTGGGCGGTTTTGACGATAAAAATCATCCGAACCGCAAGAGAAAAAAGCATGCGGTTCGGTTGGCTTTTAGAAATAAAACCAAACAAACCAAACCAATGTGGTTTGGATTGGTTCGGTTGGTTCGGTTTTTTACAATATTTTTATTGAGCCATACATACACCTATAAAGAACAACATAACTTTGTATTTAGTCATTCATACATTACTAAATAACATCAAAACTTATCATATTTAGACAAAAACTTCGCATTCAATATACACAAAATTAAATTAGACAAAAATGGAATAAAAAACATATATATAATAGTAGAATAAAATAATATCAAATAGATTATAATAAAACATAAAAAACATATGAGAGGAGACATTAGAGAAGATGAAAAAAAGAACATAACAGATGCGGGATTGAGAAGAAATGTGCGATAAAAATATAATTGGAAGAGAAAATAGTAACATAAAAGATAAAAAAGAAAGAACATAAGAGAGGAAATATTATAGTAGAAAAGGTGAATCGTACACAGTAAAGAAGATGAGAAGAATGTGCGATACTAATAGGAGAGATTTAAGAAGGTTGAAATTGAAACCCTAAGTGTGAGTAAGAGAAAATCGTTTTTAATTGTAAGGTTAAGGTATACTAAGTTTGAGTTTTGGACTGGATGTGGGATAATTGAAGTTTGAGTTGTAACATAATACGGTTTGGTTTGGTTTAGTTCGGTTTGAATACAAACCGCAAACCAAACCAAACCGTGCGGTTTTGTTAGAGAATGACCAAAACGCATCCGAACCAAATGCGTTTTTTTGCGGTTTTGGTTTGGTTTGGTTTGGTTTGCGGTTTTCTATTAGGTTGGTTTGGTTTTGAACACCCCTAACAGTAACATCTTGCTCCACGTACGCCTGTTCAAGAACTCTTTCGAGTGCTTCTCTGTGTGCTTCAAAATTCAAAAGTAGAGACAACATGGAAATCTTTGAGGGAGTCTGGAGCAACTGCTCAACCACGTTGAATTCACTCTTCTTGATCAGTCAGAGCACCTCATCATCATCACTATTGGCTTTCAAGTTGTTGGATTCACCAGACTTATCTCTTGAACAACCAACGGGATCTACACTAGGTACCTCTGCCTTCTTACCAACAACTGCTTCTTCCTTATTCTCCGGGATTACCGGTCCAAAAACTCAACCACTGCAGGTCACCTTCGTAACGTCTACAATGCTCACTACTGAACTGGTCGTAGGCAACGACACCTCTTGACCATTATCCATCATCGTAGCATTGTATTGATACGGTACATTCTTATCAGATGCATACGGGACTGGGCCAGCCAACCATATTACCAACGGCGAAACTGATCTATTGCTGACGCTCTTGTTGCTGCTGCTATCATACTAAATCACCAACCGCTCTGGTTGTTTGAAAACGGGAACAATGACATTAACATCGTCATCTACATGACAGGATTGAACAATCTGGATCATGCCTTCATCCATCAGACGCTGGATGTCCCTTTTCACAACAACACCCCCCTTGGGTTCACGCTATAAATATCACAACCATCGTGATCATGTTCACAGTCACTCACCAAACATATATCTTTATGCATTTGCACCAAAGATCTTCGGATAAACCGGACATCAAAAACCTTGAATTCACCTGGACAGCCGTCCACCATGTTCACTGAAGGATTCCCATGAGCGGGCAAAGGATTAGCTTTTACATTAGGCGCGCGGTCTTCGAAAGACACCATGCCATTCTTCATAAGCTTTTGCACCTCATACTTCAGCGGATAACAGTTCTCAATATCGTGCCCAGGTGCACCCTGGTGAAAAGCACAATGAAATTCGGGTTTATACCACCAAGGAAGTGGTTCTAGGATCTGTGGTGGATTCCTTGGTTAAATGAAGTTTTTGAGGACTAAAGATGGATACCATTCTACGTATGACATAGGAATCGGGTCAAAAGAGACCTTCTTTCTCTCAAAGTTCTGTTGCTGGTGATGATTGTTATTGTAATTGTTGTTGTTGTAGGTGTTTGTTCTTTGTTGTGGTTGTTGTTGTTGACATTGATTTTGATACTAATGTTGTTGTTGTTGTTGAATTGGTGTTGTTTGCTGATTTGAAAATACTGGAATGACGGAAGATACTTGATGATGATGATGTTGACGGGGTGGTGGATTTCTTCTGATTTGAGGCCTCCTTTGCCTTCCACTGGTTATTGCGTTCGTCTCATTATCCTTCCTCTTACTGAAACTACTCTCATACTTCTTGCTTGTCGATGCCTCATCTCTTGACAATCGTCCTTCACAGACCCCTTCTTCAAGTCTCATCCCCATATTTACCATTTCGGTAAAGTCGTTGGGGGAACTGGCAATCATACATTTATAGTAAAATGAACTCAGGGTTTTGAGAAAGATTTTTGTCATCTCCTTCTCCTCTAAAGGAGGAGTGATCTGGGCAACCAACTCCCTCCAACGCTGGGTATACTCCTTGAACGTCTCCTTATCTTTCTGAGACATGGACCTCAGTTGGTCCCTATCTGGCGCCATATCCACGTTGTACTTGTACTGTTTCACGAAAGCCTCACCTAGGTCATTGAAAGTGCGGATGCTTGCACTATCTAACCCCATATACCATCGGAGCGCATCACCTGTCAGGCTATCTTGGAAATAGTGAATAAGTAGTTGGTCATTATCTGTCTGGGTTGACATCTTATGGGCATACATCACAAGATGATTGAGTGGACAAGAGTTCCCTTTGTACTTCTCAAAGTCAGGCACTTTGAATTTGACTGGGATTTTCACATTGGGCACTAAGCACAGTTCAACGGCACTCTTCCCAAACAGATCTTTGCCTCTCAGTGTTTTCAATTCCTTGCGCAGCTCAAGAAATTGGTCCTTCATCTCATCCATCTTCTCATAGACATCTGGGCCCTCAGACGACTCAAAATGATAGATGGTGTCCTCTACACAAGGCAAAGTATGCACAACTGGAGGTGGAAGAGACATGACCGGGCTAGATGCCGACATGGAAGTAAGAGTGGGAGCGAAACCTTCTGGCACAAAATTCGGAGGCATTCCCCAAGGGAATCTAGCAGGCAGATTCGGAGCGAAGTGGGCGGTGGCAGCAGGCACTGTAGAGGTAACCACTTCAGAAATGACAGTCCTCGCGGAAGGAGTTGCAGGAGTTGGAGAAGCTTGGCTATGGGAAGCAAGAACTGACTCCATCATGGCAGTCAGCCGGGCAATCTCCTCTTTCAAATCTCGGTTCTCTTGCTCAAGGTGTTCCATGATCTTTGGACGATTAGCTCTGGTGTTGTACCGGTGAGTCAGCTTGGCTAAAGCACAAAAGAACACCAATCAGACACCTGGCAAAAACCTGCTTGTGCAAATGATGCATGAAATGCAATGCTTGATTATTTTATTTTCCAAGGAACTTACTATATCATTTGTGAATATATAAAAAATTGAAATGGCAATCGCAATAATTCAATGTGACCAAAAAAAATCTTTTTATTTATATAAATTGGAAGGATTACATTGAGTATAATTTCAGAAACCATAATAAAAGATACAAGAGAAAAGGAGACTAGTCATCCTAAGGATCCCTAACAACAGTGTCAGAAGATCTGGCTGAAGGCGCGTACTTCCTTCGAATGCGACGAATCTCGGTCTCAAAAGAAGCCTTCATCTCAGTCTTCTCGAGGACAAGCTGGTCAACAATCTTCTTCCAAGCAACGAAAAGCTGAGGCATGCTAGAAGATGAAACCTCTGGCTCTCTCTGTCTCTTCGTCACTCGGTCTTCAAGTAGCTCAATCAGTGCATCTTTGTCCTTAGACTCCAACTGTAACTCTTCATGCTTTTTTCTCAAAGCATGGAAATGCTCTTCCCACATATCCTTCTCTTGCTTCATCTTGATGAGCGCATATTCCAACTCCTCTACATCTTGGTTAGGGAGAGTTAATGGCTCAACCACAACCATAGACATAGGTCTCTCACAAGGATAAGGCATCTTCAACTCCATAACTCTCTTCTTCACCCAAAGAGTGTAAGCTTCCAAAGCTACACAATTGCATGGACCAAGCTCAGATCTTCCTTTCCTATGCACATTATGCCAAGCATGCACAATCTTCTGCTTCAAATGTTATGGATATTTACCCTCTTGATAGAAAAGACCTTCTAACAACATGTTATTAGGTTTGTCTCTCAAGGGGAACCCAAGTTGACGACGAGCCAAAGCAGGGTTGTAGTTAACTCCTCCTTGTGTACCATGAGAAGTACAATAGAGAATTCACCACAACTATCAATAATCTCCAAACTGCTCAAGGACGGATCATACCAAACTACATCATCATTAGTGAGAGACATAAGTCTCTGAGACCACCTTAGACATTGTTTGTTCTCCACAAAAACAGGCGTCTGAGGCAAGTGCGAAATAAACCACTTGTACAGGAGAGGAGTGCAGCAGACAATAGTTCTTCCACCTTTAGAATTCCTTAGATGCAAAGAGAAATAGATATCACCCAACAAAGTAGCCACAAGATTCCCAATCAAGAAAAGTCTAATGGCGTTAACATAAATAAAATCGTCAATGTTAGGGAACAAATCTAATCCATAGATGAGCAACACAAAGATAACTTCAAAAGCATCCACACTACCAGCTTGAGCAAAAGTGGTAGCTTCCTTGATGAGGAAAACAGATGGCAACCCAAATAACCCTCCTTTCTTCACCCAATGAGCCTCTATCTCAGACTTCTTCAAGTGAAGAGCTTCAACAATAATACTAGATCGGGGAATCTCCTCCAATCCACTAAAAGGCACCCTACTAGAAACAGGTATCCCCAAAAGATAAGAATACTCCTCCAAGGTAGGCACAAGCTGAATATCTGGGAAAGTGAAACAGTGGTAGAGAGGATCATAGAACTGCACCAATACACTCAAGAGTCCTTCAACCACATCAGCAGACAAAATGGACAGATGCTTCCCATGACTTTGATTGAAATCCAAGGGATCTAATACAAAAGATCCTAGCTTCCTTAACTCTTTCAAGTCGGGACATATGAAACTGTACTTCTTAGTGTTCCTTCGTCCATAATCCATGGCTGAAAATATTTGCAAATGATACCTTAGTTCCTTGAAATTTTGTGTGATGAATGTTATGATGCGCATGAAATGCATGAATGCAACAATCATAAATAAGGGATCACACACAAGGCAAACAAAGGTCAAGGGATGAATCAAGTCATTGTCAAGATCAATCATCCATTTTGGTGATGATGTTCATACATTGCTTCGTGCATGTTCTTCAGCGTTTGAATTGAAAAATATATGTTGTCTTGTTCTGATTGGTGGTTAGCACGTGCATGTTTTTTTTTTAATGTTTGACTTTAATATTTATTTGTATGAAGCGCTTATTAATCACCACAAGGCGCTCAACCTAGTGGATGTGGGTTGACCCCATAACCTTAAGGTCATGGGTTCAATCCTCAACACCCCCCATGTTTATTTTCTTTTCTCTTTTCATTTTTTTCCTCTTATTTTTCTTTATTTCCTTTCATTTCCTTTTTTACTTATTTCACCACTTATATTATTTTAAATCCAAATACTTTGTAAATACACTTAACATATTTTTTGACCATTTATTTTATTCTCCACTTTATTTATTTTATTTTGACTATTTTTGTTGACTTTTCATGCCTTTCTTAATGATGGTTGCTGAAGTCTATTTGAGCACGACTTTGGTTTCTAGGGTTGATAAAACCTTCAATACTTCAAATCTACCAATGAATGATCAATGGATCATTCATGATACTTTAATTTATTGATAGATTGCCTCCATTTAACCATACTTAATCCATTTGATGCATAGATGAAACTATACTTGTGATCATACTTTATTAATCCTTTTGTTTATATTTGTTTTTATTGACCACTAACCCTCTAACACTTGTGCTTCAATGTTTAACTTGTACATAAATTAATCATTCATCAACTGTTAACTTGTAATCTTTGGGTGATACAATCTTCTATTTGTCAAATTATTGATAGATTGACTTAGGGTTGTATAACTTTCATTGGTTTAAATCTATTATTAGATGATCATGAATCATCTTCAATACTTTGCATTAATGATAAGTTATCCCTTGATGCGCCATATTTTGAGTCCTTTGACCTATGGATAGATAATCCTTAATTGGTTATTCTGTACATTTGCTTACTAACCATTAATTGTTCATCACTAAAGTTGATATTGTTGACCTTTGTTATTATTGACCTTGTTATTATCATCTTGTGATTTACTTTATGTCAGCTTTATTGCATTATATATTATTTTCAAGCACTCATCATCATCATCATCATTGTATATCTCATCATGCATATTTATCATTGTCATTTACTTTTTGTCATCATACAATCAAAAACAACAAAAACATGATAAAATTATAAGACAAAAGATGTATTCATCTGTAACCAATTTTTGGACCTAGAAGATTTCATTTAGGACTCTTTCTTGGAGACCTTGCCCTAATCTCTTGACATTTTTCCCTAACTTGGATTTCATATGTAACTTGCAATCTTTCTTTGTAAGTATGACATCATGACACTATCCTAGGGAGACATGATTGTAAGACCATTATCCACTTGTGAGCTTAGGTCACTTTTACATACACAAGGCTTTCTCTTGGGCTACCTTACAATGAAACCTTTTTTTTTCTTGTTTGTTTACCATGTAAATATTCATGTATGTCATAATTTCAAAATAAAGCAGTAAGCCCTTGATCCAACATCAAGTGGCATTTTTCATAATCAAACTCGAAAAACAATAAATATACGATTAGTATTATGCGCCACGAGCCTTAAGTGGTGGGGAATGAGTAAGAATAGAGCTCTCTTACCCTTACTCTGATTATTTTGGACACAAGACGTTTGACTTTTTTGTCTATAATATTCGCCTATGTCCATAGACTTTAGTTCAATCTAATCACAAACACTTTTTTCATAAACCCTTTTCTCAAAGGTAAAATGAACATCAACTCATAAAACCTCATTTTTGCGCCTTAGGGCATCACGTCGAAAACCCTTTTCTCAAAGGTAAAACCAACCAACCCATAAACATTTTCTACTCGGAATTACAAAGCTCTGATTCTTCATCACCCGATGAATGATACGTAGGCACAATGGCCTCAATCCTTGGCGAGCACAATAATAAAAACCCCAAATATCATTATTTCACACTCTCTTGAAAATAAAGCAATAAATAGATAAATACCCATGCACGTAGACAACTTAAATGGTTTCCATGGAGTACCATGGATGTGAGGGGTACTAATACCTTTCCCTTGCATAATCGACTTCCGAACCCAATCTTGGTTGCAAGACTAATCCATATTCGTATATGTACACCTTTTGAATTTCTTTTATTTTAAAGGGTTTTATCGACTCTTTTCCCCCTCCTCTCTTTTTACGAGGAAATTAAATGAAATTCGGTGGAGACTCTTCTGTTTTTATTGTAATAGTCTGTCTGGTTTTGCTATCCGAAAGCCTCGGTTGCGACAGCTGGCGACTCTGCAGGGGAACCGGTTTCCCCAAGCAAGTCAAACCTAGTTTAGATTGTCTTTTTTGTGTGGGGGTTTATCTTGTTTATTTATTTTTCTATCTTTATATTCTTTTACTTACTTTCTTTACTAACTATGAATATTGTTTCATTGGTGACCTTGGTTCTGTGACGATTGATACAAAAAAATGGTTAATGATTATTGCTAAAAAAAACCCTGTGTGAAAGACTCTCTACTCGAGTATGAGATTATGCTTGAGATAGGAAAGGTTGAGTAATATTGGCCACCGAGAAGCTCTTCTCGTATGGGTCATGCGAGAACCTCACTTAAGGTAGACTCTTTTAAAGGTATTGATGACCGTCGAGCTTTCAATGTAATCATCCTTATCTTAATTAGAGTCCATGAACCTAAGATCCCTTTTGTAGAACATTTAACCTTAACCAACCTAGATCGATGGTCGCGTAGTATAGGTCCCCGAGGAGCTCTCCTCGTGAGGGTCGATACGAAGATCTCACTTAGAGTAGATTTCCTTGATGGAGTTGTCGCCTGATAGTAAATTGACATAAGTGGCGGACAATCAAGGGAGTTCATGACTCTGAGATACATATCAGCGAATATAGATGTCATACACCTCTGAAATGTGGCAGGTGTGTTGCACATTCCAAATGGAATTCTCTTGTATGCAAAAATGCCATAAGGACATGTGGAATCGGTCTTCTCTTGATCTTCAGGGGCCACTGCAATCTGATTGTACCCCGAGTATCCGTCAAGGAAACAATAGTGATCATGACCGACCAACCTTTCCAATATTTGATCAATGAATGGCAAAGGAAAGTGGTCCTTTATTGTTGCAATATTCAACCTTCTATAATCAATGCACACTCTCCAACCTGTAATAGTTCTTGTTGGAATCAACTCATTTTTTATCACAGTAGTTCCTCTCTTCTTTGGTACCACATGCACTGGACTAACCCATGAGCTATCGGATATGGGGTAAATCAACCCCGCATTCAAAAACTTTACAACCTCTTCCCGAACCACTTCTTTCATAGCTGGATTAAGTCTTCGTTGTGGGTGAACCACCTACTTATGATCATCTTCCATTAAAATCTTGTGCATGCAAACTGTCGGGCTAATACCTTTCAAATCCTGAATCGCCCATCCAATAACACTATTGTATTTCTTGAGTACTTGGATGAGTTCTTCTTCTTGAAATTTTTCAAACTGGAATTGATAATGGCATGGCACTTCTTTTTAGCACCAAGAAACACATACTTCAGATTCTCAGGTAGTTGTTTCAACTCTGCCCCCTTTTCAGGCTTTTGGTTATTTTCTGATGATTGGGGTGGTCTTAAATCTTCCCATCAACGTGGTTTAGATCTAGTCCACAGAGGTTGTGCTTCCATCATGGCTAGCACTTCTGACTCTCTCTCATCTTCATCACTTTCAAAATTTGACAAGCTAAAGACACGTTCTAAAGGTAACTGTGGTATTTTTATTTCAATTCCTTGAGCAATCACTTGATCTATTACCTCTACAGTATGACTCATGCCCACATCATATTTGTATTACATAGTGTTCCGAATATCAATTTTTAATTCTTCATCATAGACTTTGAGAGTCATTGTTCCTTCCTCTATGTCTATCATACACCTTCCTGTTTCTAAAAATGGTCTGCTCAATATGAGAGGGATCTCCTCATCTTTATGAATTTCAAGAATGACAAAGTCAACCAAAAACATAAATTTATCTATCTTTACCAGAACATCTTCCATAATTCCATAAGGTTGCCTAACTGAGCGATCAACAAACTGAAGAGTCATCCTAGTGTCTTGAACGGTGCCAAGGCCCAATTTTTTGTAAATGGACAGCGACATCAAACTCACACTAGCTCCCAAATCAATCAGAGCCTTCTTGAATTTTCTATCACCAATAGTGCAAGGAATAGTAACATAACCCCTATCTTTCTTCTTCACAGGAATTTTCATACCTTGGAGAATAACATTGCAAGTTTCAGTGAGGATCATTGGGTCTACATTTGTGGAGCGCTTTTTGGAGATGATGTCTTTCATGAATTTGGCATATATTGGCATCTTCTCCAGATATTCAGAAAATGGAATGTTATACCAAGTTTCTTAAACATCTCCAAAAAATTCTCAAAATTCTTCTCATGTTGATCTTTCTTCTTTTGTCTCAGGGGGTAAGGAAGTTTAATAATTGGCTTGACATTTTTTTCCTTCTCCTTCTCAACTATAGGCATTATCATAACATCCTTCTTCGTTTTCTTCGGTTCTTTAATTTCTAACTCGACTTCCAACAACCCATCTTCTTCTTCAATTTTTTCTTCTGGTTTCTCAGTAGCCTTACAACTTCTGGTCACCACAATGTTAACATTATTATGCTCACGAGGATTTGTCATTGTGCCACTAGGCAAGGTACCCGGAGCTTGAGAACTTGAGGCCAATTGTTGTGCTATCTGACCCATATGAACTTCAAGATTTTTCATATAGGTGGTGGTGTTTTTCTGATTGTTTCTAGTCTCTTCTTGTAACTTAATATTGTGAGAGACCATTTTTTCAATGGCAATCTCCCAGTCTGCTTTCTTTGGAGCTTGTTGTTGATGTTGTTGTTGATATCGAGTCTGATATTAACCTTGACCCTGTTGTGGAATATTCCCTCTTTGATCTTTCCAGGAGAAGTTTGGATGATTCTTCCAACCTGGATTATAAGTGTTGGAGTAGGGATTATTTTGCTTCAAATTTTTTATCTCTTCAATTTGTTGAAGTGTTGCAAAGCAATACACCATGTGGTAAGGTCCGTTACAAATATCATAAGTGATGGTCTGAGCAGGTTGAACTTGAGCTACCTGTTGAGCATATATATTCATAGCTTTCAACTTCTTTTCCACTTCACCAGTTACTATATCTTCCAACCAGATTTTATTAGTTTCCAGCTTCAGATCAATAACTCCCCCAGATTTACTCGTACACCTATCATACATCTCCAAATGTTCATTTGCAGCTATCGCTTCAATGATCTTTTTAATACCGGTAGCTGTTGAGTAATTGGTTGAGCCACAGTTATTGTATCAATCAACAGTTTTGTCTTTATTTTGAGATCATTAACAAATATTTGCATATGTTCAGTCTGATCCATATTATGAATTGGGAAATCCACTAGGATCCCTTTGAATCTTTTGTAGGCATGTCCCAAAGACTCACCCTCCTTATGTTTGAAGTTTAAGATTTAATACATTTTTCTCAAAAATACCGATGCTAGAAGATACTCATTTAAGAAAGCCTTTTACATCTCTTCCCATGATGTAATACTGCCAATTGGGGGAGAATAGAACCATTCTTCCGCCTCTTCAGCTAACATGAACGGGAGCATTCTTAACTTCTTTGCCTCATCAGTATGACCATCAATTTTCAAAGTAGTACTCATGGTCAGAAATCTCTACAAGTGTTTGTTTGCATCTTCATTCACCTTTCCGGTGAAAGGTTTTCTTTCAAGTTGATTGATTGTGCTTGGATGTAGTTGAAAATTAGTCATATTTACCAGTTGGTTGACAATTGTTAATCTATCACCCGGTACATTTGCACCTCCATAGTCACCAAGGAGCCTTTATGGCGGTGGAGGTGGAGGAGCTTCAACCATTGTTTCTGTTTCTGAGTCTAAATCTGAGTGAACCGAGGGAACTTCCTCTTCGGAATTCAGTCTAGCCAATCTAGCGTGCCTGAGTCTCTGGTGAAGGGTTTTCTCGATTTCTGTGTCAAAAAGAAATTCAACTGAGGGATCTCCTCGCATAAATAGATTAGACAGATTAGTGAATGAAATTATATAAATGACAGAAAAAATAATTTTATTGCAAAGCAACAAAAGTTTAATTGAACTAAAACCAAACTCTATATTTTGGCAGTCCCCGGCAACGGCGCCCAAAACTTGGTCGGAAAAATAGCAAATGTACTATTTTGCCTTTTATAGTAATAAATGGGAAATTCCCCGAATATCGGTCTCAAGGATTGCGTGTTAATATCGAGTTAGAATAATCGTTCAATTAAACAAAAACTATTATTAGGGGTTTTAGATTCAAACTTATAAAAATAAGGGCAAGTAAAATAAATAATACTGTAAAACAAGGTTTTCAAGGAAAAAAGGAACATGCGAGGGAAGGTGTATAATTTGTCCCTGTAACAACTCTGAGTCACTATTGCATCAATAAATATCAATTAATTACTACCAGTTCTCAAGGGTATTTTCTCCCAAGACCTTGGTGAGAAAACCTTTAATCGTTCAACCCTAATCTCTATGTCTATAGAAAAATACTGGTGAAATTAAGCCTTAATATATCAAGAATAATATGGTTCATACAAGGTATCCCTAGTCCTAGGTGATATCTACTACAGAGTAATATTAATGAAAACATCATTACTGGTGATCCAGCCTAATCGATAATCATACCTCAATCTCAATTGTTCAGAAAGAGAAAGCTTTAAACACATCAAAGATTACAGTAATTTTGAAAAAAAACAATATTGTCATTGCAAATGCAAACTCAAAGTCATTACAGATATAAATTAGGGACATCCCCTACCATGGGAAGGTTTAGCTACTTATATTATTCAAAATAGTTTCAAGATAAAAATTAGACATTACAAGTGATTGGATAACTTGACTTTCAATTGCGTTTGCTCATGAAAATCTTATGCTCTTTGAATTACTTGATCTCTCCAATTCTTGGTCGTGTAACAATTCTTCGTCCTGTCTCCTGTCCAATCACAAGTCCCCCAATTCCTCGTAAAAACTCTTATAAATAATGAAAATCCCTTAGCACTAGTTGGAAATCCCCATAATACCCTTTCTGCTCAATGCTTGAGAATAAAACAACAGAGCAAAAAGAATCAACGCTTGAGCCAACATGACCCATGTCAGCTGACACGAGTGACCGTGTTGCCCCACTGGTTCTTCTAATTCTTCTCATTCTAGTTCAGGTAAGCTGACACGGCCCGTGTCAGGTGACACGGACGCCCGTGTTGCACCAATGGTCTTCCATTTTCCTGTAGCTTGTAAGGCCATCATCCTGCCACGACCCGTGTCAGGTGATACGGGTGGCCGTGAGAGGCCTCCTGTAGCTTGGCAATTTCTTTCTTGAAACATCGGATTCCTCTACTTTCTCGCACTGAGTCTTTTGGGTCTTCTACTTGGACCTGAAGAAAATCAAAACAGACAACCAAAGCATAAAATGCAAAAAACTCGAAATAAAACTAAAAAATGATAAAACGCGTAAATAACTTATGAAACCTAAAACTGACTCAAATGGTAGCATAATACGAACAAAGTACTACACATCCCTTAGATTCTCACCGAATAAGCGATGAAAATGCAATACAAATGATGACCAATTATGTAGCCTGAGTAGCTTCTTGTTGCGCTACTTGAGAGATTTAGGTTTCCAGCATCTTGTTGCGGGTTACCATATAATCAACCTTGTTTCCTAATTTTGAAATCAGTTTATTAATATGGACATTTTGGTTCACGAATTCTTTATTATATCGAGTTTGATTCGTGATAAAATCTTCCATGATTTTCTCAAGGTTTGACTTCTAAGGGGTAGTTTGTATCAGTTGTGTTGGTCTTTGGGCTTGGAAACCTGCTGGTCTTTGAGTAGTAGTCTTTAGGGAAAAAGAAGAGTTATTATTCTTGTAAGAGAAGTTTGGGTGATTCCTCCATCCAAGATTATAAGTGTTCGGATAGGGGTTTCCTTGGGCATAGTTGGCTTGGTATGGGCTTGTTTCAGCTAGTAGACTACACTCAGCAGTTGCATGTCCTGGTATTCCATAAATTACGCATTCGGGTTGCACTGCAGCTACGGTAGCTATATGGTTTATGACTAAGCTTTTAACTTTCTAGGTCAGGGCATCTATGGTCAAGGTTGCTAGCCTCGTATGTATCTTATTTAGTCTCTTTCTTCTTTACTTGTGTACGCTTTGTATCCTATTGGTTATTGTTTTGAGCCATGTCCTCAATGAGTATGCATGCTTCGGGGTATGGTTTGTTCATTAGCGCACCACCGACAGCAAGGTCGATAGTCATCTTAGTTTTGTAGAGAAGTCAATTATAGAAGGTGTGGATGATTAGCCATTGTTCCAATCCATGATGTGGACAAGCTCTTAATAGATCTTTGTACCTTTCCTAAGCATCGAAGAGGGACTCACAATCCTGTTGAGTGGATATGGTAATTTGGTTACGTATGACGGCGATCTTACTTGGTGGAAAGTATCTATCAAGGAATACTTTCTTCAGGTCATTCCAAGTAGTGATGGAATTTGCTGGAAGGTAATCTAGCCATGATCGCGCTCTGTCTCTGAGGGAGAAAAGGAATAAACGTAGACGTATCGCCTCAAGAGCAACATTATTTCATTTTTGTGTATCGACTAGTTGAATGAAAACTTTCAGGTGCTGGTTTGGGTTCTTTGTTGGGAGACCAGCGAACTGGTTTTATTGCACGATTTACAATAAAGCAGGCTTCAATTCGAAGTTGTTAGCTATAATGGATAGGTTAACAATACTTGAATGAGGCTCTTTGTTAGAGGGTAGGTAAAACTCTTTGAGTGGCCTACGGTTTTGGTCTTCTGCCATTGCTCTTTTGATTCGTTGGAGCAAAAGTCGAGCTCTTATATACTTTTCTGGTTCAACTATTGGATCTTTTAAAGTTCTGGTACTACGAGTTCTTCGCATTGAACGACGAGGGTTGCCTTCATATAGACGGTGTAATAACAGGTTGCGAAATTTGATGGTATTGGTCCTCGACAACGACACCAAAAACTTGTTTCCGAGATTTCGAGTCTATCGGATTAACTAACTGCAAGTGTACAGTCTATCACATAGTTTTAAAAGATATCGATCTCACCGTGACCTAATTATCAATCTATCGTTTCTAGTTGCTACGGTGTTTATCTAAGGTGAATGAATTAAGCAAAGGAGAGATGAAGTAAATAATTTTAATAAATTCAGACAGATAATACTGGAGTGTGGCTCTCATCAAACAATAG
Organism: Lathyrus oleraceus; assembly: GCF_024323335.1. NCBI lineage: Eukaryota > Viridiplantae > Streptophyta > Magnoliopsida > Fabales > Fabaceae > Lathyrus > Lathyrus oleraceus. Next base: position 135,977,652 of record NC_066582.1, on the reverse strand, counting down.
TACTCTTGATTGTTTCTAAATAGGATCGTTGTACGAGGCAATATTTTCTACTTTGAAAAGAATGTAATTGAATAGGAACTGTCGCTCTCACGTATTCATAACCGAATTTGACTCTCTAATTTATACCGTCCACTATCACGGGTGGCCGGCGATTAATGCGTTATAATATTAAATCTTATTTTAAGAAATCAGACTCTTTAAGTAATTTTGATTGAAAAATTTAACTTAAAAAGATTTCATACTTTCGCTCAGGTAACCGGGTCCTAAACCTATAAACGCGTCCGCAAATAGTTTTAAAACCTCTTTCTAGAAATATTAGACTTTCCTAGTTAATTAACAAAGTGCTTTCGTAGTATTTGTTAATAAAAAACAAACCAATCTTATTCTTTAGTGTCAGACGACTTTCGATCTTACCCGGCGTTTTCATAACTCTACTTTCGTAGTGACCAATCAAATTGAGTTCAGAAAAATTGCATTAAAACCAAAACAACTGATAATTGAAATCCTAAAGAAACAATAGTTAGAGCACCTCCAAATGACGGTCATCACATCCCAACATCAATAAATTAGCTGGACATGCTTATGACAAACATGAAAACATAGATTTGAAACTTAGCAGTAAACATTTCAGAAAGGTAATTGAAAATAATACGGTGCGAGAAGTAAGACTTGGAAATAAAAGAAGTAGTGTGAGGTGAGGAAAGTAAAGTGCGGGTAAATAAATAAAGCGGTAATAAAATGCGAAATATAATAAAAACCTGCTCCAAACGGAGGCTTGAATCTGGTACAAAATAAATTTCTGAAGACTTGTAAAGAAATATAAATGACGGCAAGATTAAAATGCGTGAATATAAAGTGCTCCAAACTTTGTACAAACTAAATGCTCTCTGGTGCTATAACCCCTCGATGTGACGAATTATATCTTTAATCGGTAATTCTAGTGCTTAAGATTGTTCTAAGCTTGGATGCATTGAAAAATGAAGCTTATCACCTATTTATAATGTATCGAAGTCCAAAATATCAAGTGGGAAGCTTCTTCATTCGTGGGAGAGAAAGTAGGAGTGCATGGAATGAGTGAGAGACCAAGCAAGTCCATTTTCTAACCGTTTGGCCTTCACAAAGGATGGCGAACGCCATGTCAAGGTGGTGAATGCCACCTTCCCATCGTGTGAAAGAGTGGTTCAATCCATCCGTTGGTGAGTGGGACATATCATTCTTCATATGGCATTGTTCATGACATTTTCCTTATGTGTAATTTCCATTTTTTCTTTGTTTTGCATCTGAATTGCTTCGTTTCTTCGCACATGGCTCTTATATGGTCAAATACCTGAAATACAATCAAAATATCCATATAACACTGAAAATGAAGGTAAAACGATAATAAAATAAGTACAAAACGAGTCAAAATAGCAGTGTAATTTGGTGTTATCAAACACTAAAACTACTATTCTATTAAAGTCACTACTTTACTAAGACCACTAGTAGTAACTATTCCATTAAATCCGTCATTCTATTATAAGCACTATTCTATTAGTTTTAACTATTCTATTAAAGCCACTGTCTTGGAGTATATATCCAAATCATAAAGTACTGCAAATTAGACTCCATAGTATTTTGACAAAACAATTACTTTGCTAAGATAATTGGCCAACAAATAGTCAAAGTAATTTTTTATTGTGACATATTTCATAAACCAAGGGAGTTTATAAGCATAGGCTAGAAACACATTCTGATGATGATTCTCCATACTACATGTCTTTCACACAACATTCATGGAAGGCTTATGTCATGAAAAATAATAATAAATGTAAACCAATGAAACTATTTACAAGTGAAAAATCATATATAATTGATGATCAAACTACAGTTTGGTGTCCCAAAAGTAAATTAAATCCTAAACATGTATGCAGAGCAAAAATGAAAAGAAGATAATCATTAGAAAATGTATCAGGAGAAGAAGAACATGAAGGTCTAGTGGCCTGAAATGGTATTATCGATGGAAGAGAAGACATTGCAACACAATGAAAGTTTAAGTAATAGATTATAGATATAGCAAATATGAATGAAAGTATGCAATAGAAAGTCGAATAAAGAAGGTGAGCAAATATGCATACCTCTACATCAGATTTGTGTTGATAACAATTATCGTTCCTGTAAAAAAATAAGGGTTTAAATAAAGGGAATTAGGGTTTACAACCCTCAAATATCTTATTTTGGCACCCAAAACTTAGGCACCTCAATCTCAAGAGCATGAAGAAGATTGTCTTAGAAGAAGCTGTGAAGGGACTTCCTAGACTCAAGATTGAAGAAGGCAAAGTGTGTGAAAAATGCCAAATAGGAAAGTAGTATAAGATGCCCCATAAGAAGCTTCAACATCTTGCCACTACAAAAGTTCTTGAACTATTGTTTTAAGACCCTAATTTTGACCCTAAGATCCCTCATGGCATCATATCATTTGCTCAATGCATTGCCTCAAGGATCATAGCATGTGTGGCTCCTTAACCCTAGGGTTGGGACTTGTGTGAGTTGGTTTGAGACCACCAAGCATGCTTGTATTGTATATTATTGATTTTCTTATTTTGTTTACTAACCAAAAGCACAAAAAATATGTCACTAACCTCTTTTGTTTTGAAGCTTAAGTAATCATGAGATCCCTTGCTCCTAGGAGGCTCCTATGCTCAATGAAGTGGCTAGAAGAAGATGAGAACAAGCATGACAATGGTTCACAAGGTTACTAATCATCATATATGTCTCCCAAGCATCTCAATTTTCCAATTTGATCAAGATAAACCAAAGGGCTTGAGGATTGTTTCCCAAGGAAACCCTGATTCAACTATGCATTGACTATGCCTTGCTCATGAAACAAACTCAACCTATGATAAAATTCAATCAAGGGAAGTTCTTTAATTCATTATTTTATGCATATATGAGCCTATGTAAGTATCCTCAATCATTCATTCATCAAGATTTGGAGTTTGGCCTTGAGAAGTTGACCAGTCAAGTCATCTGACTAAACTGAGGATCCCTGAGACCTAAATTTTGATGTGTTTGTCAAATGAAGATGACTCCAAGATAAAAAATGTTCTTAATAACCATATTAACAACGTTCATGTTCATCAAAAATCCATTTGAAACTTGGAAGGTCATCATTGATTTCAAAATATTATAGGTCATTTTGACTAAAACCCTAATTTTGGGTCAGCTTCCCAAAGACCTAACTTCCTTATCTTTTATGATTTTGAGGTGAGACCAATTGCATTGGAAATATTAAGATGTATAATTCAAATGTTATGTTGGACAAAATTTCATAATCCTAAAAGAAACACATGTGATAATACAAAACATTATAGGTGACTTTGGACCAAAACCATTGAATTTGAAAAATGTCCAACTTCAAGTTCCCATAACTTTCTCATCAAAAATATAAATGATTGAAAATTTAAGTCCAAATTGACCATCTCGAAAATATCTACAACTTTTATGTTGGAGATATTTACATTTGAGACATTCATCATTGAAACATAAAGGCTTGAAGTTGGTCACTTTTGGGAAAAAAAATTCAAAGGAAACCTAGAGATGTTTTGTACCTCAAACTTCAAGGCCAGTTTTCATAAATTTCCAAACTCCAAATGGATTTTTGCCCAACATAGATTTTGTTCCTTATGTCAAGATCTTTCTAACCATTACTCACACCACCATGTTTGGATTTTCCATGAGGGACTTTCGAAGAGATGAATATTTATGTTCAAATATGCAATTCACTTTGAATCTTCATGCACAAGCAAACACCAGGACAATTGCACGTCCAAACCATCAGCAAATGATATCAGCTTGCATTTCCATCCAATTTTGGGCATCACATGCGCCTGTACAGGCCCATGCATGGAGGACCTAATTCTCATGCACACGAGCATTTCACTTGCTTGCTTCATCTCCAACTATAAATACATGGCCTAACTCATTCAAATCTCAACCTTATGGTGATCTGAAGCTCTGCTGAAATCAAAACCCAACCTCACTCAAAGGAATTCCCATTTTTGTTTCTCAAATTCAAGCTTGAATTTCAACACAATCAGTTGATCTTCAAGTCTTATTCCTTAGCCTTGCATTCATATCATATCTCAAGATCAAATTAGAAGCAAAAGTTTGAAGGAATCGTGTTGTTCAAAGCTACTCTTCAAAGGTATATCATCAAACTATTTTGATCTAAATCTTACTCCATGATGTGAATTGCTTGTGATTAAACCGTTTTCTGAAGTCCTCGAGCAAGAGGCAGGCCAGTGGTGGTCTTGATTTTATGATTTGAAGCATTTTAGTTTGCATACCTGGATTTTCAAGCTCAGATTTCTCACTTAATAAAAACATTGAGCATAATCCAAGGTTACAGGGGTGATGTACATCACCCAAACTTCATTTTGGTGCCATGGTTTTGCATTTTCATTGAGGTTGAAAAACCTGCGCGTGGTGGCCGAAGTTTGTTCTTTAGCCGGAGAAGATGGTGGTTTCCACCACCATCCCCATGTGGATGAGTCTGTGCCCTTGGATTTGTTTGAAACGATCTGATCTTGGCCATGCGTTCTATTGACTTGTTTTGATTCCATTTGTGACGCGTTTGACTAAGGACTATGGTATGCCAGCGTCTCTGAACCTTTGGATACAGCCACGTCATTTAATGAATCCAATCCAGCGCTCCTGGTTTTTTTTGCTATTTTCTATTTTCTGTTTTATTTTCTTTTAATTCCTTTTTATTTCAAAAATTCATAACTATTTTATTTGAAGTCATAAAAATTTGAGACCAATGGCAAATTTTTTCTTGAAAAATCTAGTTTCATAATCTGATTTTTAATTATTTTTGTGACTTTATTTAATATTTTTTATGAGTTATTTTGTTTTTAATAGTTTTTAATTCATTTTAAATACTTTTTGATATCTGAAAATTCCAAAAATACTTTCTTAACACATATGGATCATGATAAGTCTATGAAAAATATTCTCATCAATTTCTTAATTGATTTGAGATTTTAATTCATTTGTGTTATATTTAATTGTTTTTAATTGATTTTAAATAGTTTCTGTTTTAAAAAATTGTTGAGAAAATTTGTCAAATCTTGTTTGACCATGTTAGACCTATGAGAATTCAATTGGACTTGTTTGAGTTGATTTGAATTGAATTTGAGGTTTGACCATATTTTGTCCATTTTAATTTTGCATTTATTTTAATTTCAAAAATACCAAAAAAATATGTTTGACCTTGTTGACTTCTAAACTTGATTTCTCTTCTGTTTTACATTGGTTGATGATGATTTGATTCATATTTGATCATTGTGTTTTGATATTGCATTTTGAATTCTTCTTTTATTCATTTCATCTTCATCTTATTTCTTCTTTTTTTCTTTTGGCCAATGAGTTAATGGTTTGTGGTTGGTCTTGACATATGAGAGGCTTAACCTTCTTTGATCCAAATCAAATTCAACTTGATCCAAGATCAAGTGAGTTGCTTTGTGTCCAAGATAGGTTGCTTCTTGGTCAAGCAAAAAAACCTAAAATCCATACAAGGTTTTCCTTCTTTTCTTTTGGCATGGCAAGTTGTAGGAGCTTGGCTTACTAGTCATGATCTCTAACTTGTGTTTATTTGCGTATAGTTTTATTGACCGACCTCAGATAGGTGTAACTACTATATTAGTCCACTTACGATTGCTTAACATAGCGCTAAATTGTCTTATGACACACTAACATAACCATTAACTACTAACTTTAATTTGAACATTTAATTTCTTGCAATTTACTTTAATGCACTTTATTTCTTGCTCATTTATTCATTTTACTTTTTCCCTTTGCTCACTTGGGCTCATATTTTATGTTTATGCCATTTTCCTTTTGCTCATTTGAGCTCATTATTGTATATAAATATATTGTTGCTTTGTGATTGTTTTGTCTTTGTTTGTGTGAACCCAATGCAAAAAGGAGAAAGGACTTAGAATTAGGACCTTACCTATGCCTAAAGGAGTTCAAGAGAAACTAGGCTTCATGCCTTTAGCAGGCTAAACTTGTTGAAGAGCAACTAGGCCTCATGCCTTTAGAATGCTAAATCTTAAAGTTGACTTCAAAGGGCCCCTAATCTAAACTTATTATTTGTCCATTCCTCTTATTGTGTTGTGAACTTTTTGATGTTTGCTCTTATGTGATAGGGATTCCATCTTGAGATAGTAAGAAGGACCATTGTCATGAATAGCCAAGTTAAGAGAGACAAGCCAAATGGAGATCCTAGGAGCTTGAATGTATATTTGTTTTGATTGCTTGTTGCTTGCTAAGTCCAAAGGAAAGGAGTATCTTGAATCATCTCTATGATCTCAAGAAAAGGAAATCCAATGGTTTTATCTCTTCTCTCATCTTTGTATGCTTTAGGACTAGCCCTTCTCTTCTTCTCTCCACTCTAACCCAAGCCAAACTCATTTTGTGCAAACATTGACATTGTTTTCAAATTAGAAACCTAGGCCTTATGCCTTTGATTTTTCAAACCCTTTTCATTAATACTCATTATGAATGAACCTTAAGTCAACTTTGACCTTATTTTGTAAATACTTATAACTTGTAAATACAACTCACTTCAAGTTGTATTTGTGGTTCCAATGACCACCTTTGTTAAAACCTTTTTTTATAAACATTAGTCATAGGTTTGAGTTATCATAGTGGTTGATGTAAACCTCACCTTATCCTTAGTGATTGGACTATAAGTCTTCCATACTTATTATAGGGTTAACCCCTCACTAGTGTGTTGAAGCTTTCCTCACATGGTGGATTGTTGGTTTAGGTTGAGTTTTCTCCCTTTGATAACAAAAGACATTAAGGCTTTTGGTCAAATCAATTCACCAATCTTTTGAGATTTTTACCCCGAACTACGAGGTTTTGATCCTATCTTTGTGATGGTACGTAGGCAATGGGTTTATCCATTCAAACAACAAATTTGTAAATATAATGTATATTCTTCTCTCATCTCCCCAATCTTGTTTGCACAAATATTTTCACAAATACCAACCTACAACACACATTTGCAAAAAGGGCTCCCTTAGAGTACTAAGGATGTTTTAGGTGCTTAAAACATTCCCATTTCATAACCAACCCCCTTACCTAGATCTCTGACATTTTTATTAGTTTTTGATTTGATAAAACTTCTTACTTGGTTTTTGTTTGCTTTTTGACCTTTCATTTGGATAAATAAAAGTGCGGTGGCGACTCGAATTATATGCTTACTTTTGATTTAGTCAATAAATCTAAAGGTAACGAATACCCCGCTACAATTGTATATGGACTTAATGGGGCCTATACAAGAAGAGAGTATAAGAGGTAAAAGGTATGTTTTTGTATATGTGGATGACTTCTTAAGAAACACTTGGGTAAGATTTATTAAAGAAAAGTCTAACACGTTTGAGGTATTTAAAGAGTTGTGTCAACTTCTGCAAAGAGGGAAATGGATTAGAATTGTTAAAATTAGAAGTAACCATGGTATTATGTTTGATAATTTAAAATTCTATGAATTTTGTGCTTCATAAGGTATTAGCCATGAGTTCCCTTCCCTAATCACACCTCAGTAAAATGAGGTGGTAGAAAGGAAGAATAGAACTCTGGAAGAGTCAACCATAATTATGTTACATGCAAAGAAACTTCCATATTACTTCTAGGCTGAAGCTATGAACACAACTTACTACATTCATAATAAAGTAACCATTAGATTCAGAACCAAAGAAACCCTGTATGAGTTATGGAAAGGGAAAAAGCCAAATGTCAAGTATTTCCATGTCTTTGGAAGTAAGTGCTACATCCTGGCATATAGAGAGCAAAGGAGAAAATTTGATCCCAAGAGTTAGGAGGGTATATTCCTTGGTTACTCCATAAATAACATAGTGAACAAAGTGTATAACAAGTGCTCCAAGGTTATGCTGTAATCCATTAATATGGTTATTGATGATACTTCTGAACATAAGAAAGAAGAAGAAGACGAGATTCCTACTCAATAAACTGGTGTCCCAGCCGATGTCCCAACAAAGAAGTCTGATATTATGCCCGAGATCACTAATTCTGACGATCTCCAAATTAATAAGGGACAATCAACCAGAGTTCAGAAAGATCACCCCTAGATAATATTATAGGAAATCTGAATGAAGAAGTGGTTACAAGATCCAGAGAAAACATTACTATCTCATGCTTTATCTCAAAGATTGAGCCTAAAAACATAAAGGAAGCATTGCTTGATGAATTCTGGAGCAATGCCATGCAATAAGAACTATTTCAATTTGAAATAAATAATGTGTGGTAGCTAGTTCCTAGACCTGAAGATGTGAATGTCATTGGCACCAAGTGTGTGTATAAGAACAAATCTGATGAAAGTGGTAATTTGACAAGAAATAAGGAAAGGTTATTTGATTAAGGAGGTATACTCAAATAGAAGGAGTAGACTTTGATGAAATATATTCCTTAGTAGCCAAACTAGAATCCATAAGACTATTATTAGGAATCTTTTGCATGTTGAAGTTCATACTGTTTCAAAAGGAAGTAAAAAGTGCATTCTTAAAAAAGTATCTTCATGAAGAGGTCTATGTGGAGCAACCTAAGGGGTTCACTGGTCCCACCTTTCCAGATCATGTGTTCAAATTAAGGAAAGCCATTTATGGATTGAAGCAAACTCCAAGAGCATGGTATGAAAGAATAACCTATTTCCTGGTTAACCATGGATACAATAGAGGAGGAATAGACAAAACTCTATTTGTGAAGAATGATGGAGGGAAGATGATGATAGCCCAAATCTATGTGGATGACATAATGTTTGGTGGGATGTTAGACATGATGGTGCAACATTTTTGTTCAATAAATGCATTCATAGTTTGAAACAAGTCTTGTAGGAAAAATCACGTATTTCCTTGGTTTACAAGTTAAGAAAATGGAGGACGGTATTTTTGTGACTCAAATAAAGTATGCTAAGAATATAGTAAAGAAGTTTGGTCTTGACAATGCAAGCCATAAGAGAAATATTGATGCAACTCACTTGAAGCTCTCTAAGGATAAAAATGGAGTGGATGTAGACCAAAGTCTATAAAAAAGCATGATTGGAAGTCTATTATATCTCACAACTAGTATACTCGATATTACACATGCTATAAGTGTACACGCTACGTACCAAGATAATCCTAAGGTTAGCTGTAGTGGTAAAAATTTAAAGATTAAGATATTGATTAACTTAACTCGCAAAGCAAGAGTCATCACCGCACTTTTATTGTTTCCAAAAGAAAATGGAAAAAGTATGAACAATACCCAAAGAAGTTTTAAAATAAAACTAATAAAAAGAGAACAAGGATCTGGGGGTTAGTTATGCAAATGGAAGGTATTAACACCCTAAACATCCATGGTACTCCATGGGAAACTCTTTGAAAATATGTACATTTTGGTTTGAAAAGAGGGAGTTGTTTGTTAAAAGATTGGAGAGATGGGAAAAGAAGTATATTTTTATTATTTTTTATGTTTGCCAAGACTTTTGAAGTCTCATGCCTATGTACCAACAAAGTGCAATGGAGGATCAAAACCTCGTAGTTCGTGATAAAAATAACAAAGGGAGTTTGTTTTGATTCATTTTTATGGAAAAGAGATTTTGCAATTTTAAGGAGAATACTCAACTAGTCACCCACAAATATGAGAACTTTGCATCATCATGAGAAGGGCTCCAACATGGATAAGGATCAACAAGTATGCCACTAGCTCTCATAAATGAAAAAGGATTATCAATACTATGGAGATAGGAGAATTATATCTCAACTATGGAAATGACTCATGTCTAAATACCTTGAGATAAAGTTTTAAAAGGAAAAGTGCACAAGGGCACAAAATGATTTGAATGAGTTATGCATTTTTTTTAGTCTTTTGAAACTAGTCTCAATATGCTTAAGATGAATTTGCACTTATTAAGAAAAAGATTTTGGAAATCATTTGACAAAAGTCAAGGTTTATTGAGAAAGAGGTTAAATTTTGAAATCAAGAAGATTTGAAAAAAAAGAAGAGAAGTTTTGAAAATTAAAGAAGGGGAGGAGAAGAAGAGACTATCCTAAAGCATAAAGTAAAAGCAAGGGAGGAAAGATCTAACCAAGAAATAGCAAGCTTTATGACATAAGTCAAGCAAGAATTCCCTCATTTGGATTAAGACTCAAACAAGTCAAAATAAGCAAATAATAATCCATGTATCAGATTAGACCAAAGTAACTAAGCCAAGTCTTCATAAAGAAGTCCAAAGTCATAGATATCAGATGAATTCCAAGGTCTCAAGTCACAAGTTCCAAAGCAAAGGTCAAGATCCTAATTCTATGTTCATAACTCCATAATGATGCCAAAGATAGTAACCACAAGTCCATGAGTTAGGAGAAACAAGTTTCTTTTTTAGGTTTTTTCTTATTAGTGTCTTCTTTACAATAATATAAAAGAAAGGTCCAAATGGACAAAGAATAAAAATGGCATAATCACAAACAATATGATATGAAATGCTAAACATAAAATGTAAAGTAACTGACATACAAATAAAAGAGCATAAATTAAATGAATTTGAAGTAAAAGTTAATACAAGTAAAGTGTTAGTAAAAGATGTTAGTGAAGATGAAAAGATGTTTTGGTCATTTTTTGGAGAATACTCAACCATCCACTCACAAGCATGAAAATATGAACCTATACATCATTTATAAGAAGGGATCCAACTTGGATAAAATCAACAAGTATGCCACTAGCTCTCACAAATGGAAAAGGAGCAACATTTTCATACAACACCATGAGGAACAAGAGACTTACAATCTCACTTATAAAAATGCCTTTGCTTAGCGCTATGTTAATCAATCGTAATTGGACTTACGTAGAAGTCACAACTATCTAAGATCGGTCAATAAGAATGTTTTTGTTAATACATGATAGAGAAATGATATATAAATCATTCTTCTTAAGCCATGCCACACAAAAAAGAAAAGAGATGATCAAGCACAAAGGCTGAGGATGGTCCATTACTTCAATCCACACTTCATGACACTTTGGACAAACTTATGCATTAATACAAAGCACCTTAAGTGATCCATGACCACTTAGAAGGTAGATTTGAAATGATGAAAGTTCATCAAGTACCAACCCACATATCATGAACAAGATGGACACAAGCCATCCAATTGATCAAAGGGAAAATAAGGAGATGAAGAAGAAAGAATCAAGAGAGGTCACACCCAAATTAGATTAAAAGTTTGATCAAGTCATCATCAAAATCAATCATCTATTTTGGTGGATTAGGGTTTTCACCCCATCAACATCCAAGATCCATTGAGTTTGATGAGACTTGAAGCCCAAACCATCACGCTCCAAGGCCAACAGAAGTTCACAAGGTCATACAAATATAAAATGCAATTAAATGAAATAAAAATGCATCAAAGGTATTTTTAAATGAATTTTAAAATAGAAATAAAATGGAAAATCCATAAAGTCCTACAAAACACCAAATAAATGTCCAAGAAAATTATGGAAGGTATGAAATAAAATAAGAAATATATAATACAATTTTTCGAATTTTAAAATGCAAAAAAGTAAAATTTAACCAATTAAAACAAAGGAGAAAACAGAAAATTCATGAAAAATAGAAAATCAGTGAAATAAAATATGAAAAAATAAAAATCAGATGAAGAAAAATAAAAGAGAATTTTAGAAATTATTTTGGGATTTTCCTGGATAAAAAATAAAATTACTATGAATTTTAAAATAAAAAGAAATGAAAAATAATAAAAGAAAAGGAGTTAAAATCAGAAGAAAAAAGCGGCGCGTAGGATCACACCTCATTAATCGGCGTGGCAAACCCAACACTCAAAAAGTTGGGATGCATGGTGGAACACGCTGCAAGCCAAACACAAGATCCAGTTTAAATCCAACCAATCAGAACATTTCAATTTGTCAACGTGTCTGATTCAAACTCAAACAACCTGAGAAAACTCCGGTTGTCTTCTTCGGTGAGCTCTCATAAGAGTTTCATCGTTTGGTAAATTAAGACACGAGACCACCACTATTGTGATCCTCTTCTCATCCGGAATCCAACCTTATGCTCCAAATTCATTTATATAAATTGAGAAAAGGGAATTTCAGAGATGTTTCAGAAACAGGCAAGCCACGAAAAATTAAATTAAATAATGAATACGATCAATCAGCATCAGATAAGTTAGGGGAAAGCATAAGAGAGTTAAGGACTACATTATGGTAACTTATTTGAGTTCAAATGATGCTCAGAACTACCTTGTCTAGATGGTGACCAGAAGTTGATGAAGCTCGATCTTGTTAGAGCATTTTAGGAGGTCTCAAAGCTTGGGAAATTTTGCAAAAGTTTTAGAGGATGCCTAAGATGCTAATGGAATCAAGAAATTGGATTGAAACAAGCTGAAACTTAAAACACGATATTAATTTTCTGGAAAAAATTCAAGTTGCAGTAGGGGCTTCTTGTCTCTCCAAAGCTTTCAAATGAAGGCAACAACTTCCTTTATTCATAGGGAATGTGTTTATATCTAAATACGTGTAGAATGATGCTGAATTCGTGCAAAACGAATTTGATCAGAATGTGTGAAAAGTGTGACTTGAAACTTATAAAAACTCATCCAAATAATGCGTTTAAGGGTCAATTAACTTCTGGAGACTTGGTTAAACATGTTTAGGATCAAAACAATTGCTAATTTGGCTTAGAATTGAGATTAGTGATGTGTAAATTTTGAGCAATGGTGATTTCTTCAGTTCCAAGTTAGCATGTTCAACTAAATGGGGCATCCTACTCAAGAGGCTTTTTGATCCCATTCTTTTTGCAATGTGTTGACATCATGGTCAAGATTACAATGTGACAAGAAAGGTTTCATTTGGATGTTTGAGCGCAAAGTTATGACATGTTGAAGTTGGCATGAAAAACGGGTTACATAACTTAGAAAAAATCGAGTGCTTCATGGCTGAAAATAACCTGTAATGTCTCAATGAATTCCATGGCCTTCTAAGCATATTCTGACCTTGGTCCTTAAAGAAAACTTGTAGATGGCATCACAAGTGACATTGTGTAAAACAAAGCAGTCCCATATGTTGAAAATTGAAGAAGTTATGATCTTTGAAAGTTGGGGAAAAGTCACTTGAAACTTTTGATGATCTATAATGTCTCCAAACTTTTGATGATCTTCCAAGCATAATTCGTTATTTTCACATGAAGAGAAGTTATAGAGGATGTTAAGAAGAGTTATATGAAAGAAAAAAAACACTAAAAAATCTTGAGAATTGAAGGATTTATGGTCCTTGGAACTTTGACTTCAAATTGTTGACTTTTAGGTCAAACCACTTAGAACAAGCTTCTGCACTTGGACTTTCCTTGCATTTCAAAGAACATGGGTTATCATATGAACTCAAAATAAGTTGTCCTTGATTGTATCTTTCTTAAGTTGCTCAAAGCTTAAAGTTGCTTGTTGAAAAAGGCATGGTAATAAACACATGAACCTTTGTCTATCCTTGAGAAGTAAGCAACTAAACTTTGAGATGCTCTTTATTTGAAAAGCCATACCTTGCACAATAAACTCAAGGGAAACAAGACACATTTTTGGTATTTTGATTAGTGGTTAGATAATAAATTAATCAAATAAACACAAAGGTAAAACAAAGAGGTGCTTGGTGATCCATGCAAGAAGCAAACCCAAAGATTGATAAGGGGAAGGACCAAGATGTGACCTTGCTTGTATGAAAAAAATGCAAATGAGATTTGGGATCTTAGGGTTAAAAATTAGGGCATGACAGATCCCCTTATTTAAGTTTCTTCAATTTGGAGATATGAAGGTTGAAATATTCGTCTCAACAAGATTGAAGAGACTTAAATATCAAAGACCAAAATTTTGGCCCTAAGATACCGCAAGATGTTTATGATATGATATGAATGCAAACTAGGATCTATGTGGGGAGAAGCAGCTTCCACAGGGAGAACCGGCTGGGGACAAACAAAGTCCTGCAGGGGGAAAGGGAGAACTCGAGAAAAACCAATGAACAGTTAGAAAATGAACTAAGGATCCTGTAGATGTTTTTGATTGGCTGTATTTTGTGTTAAAACACTAACTGTACTCTGATGTCTTGACTGATGTCATGACATGCTTGAGTAGTATGCTGCAGGACTAGCTAATACAGGATTTACTGAATGTCAAACTGGATGTTATGACATTCATCCCTGACAGCAGATACTGAATTATAGGCCAGTTGGTTTTTTCTGGTGTAGTTCAGTATTTAATTCAGGCTGCTGTTTCAGGAAACTAACAACAGAGCTAGAATTAAGAGACCTAGCATATGGCCTATGTTCTCGACGTCAAACGGAATGTTATGACATTCATTCCTGACAGCATATGCTAAAGTGTAGGCTAGTTAGTTTTTCTGTTATGATTCAGTATTTATCTCAGGCTATTTTTTTCAGGAATCTAACAGCTGTGCTAAAATCCAGGAAACTAACAGCTGAGCTAAATTTAAGAGCCCTAACATATAGCCTATTTGTTAACACCCTAATATGTGGAAATTATGTTAACTTGCTTAACCTTAATTTTAGGAAATTCAAGTACAAGGCCCAAGTGCTGCATTATAAAAGGATGGCAATCCTACTTTCAGAAATCAGGGGTTTGAAGCGTGAAGAATTTATTATATCATCATATTTCACTGCTGTACTTTTATTGTGTCTTGTATTTGGTTTTACTTGTGAGCCAAGCAATTATCACCTATATGATTGCATTGGACTAGGGTGTTCATTGAGTTGTAATTGTTGTCACTCCAAGCTTTTAAGCGTGAGTGCTGTGTTTCTTGATTAAAGCTGTTAAGCACAATCAAGAGTTGTTTGAAGTATAACTTCGCCACTGACTTTAAACTTATTAAAGGTTGTAATCACTGTTGTGATTGAGGGGGAGTGAGTAGGAACTCTGGTCTTAGTTTAGATTGAAATTGCATTGGGTAGGTCTTAAGTGATAGGATTAAACAATTGGTTTAAGTCCTGAATTAATACTGCTTATAATGGATTTCCTCCCTGGCTTGGTAGCCCCCAGATGTAGGTGTGTTTGTCACCGAACTGGGTAAACAATTATCTGTATCTTTTACTGCATTATTCATTTACCTTCTGCATACATTTCCTGTCTGCGCAGAATTGGATGTCATAACATCCAGTGTGACATCGATAGTCTGCTACTAGAATTTCAGATCCAACCGGGAAGACTTATCACAACAAGACTTCGCTGGGGAAAAGCAACGAAAAAAAGGAAAAACCCTGACTTCAAAAGGAGAGGAATATTAACTAACTCTCAGCCAAGTGTTAGCTTAACAAAGGTAATAAATCAAAGGGAGTGATTACCAACTACTAACCAAGTGGTAACTTAACAAAGGTAACCAATCAAAGGTAAAAGGAACTATTACCTACTATCAGCCGAGTGATAGCTTAACAAAGGTAATAAGCTCAAACAGAACGATTACCAACTACCAACCAAGTGGTAACTTAACAAAGGTAACCAATCAAAGTTAAAAAGAACTATTATCTACTATCAGATGAGTGATAACTTAACAAAGATAGTAAGCTCAAACATAATGATTACCAACTACCAGCCAAGTGGTAACTTAACAAATGTAACCAATCAAAGGGGGACCAAAGTTTAATCCAGGACTGAACTAGAGAGAAACGGTCAAAGAGGACTATATCCAATGAGAACATAAACTTAATTGGGGATTGATTCCATCCAGATAATGAACTGGAAGGGAAAACTGAAATATAAATCTTCCACGAGGATCGAGCTCAGTGGGGAATTAGAAAGGATAAACTTTTTCTACTTAAGGTCAACACTCTATTGGAGAGAGGATGCACACACTCTGTGGGGAGATAAGTTCCAGAGAGTGGTGAGGAACTATTGAAAAATGCAAAATATGCAAATAAACATCACGATGTTATGCACATGCGTATGATTATGCTGACAAAATAAACGCAAAGGCACGAGACTGTTAACACAATGCAACTAGGTATGCGACTAATCTTAACAAGATGGAGATGCTGGCAGAGATTCATTAGGGATCCCACCACTCTTGCAATCTAATGTTGGGGAGACTGTTATAAAAGAAGATTTGGCTCGGGGAAGTCACTGAATTCCACTCTTCATGATCTTACCATCCTTGGGATTGCCATTAACATTCCTATTTTGTATTCACAAGTTAAGGAAAATACATATATTTTTTTAATTTTCAAAAATATGATTGTTTAAATATATATATTTTTGTTTGAAAAATGATCATAAAAAATAAATGAAATCTCGTAAACTGAAACAAAATAAGAATAGCGAACAAATGGGTAAAAGGCTCAAATTTTATTGATAAAATGGTAGTCCACAAATGGCGTGACTCCATGGATCATTAAAAAGTTGGAAAATGGTAAATACATGGAAAGGGATACATTGAAATATAATGACCACTATTCTCCCTTACAACTTTGAATTCCACTATGCTCTGGACTTCGGTCAATGAAATAACACGCTTAACTATGGAGTTCTTATTGGCTAGGCTATTGAAAATAAGATGCATCTTGGTTGTATAGGTAGTACCAATAAATCCTTATAAGCCTTCCTTCAACCATGTAGTCCCATACCTGAACAACCTCTGGATCCCTCTCATTCTGATGTGAATTCGGGTTTACTTCTAAAAGCTGCTAGGAGTGTCTCATTGTCATGCCTCATGCACCGACAACCACTCCCTCGCCTTCAGGTGTAACATGTAACCACTCTTTAGCCTCTCTGGCATTACATGCCCACCAACTTCCACTTGTTTCATCCTTGATACCATTTGTAATGCCCTAGACTTCTTTCAGGATTACCGACTGACCCCACAAACCAACACGGGTCTTTTCAGAATGTTTTATCCTCACTCACACACTTTCCTAGAAACTTCCCAGAAGGTCACCCATTCAAATACTACTCCAAGTCAAGCACACTTAACTATGGAGTTCTTTTCTGTTAGGCTACCGAAAAAAAGATGCATCTTGTTTTCGGTAGCCTAACAAATAAGAACTCCATTATTAAGCGTACTTGACTTGGAGTAGTATTGGGATGGGTGACCTTCTGGGAAGTTTCCCGAAAAGTGTGTGAGTGAGGATAAAATATGCTAAAAAGACATGTGTTGGTTTGTGGGGTCAGTCGGTAATCCTGAAAGTAGTCCGGGGCATTACAGGCGCGTTGTTCCAACTATTTACCCTATACATAGAAGATACAGTAGCTAGAGCATCCATCATTTTATTCTCTTCACGAGGTATATGATGAAATTCTATTTTATTGAAGAAAGTTGACAACCTCCTTGCATAATCTTTGTAAGGAATGAGGCCAGGATGACGAGTCTCCCATAACCCTTAAATCTGATTAACAACCAAGGCTGGATCTCCATACACATCCAAGATTTTAATTCTCAAATCAATGGTCTCTTTAAGCCCCATGATACAAGCTTCATATTCTACCATGTTATTCGTACAATCAAACATCAATCTTGCAGTAAAAGGGATATGAGAACCCTTAGGAGTAATAATGATTGCCCCAATTCCATTTATAAGCATTAACAGCTTCGTCAAACACTAAACCCCAACTAGATCCAGGCTCTGGCCATTCTCCAGGCAATGGTTAATCACAATCTTTAGATTTAAAGTCCATAACATCTTCATCAGGGAAGTCAAACCTGATGGATTGATAATCATTAATCGGTTGGTGAGCCAAATGATATGCAATAATACTCCCTTTAATCGCCTTCTGAGTTCAGTACTCAATATCATATTCAAACAATAGCATATGCCAACTGAAGCTAGCATAAATGTACCCGAACGTATCACACACTCGAACATACAACAGAGTCACCATCGAAATTTATTTAGCCCCAAAGGGAAGGGAAAACATCGATAAAACCCGGGGGAAAAAGATATGTTGGGTAAGGAAGTCGGTTATGCAAGGGGAAGGTATTAGCACCCCAAACATCCATGGTACTCCATGGGAACCATTTTGATGGTTCTCACTCGAATAGGTGTGATAACTAAGATTACTCGCAAAAGAATGGGGAAAGGAAAGGAATAGATAAAGTGCTCGGGGAGGATTAAGGCCCTCATGCCTACGTATCCTCATAGTGCAATGAGGAATTCAAAGCTCTGTAGTTCAAAGAACTGAAGGTGGAAGGTGAAAAGAAGTTGTGATCAGAGTATGGTCTGAACCAAAGAATTATATGATTCGAACTCCAACAAGGGGTGAAAACATGAACCCAAGAGTAAAACTGGTATGAACCAACAAGTGAGAGCCTACAACACTGTATTCGGACAACCGAAAAAAGATCGAATTAAGTGTTTGGTTTCACAGCACAAACAACTCTTGGTTCAAAAAGAGGTACAAGGTGGGGCACAAAGATATACTGTATTTGGCTTAAAGAATAGGTATATCACATGAAGTGAATGAAGGTAGAGTATGAATGCATCAATGGAGATGAATGGAGTGAATTGACCAAAGTCACAGAATAGAGTATTTGGTGATGAGTGACTGAAGAAGTATAGTTTGAAACCAAAAGTCAAGGTATATTGGAATCCATGGGAGAAATGAGATTCGTACCATATAGGGAAACAAACATATTGGCCAAAAAAGAAGGAATTAAATATCTGGCAATAAGCAAAACAACTCTAAGTACAAACGCGAACTATTCATTAGGCGTCCTAAAAGGATGAATATGGAATTCCAAAGAAAGTGTATTTCGATGTTAAAGGAATAATATGTCACTAGGTGAACGATTTATGATCGAAAGTAGATAATGGATTATGAGAGATACGAATGGTGTCCTAAGGTGGATGAGAAATAATTAGAAGTATGCTCGCCAAGGATTAACATCCTTGTGCCTACGTATTCTCATTGTGCCATGAGAAAATCAGAGCAATCGTAGTTCGGAACTACGAGGACAAAGAAAGAGATCGAGAATGATGAAAACTATAACTTGCACCAACATAATGGTGTCAAGGGAACTCACAAAGATAACTGGCTTCGAACCCAAGAGCAAAACTGGTATGAACCAACAAGTGAGGGCCTACAACACTGGAGGAACGACAAAAAAAAGATTGAATTAAGTGTTTGATTGCATAGCACAAACAACTATTGGTTCACAAGGTGGGTTGTTTATTAGGCATCCTAAAAGGATGAGTATGAGATGCACAAGAAAGTATAGTTCTATGCAAGGAAGAATATATCACTTGCTGGGGTACAAACAATTTGAGATCAAAGAAGAACAATATCTTGGATCCATGAAGGAATAAACTCTAAATCGAAGAGAGAAAGAGGTATTGATTAGGATGTGGAGGAAACTAGGCATACCCACTCCTATAATAACTATAAATAAAGTGAATTAAATGTTTGGGTACAAGCCAAACAACTCTTGGTTCACAAGGCGAACTATTCATTAGGCGTCCTAAAAGGATGAGCATGGAAACCAAGGAGAAGTAATATTCGATCTCAAAAAGATGGTATTGATTGATAAATGAAGAATGATTGATTAATAAATATGGTAGCTCGCGAAGAATCTGAATTCTCCTGCCTACGTATCCTTATAGTGCAATAATGAAATCAGAGCAATCGTAGTTCAGCCCACTAGGGCTGAAAGCAAGAATGATCAAGGAGGCAAAAAATGTAATTGAATGATTGAATTGAAATGATTAGAATAGACTTGATAGTTATTTGATAAGAATCACACTAAAGTGTATGAGTAAAGGTGGATATGATAAGCAACGAGTCAAACGTCTCGCACCCAAAGATATCCAGAATGAGTGTAGGAAAGCTCCAGTCCCATTCCTTCTTTACTACTTAAGACTCATGGCATGTAATTCTCATCTTAACTTTCAAGTGGAGAGAGAAGAATCTTTATTTTTGTTTCTTGTGTTAAGGAAGACCTTAGCAATCATTCGACTCGAGTTGCACTAAAGTCTATGAATAGAGGTGAATACGATGAGCGCTGGGTCATTCGTCCCATACCCAAAGATACTCGAAATGGGATTAGGAATCCTCCAGTACCATTCCTTCTCCATGGCTCAAGGCTCGTGTCGTACCACTTGAATTATGATTGATAAGTTATTGATGTGGTCCTTGCTTTGTGTTGTTTTGTAGTGAGAGAGAGACTCATGAATCGTACAATCAAAGTTGTGCTAAAGTCTATGAATAGAGGTGAATACGATGAGCATTGGGTCATTCGTCCCATACCCAAGGATATTAAGAATGGGGGTAGGAATTCTCCAGTCCCACTCCTTCTCTATTGCTTAAGGCTCATGCCACACATTTCCAACTTTGATTTAACAAGCTTTTGTAGTTTCCACCTTTGATGTACTTGCATAATCCACTGCTTAGTATGACTGAGAATGCCTTGATTGAAGATCTGACTTGAGGCTTCGAGCTCCACAGTTTAGAAGAAAATTCTTATTAAGTGACCAAGGGTCTTTTGGTCCCTCAACTTAGACTGTGGGATTATACCAATTCAAAGGATTTAATTAATCAAAATTGATTTTGATCAATTTGAATCGCGAGGTTTAAATTGATTGGGATTAAGATCAAAAACTAATCTAATGGTTAAAATAGAATTAGATTATCTTAAGGGATCATGTCATGGTTAATTGCAAATTCTATGTTAGCAAGATCCTATGGGGACATGTTAATGTTGATATTTTGGGATGAAAATTCTAGTCCTAAAGGAGCATGTGATTATAGGAGTGAGATGTCCAAAATTACCCCAAAAGGGTAAAATGGTCTTTTGACAAATTTTAATGGTTATTGAATCTAAAGTTCTAATTATGAAAATTCTAATTAAACGCAATTAAAATATATACTACTCTATTTCTAAAATTATATTAGGTGCTAAAATGTTCAAATTTCTAAAAAGGTTGGTATTCCAAAAATTCCTATTCAAACCTAACAATATTCTTAATATTTGGAATTCCTAATTAACTCCTAATTGGTCAAATCAACCTAAATTCTAACAATCAAAATTATCTAGATAACAAATAAATAACAAACAAAACAAAGAAAATAGCATGGGCCTGTGCAGAACAGGGGGTGTAGTCCAGTTTATATGCATGCAGGAAAAAGAGAGCAAAACAAGGTCGAAATTCATGGGCTTCAGCTGCCAAAGCCCAATGTTGAACCAATTCTTTTCATCCAGGGGGTGTAGCAGAAAAATTAGAGTGAGAAGGTATCTCATTGGGCTTGGAGTGTGATAAACCCAAACAGAAATAAGCCTAAAGATTAGGAGTTGGCTTGGAAAAACCAGAAAAAATTGAATATGCTAGCGCCTTTTTTCCATGGCTGCTCAGACCGTCTGCGCCGGAGCCGCACCGTGGGCCACCACGCCGGAAATTGCTTCGGGCGGCGGCGGCCACCAAAATGGACATTAGAACCACCTCCACCTTAGTCTCTATCTCATGAACAAGAATCTAAACCCCAAATTCTCCAATTTCTAGCCTAAATTCAATATCTGAGACCAAATCCTCAAGAATCCCTAAAAATTCAGACCTAAAATACTCCTCCATGAGCAAGATTTGAAGTTCTTCATGATGGGGGTTTGTAGCAACATGATGCAAAGTCCAGTACAGTAACAAAAATTCAATAAGATGATGAAAAATGGACCTACCTCCGAAGCGGAGACTTTCTCCGGCGAGTGTTAATTGGAGAAGATGAAGACGGAAAATCACTTGTACGAACAGGTAAGATATCACTTTTACTTCCTTCTGATTAACTTGTATTCCAATTATTCTTCTTCGAAAATACTGTAGTGTGATGAGGTTGAGCTCACTCTTCTTGAAGCTTCAATGTGAAGCTTCAATGGAGTTTTGGAAATTGAGCTTTGAGTGTGAGAGGGAGAGGATTCAGAAATGATTGCAGAGAATTGAAGATGATGATTGCAAAAAGTGTAGCTTGAAATGATGATGAAGGTTGTAAATTTATAGTAATTAGGCCTGGGATTAATGTGGCTTGGAGTTAGTTATTGATAGGTTTGGAGTTAGCTTAAGAGTTAGTTGGGATGAACTCAGTGAGTTTAGTTAGTTAACTCACTGAGTTGGAAGTTAGTTAATTGGTTAACTTAATGGAATGTGTTCAAATGGTTTTTTATGACTGGCTATTACAGGTGAAAACTTGAATGACATTAGGCTTTGATGTTGGCTTAGGTACAAGATATAACTATCATGACTTGCAACTGTAGGTTAATAGTGTTTGTGTTGTGTTATGTGATTTTGGTTATGTTTGTGCAGGTTCAAGAGTTTGTTAATTTTGCTGCAGATTTATTGTGTTCAAAATATGTGTGGTTGAAGTTTGATGGAATACCGAACTTTGAAGTGTCGTCGAGTGCTCACAATTTTTCTGGTGTTTATGCAGGTGCCTACTTGCCTTAGATTGCAAGCCTTGGCTATCTTCAATGATGAGAGTTCAAGTTTTAATCCCATAAATTCCATTCTTACAGAAATGCAAAATTCCTGCAAAACGAGCTATGAGTCGACTCAAACAGGGAATGAGTCGACTCAAACATAGTTTTTCCCATAGTTGAGCTGACCTAGGAGTCGACCTGTTCGGACCCGCAGCGAAATGATTCAAAGGGAAACTGGAAATGAGTCGATGCAAGGCTTGAATGAGTCGACTCAATCAGATTTTCCAGAACTAGGTCGACCTGCGACTCGACCTGTTCGGACCCGAAGGTTTTGTGTCGAGTCATGAGTCGACTCACAGAGTAAAAACACCCAAAAATGAGTTTTTGCCATGCATTACACCTTTATTGCACCCTTTTTGTATGTAATGGATATTTTAGGGATGGAAATGAAAGAAAATGACCTATTGAATGAAAATGACTTGACTTAATACATGATCATGACCATAAACTCAAACCCAAGATCTATAACTAACACATGGAAGCGAGAAACGTGAACCTATGGACCAAGCGATAGTGGCATGAAAATGACCAAGTGAATGAATGCAGGTGGATGAAAGTCATGAGGCCAAGGACTTGGATTATGAGTAATAGACTCAAGCACCAAGGATAGTACCACAATCACGGAGACAAAATGAATGGACTTAATACGGGAGGCTGAGTGCGACACACACTGAGTGAAAGGTCACATGGGCTAGGGTTTGAGTCAGGTCAAGATCAAAAGGTCAAGCCATAACCAAAAATATAAAGCCAAGTGAGAAGTCAACATAAGTAATACACTAGTGTCATGAACTATGGTTAAGGCTTCCAACACCTCAAAGCGAGGCACATGATTTACAAACATCCCAGATCGATAGCTAGGGTTCTGAGGAATACCAAGTTCAAAAGTCAACTAACATGACACTCATGCACCAACATCATACAAAGCTCCACATGCTACACCTCAGACCACGAGCCCATAATCAGGGTTTAGAAGTCAATGTCAAACATCCACAAATTCAAACACAAGATCCCTTAAGATAAAAAATTAGGGTTGCAACCCATAGGATGAGCAATACCAAAATTCCCAATCTAATCTGTTTTGTTAACTAGAAACCTTGAATCTATGATGTTAGTTAGTCAATATTAACCATGAATGAATGCGGACGAATATGCATGAGACATGAACGAGGTTAGATGTTTCTCAGGTTAATTGAAAAAGCAAAAATGGGGGGCAAATTTTGGGGTACTACAGCTGCCCCTATTTAATCTTCTTGGACCTGAATACAAGAATTGCGGAAGCTTTTCAGTTATTCAAGGTGGAAGAGGATTAAATACTACATATCTAAAAAAATTCCCATTGGGAATGGATGTAATGTTATGAGAGTGTTATGGTCTGCCAAGCAAAGGTTGGGATTTGGGTTAGTCAATAAAAATTGGATTTTTGGATTTTCTTGTTTGCACGGTTTCATGTTATTCTTCATGAATGATATGCATGAGTGAAATGATGTGGTTTATGCATGATAATGATTTATGCAATGGTTAGGCCAGATGCTCATATAGAGGAAGATGGGAATTTTGGGCTAGGATATGGTCATCCAAACACAACTCTCTCACACCTACTTCAAACTGAGTAGTTGCAATCACATCTCTAGACTTGATCTGAGTCATGGAGAGAGCTTGTACCTGCATAGACTTGATATGGTCACCCAATATACTGGATATCTACACCAACAACCCCAGTCACACGTCACGGAGTGGTCTCAACGTCTGAGTATCTCAAACTGCCTTGCCCCAGCGTCATGAAACTGTGTTCTCTTGATTAACCATCTTGGGAACGATCGACTTCTCAGGCTCTTGAGGTGGCCTCTCCTAATATGAGCTTTAAAGTAACTTTGCCTCTATCCGGCTGATTCAAAGAGGTTTGTAGAATCTCTACATGGTTTCCCCAGATTGAATGTTTCTTGAAGAGATCTGAGCTATGGGATATCAGGAATTTGATCAACTTTCCCATTTTGAGCTTCCTTGCTGTCAAATGACTGCTCATATGTAAAATGCTCGTTTTGAAAATGATAATTGTAATGTCATGCTCATGCAAGTTTTGAAAACTCAAGTGTGTTCACTAAGAATTATGACATATAGTGAACAAATCACTATTTAGAATGCCATATCGGTATCAATACAAATGACAAGCAAATCTTTAGGAATAAGCTTAACGCGATCTTACCATAGTATGCTTCTGAAATAAACCCTGCTTCAGTTAGATCTTTTAAGGGTTGTAACATGGTCTGGTTCACGATTTTAAGAAAGAAAGGATATAAGGCCCAAGATCTAATCTAACCCGTCCATTCTTTGTGATGTTCTTCAGACCTACGTTCAGTTAGCTTAAAACAAGCATCCATCTTTCAAAAAAAGGATTTTGGATATCACCAATGATGGTTAAGGAACCCATGAGAATTTGGAACGATAGCCACTCACCTTCTGTTTTGATTTTCGATCACATGGATTTGATCTTATTGAGGATTTTGATATTGATCCTCTGATTCTTTTTATTTTATTTACCCTTATTCTTTCCTGGGCTGATCCTTTGGGTCGGCCGCCCACCTGGATACCCTTTAATTTTTGCCTAAGTCAATCCTGTTTTCAAGTTCTTGACTTAGCGGCCCTTTTATTTTCTTTTGATTTTTTTATTTTGTTTCATCTTTTCTTTTCGGACTTGAGAAAATCCTGTGACATTGCTGTAGCGGTAAATTCACGATCATCAAGCTATGGATAAGCTAGAGATTAATAAAACCAGAGTCGCCACCGCGCTTTTATTGTTTCCAAGGAAAAAGGGAAAAGTACGAACAAAACCCAAAAGTAAGAAGTTTTCACATCAAAACTAATAAAATGTCAGAGATTATAGGTAAGGGGGTTGGTTACACAGAGGGAAGGTGTTAGCACCCAAAGTGTCCTAGGTACTCCTAGGGAGCCCTTTTTTGTATGCATATGTATTTTGGACAAATGGATGTATACAAATAAATAGAATAGAGGAATGAGAAAAGAATTCATTAATTATATTTTTGTGTTTGAAAAGACCTTCGGAGTTGTGCCTACGTACCAACATAAAAATGAGGAATCAAAACCTCGTAGTTCAGGATACAAATTTCAAAGTGGATGCATTACTTTTAACAAAAATTAAGTTTGAAAGGCACAAAGGCCGAAAAATGGTTTGAATGGGTTAATTCTTTTTGGCTTTTGAAAGTTTAAGTCAAACATAATTAAGTTTATTTACAAGTTTGATTAAGAAAAAAAGTTTGAAAATGCAATGACATAAGGCCAAAGTTTCTAGTTTGCAAAGTGGTCAAAGTTTAGAACAAAACTATTTCAATCAAAGAAGTTTTTTTTTAAAAAGGAGGGAGAGATTTTGAAATTAAAGAAATGGGGATGAGATGAAGAGACTAATCCTATGCACAAAATTAAAAGTTAAGAGTTGAAAAGATCTGACCAATGGATAGCAATCCAATAGACAAGAATGTTATATAGAAAGCCAAATTCCCTTGGACATTTAGAATAAAACAACACACAATGCATAATTATATCAATCTTGAAGAGAAAGGCATTAAATAAAGACAGCCACATCCAAGCTTAGCCAATCCATGATCTTCTTCAAATTAGCCCATGTAGCAGATGAATTCCACAAATAACAGGTTCAAAATAACAACATCATAATGATCATGTTGCAGATGAACTCAAAAGGGGTCTTCAAAGATATAGCAGATGGGGTTTCAAATTGCAAGCACTTGGTTTCATAAAAGTTGGCATTGGCCAAGTCCTTTAGCATAGGGATGTTGCCTAAATTCTAAGTCCGGTTGTCCAAGATCAAGTCAACAGTCCACACAAAAGTTTTTTAGGTTTTTGTTGTTATTATGTACATTAATGGTCAAAGACCACACAAACAAACAAAATATACACAAATAAGCTATATCACACAATATGGTCCAAATGGACAAAGTGAAAATTGCATTAACATAAAGAATTAGAATGGTATGAATAGTGGCAAATGAATAAAGACTAAAATTAAATTGAATTAAAGTAAATGGCTTGAAATTAAATGTTAGTTGCTAATGAGTTAGAAGTTAGTATTGCTTTGCTTTTACTTTTGATTTTAAGTCATTCTTTGGAGAACACTCAACCCACTTATCACAAGCATGAATCCTTGAACCAAGACATCTTCCAAAGGAAGGAAAAAAGGCCAAGTTTCCATACAATACCATGAAAGAGGGGAGACTTACAATCTCACTAACTAGAATGTTATGCCTTTTGTGTCAAAATTTAGCGCTATGTTAAGCAATCATAATTGGACTTATGTAGAAGTCACAACTATTTGAGGCCGGGCAATAGAATTTTTGTGTTAATTCATGTTAGAGACATAGTATAATGGACTATGCTCATGAAACATACCACACACAAAAAAGAATATGCAAAAGAGGTGGTCTAATCTCATCCATACTTATGTTGATTTTGCAATCAACTAACCTTAGGACTTAGAGATATCATAGGCCAAATGAGATGAATGCATAAAGAATGGGAAATAGATGAAGAGGGAGGGGAATAGATCAAAACTCAAATTGGACAAAGGAGGACTTTTACCAAATTAATATCATTCATTCATTTTGGGAGATGGAATGTACATTCCATCAATCCCCTAAATCCAATGATATTAACTTAACAAAGTCAAATCAACCTTGACCAAGGCCCATCAATATAAGTCAAGCTTACACAAACCATCACAAGAGGTCAACACAATTATTTGGCATTTATTCAAATTAAAAATACTAAAATAAGACATTTAAACTAAATATGGTTTGTCAAATTCCTAAAACCTCATCAAAACACCAAACAAATGGCCATGAGATTTATCATAGGTCAAACGAGGTCAAAGGACCTTGGAGATTTTTTTAAGAATTTTTAACGACTTAAAAGTATTTTTAAACAATTAAAAATATTCACAATCAATTAAATCATGAAAAATATTAATAATGGTCCAAAAAATAATTTTAATTCAAAATAATAAAGAGGAAACTATTTGAAATTTTTTGGTGAAACTCTCATATTTTTTGGATCAATATTAAAATTAATATGAATTAATGAAAATAAAACAAATTAAATGAAATTCAAATAATCAGAAAAATGTGAGCCACTTGATCTCCCTGATTAATTGAGGTGACAAATCAAGTAGCTGAGCGCGCGTAATCCACCATGCCCTTGAGTCAACTGTCCACACGCGTGGTAATCAACATGTACGCTTGTGATTAAAACATTTTAGCTGGATCCTATGGCTAGGAGACGTGCCAACACACCACCGGAGACAGAGCTCCGGTCTTCTTCTCCGGTGGACCTCACCGGACTGGTCCACCCTCAACCATCACCAAAATAAAAAAGGAGGACATGATCTGAAAGAAAAAATGGCGTAGAACACGAATCTGACCTCAACTTTAACTAACTCCACATATATAGAAAGATATGAGGAGTTGAATTTCGAGGTGTGTCAATTGAGTTGCTTCGATTTGACCTCTAAGCAACTCAATCTTCTTGCCTACATTGGTAGGACTTCAGACAACCAAAGATCCAAGAGAATTGAGTAGAATTGAGTGAGAATCGAAGAGATGAAGTTTTCTGAAAATTACCTTCAATGATGTGCAGAACTTGATGTTGCTTGCTTCAACCTTGATCTGATCACACTTGAGAAGCTTGTAGGAGAGGTTTAGCAATGGTACAACGCTTTGGATCCTGGAGTTCTTGAATCTCCAAACAGTGAGATTCAAACTCAATTTTCAAGTTGAAAATTATAAGGTTTTCCTTTGAAATGTGAGGGTTTGAATTGGGGGGCAAAGCTGGAGTGTAAGGTGTCTTTGAATTGAGCTCCAAGGGCCTGTATTTATAGCAATTGGGACTGATATTTGCACACTTGAAAAATTGCTAAATTTGGTCATTTCATGCACAAGCTTGCATGGGCATGTACAGACCCAGGAAGCAATCCATTATGTTCCATATCCAACTGTTCTGAAGTTCAAATGAGGCTTGAGGGACAAGGCAATGATATGGGGAGTTTTGGACATTTGATTTTCTCCAGTGATGCAACTCTATTAAAGCCATGCACAGACCTAGCAATCTTTAACCAAAATGCATGAGCTTGGGTTCTTTGGAAAGCTTAGCTCAAGGGGAACATGTTTGATGTTGAACACTTTTTCATTTGGAACTTGGATCATGGCAAATTTTGATGTGGAAGTTTGGAAATTTCAACATGTTGAATTTTTTTCTAAGTGTCAAGCCATATATCTCAATATTCCACCTTGCTTAACTTTTTATATGAGCTTCAAACGAGAAATGTGTCTTCATCAAAGTTGTAGACTTTTCAAAGATTTGCAAAATGGTCATCAATTTAATGTGATTTGGATTTATAATGATAGAGTTATGCATTTTTGAAGTTTAGAAAAATTACTTGTTCAATGATATAGGTCAAAAATGACCTATAATGTATCCTCATATCACATGCTCATAAAAGTTGAATTAGATCTCACTCAAAACATCAAAGTTAAAGTAGACATCTTGAATTTTATTGTGAAACTTGTAAATATTTCATCTCATAAAAATTGAGCAATTTATGGCCTTGGGAAGTTGACTTTAAAATTAGGGTTTAGACAAAATGACCTATAATGTTTCAACATAGAAAATGATTTTCCAAGTAAAACTAGCTCTAGGTATCCACATGAAAGTTGTTTGGAATGTCATTTAGAGAAACTTTTCTCTTGGAATCATTTTCATATGGTGAAAAGTGTAGGAGATAGGGTCTAGGGAGACCCAGTTTTGATCAGATGAATTCATCTGGCCAACCACCATCAACCAACTTGCTAAACTTCAATTTTCTTGACTTTCTTGGCTCATGGTAGATAATATATGCATAAGATGATGGATTTTGAAGTGTCTCTTGAGAAATTTGATCAATTGGTGAGATAGCTTATTGGAGAAGTTACTCAAGATACCCAGTCAAACTAGGGTTTCCAAGGCAAATCACCCTCAAACTCTTGAAGAATACTTGATCAATATAACATGTAGGAATCATTGGGACTCATATATGATGCTTGTAACAATTTGTGGATCAATCCATGGTTGTGCTCTTTGTCCTGAGGGTCTCAAACCCTAGATATGAACTTGATAAATCAATGGGATCATGCCCTACCTACAAAAGAGTTAGGAAAATGCAAAGACATATTTTTGGTATTTTGGTTAGTGAAAAGATAAAATACAAGTATGATAAAATCACATGGTGCTTGGTGATCTCTCCTAAAATAAACCCAATGAAAGAGGGGCAAGGAGGATGCCAAGGTATGATCCCAATGCTGATGCATATGATGAAGTTGCATGGTGGATCTTAGGGTCAAAATTGGGGTCTTACAGCTGCCCCTATTTAAGGACATTCTAACTGAGGAGGTGAAGGTTAAAATCTTCATATAGACTCAGTAGAATGGGCTTAAATAAAAACATAGAAACAAATTTTGGTCCCTAAGAGACCTCATGATACATATGACATGAATGTAAAAGCTAATGCTCTGTGGGGAAATATTGCCACAAAGGAAAAGAAACGAGAGAGACCGAAAATCCATAGGAGTATAATGCATTTCGTAAGGAAAACTCACTGGGGAGACAGAGACTCTAGGGGGATAAATGAAGTGATGTGTAGGCCAGGCTACGACTTGAAAACTGATGGGGGACTAGAGGAATTCCATACAAAATGGAAAGACTCATTCGGGGAAACAAAACATCTGTAGGGGAACCGAGTAGGTCAGGATAAAACTGAAATACTTGAATCATGCAGGAAAAGCGATTTCACTAAGGAAATACACACTCAACTCAACTGGGGAGAAATAAACTTCAACACAGGAGGAGCAGAAATCTATTATCCACTACCTGTTACTGGATAAAAGATCTAACAGAGAGGACATCCGTCATCGGTTAGGATGAACATATCAAGGATGACTCATTGGGAACCGCCAAGAGAGTATTCATTACCGGTTACTGGGTTAGAATAGCTTTGCTGGGGAAAACTGTAGAAAATACGTTTTACAACTACCTGCTACTAGGTAGAAGACCAAAGATGAGAGTATTCGTCATCAGTTAGGATGAACATATCAAGGATAAACTCGACAGGGAAGAAGATCTGTCATCGGTTAAGATGAAGATATCAAGGATAGACTTGCCTGGGAATTGTCAAGGAGGATATCCGTCATCGATTAAGATGAACATATCAAGGATAAACCAACTGAGCAAAAAGTAGGAATTACATATATTGAATGCTGGATAGAATACCACGCGAGAGAGTATCCTTCACCGGTTAAAGTGAACATATCAAGGATAAACTCTGCAGAGGGGAAAGTAGGATTTACAACTACCAATTACTGGGTAGAAGACCACAAAAAGAAGGAAACCCGTCATCGGTTAGGATGAACATATCAAGGATTAACTCTTTGAAACAAAATAGGGATTACAACTACCTTTTTACTGGGTAGAATACCAAGGATGAGAATATCCGTCACCGGTTAGGACGAACATATCAAGGATATACTCAAGCAGGGGAAAGAAAGATATCCGTCACCGGTGAGGATGAACATATCAAGGATATACTTCCTGGGGAATGAATCCACTCGGGACTCTACTGAGGAGAAAAAACAGGGATACTTTTGCTGGGTATTGGGCAAGAAGCAACAAACTGCACACTAAGAAGAATATTACCAGTTACTGGGCAATAAACTCTTAGGAGACTCAAAGCATCTTATCTAGGTAAGAGCTAGAAATAAAAGGTCAATTAAGACTCAACCCAATGAGGATATATCTCAAGGGGAGCGGTTCCATCCAGATAATTGACTGGGGAGGAAACTGAAACAATGATTATCCACGAGGAAATAACTCAGTAGGGGAAAAGAGAAAGGTTGAAGTCTTTTTGCTTAAGGGGCCGACACTCTATAATTGAGAGAGGATAGAGACTAAACTTGTATGGGGATAAAGTACCGCCATACTAGAGAACAGGCAATGATTAAGCAAATATGAATGATGCGAATATGCAATTATGAATTTATATGAGTGTATATGTATATATGATGATTATGCTGACAAAACGATCACAAAGGATACAAAGGTGTCGCAAAATTTGAATCATCGGTACAATCCTCGTTCAATCCACAAAAGGGAGACAAATGCCGGAGAACAGAGAGATCACATCTCAAAGACTCAACCCTAGCCGGGGAAGGAGGAGGTCTGTTGAGGAAAGGAAATGTTATCGAGTCTGCGAGGAATTTTAAGGCAACACCATATCAAAAGGGAGATAACCATACAGAGGATAAACACAAATAGTTGCTCAGAAACCAAGAGGAAACTCTGACTGGGAGCGAGTCGAATGGCGACTGGTGGAGAAACCAACGCGATCTACTAGGGAATAGAATTACTCCACTGAGGATCAAACCTGCTGAGGAATACACAATCTCTCCAGGGGATACAAAAACTTTGTCGGGGATAAAACACAACTCCGCAGGGTACTGAATCAACCAACTTAGCTGGGAAAAGATACAGAAGCTCTGTCGGGGATCAAACAAACTCGGCTAGGGTTACCTGAACGGTTAACTGCTTTGGGGGAACCCTTAATGCTCCACACTTGAGACTTGCTGCTTTTCGAAATGTTGTTGATGTTTCTTTTTAATTGCTTTGAAAAGTTCTTGCTTTTATATTTAAGAAAATGATTTTGATTAAAATTTAAATTTCAAAAATGACCATAATAAAATTTAAAACTATTGGCTGAAGTAAATAAGAGTGAAAATAATTGGGTAAAAAGCTCAACTTTATTTAATAGAATGGTAGTCTGTAAATGACAAGACTCCATAGATCTTTACAAAGTTGAAAAATGGTAATTTACATGGAAAAGGGTTACATTGAATACAAATGACCACTAATCCTTCTACCAAATCTTGATGTCCGATGTGCTTTTGGCCGCTATCAGGGATGATGAATCGATGTCAACCCTTGTGATCAAAGTCACTCCAAATTGAAGATCAGCAAAACGCAGTTACTTGCCATAATCCCTAATTTTGCACAAGTTGCCTCAGGGTGGGGTACTCAACTTATCGGGAAATTCTTTTTGTTTTTATGTCTCTAACTTTTTCCTGGATCGCCCTTTCGGGTTTTCAATCCACCAAAACGCTCATTTTTGCCTAAGCCGCCCCTTTGAGTTTTCAACTTAGCGAGCAATTCTTTTCTTTTTTAGGTGAAGTATTTCTTGACTGCATCTGCGTTCACAGGACGAGTGAACTCTTCACCATCCATAGTTGTAAGAATCAAAGCACCTCCCTGAAAAGGCTCTCTTAACAACATATGGGCCTTCATAATTAGGAGTTCATTTCCCCCTAGAATCTGGTTTGAAAGATAAAATCTTCTTGAGCACAAGGTCACCTTCTCTGAACACCCGAGGTTTGACCTTCTTATCAAAAGCTTTCTTCATCCTTTGCTGATATAACTGACCATGACACATGGTAGTTAATCTCTTCTCTTCAATTAAATTCAACTAATCATACCTAGTCTGACACCATTCAACCTCAGTCAACTTGGCTTCCATGAGCACACGCAAGGAAGGAATCTCAACCTCTACGGGGTGCACTCCTTCCATACCATAAACAAGAGAGAAAGGGGTTACCCCTGTTGAAGTGCGGATGGATGTACAATACCCGTGCATAGAAAATGGGAGCATCTCATTCCAATCCTTATACGTCACAACCATCTTCTGAATAATCTTCTTGATGTTCTTATTCGCAACTTCAACAACCCCATTCATCTTGGGTTTGTAGGGAGAAGAATTATGATGTGCAATCTTGAAGTCCTTGCAAAGAGCTTCCACCATATTTTTATTCAAGTTCGATCCATTATCAGTAATGATATTACTTGGCACCACATAACGGCATATGATCTGATTCTTGATAAACCTTACAATGACTTGCTTGGTTACATTTGCATACGATGCCGCTTCAACCCATTTTATGAAGTAGTCAATTGCCGCTAAAATGAAATGATGTCCGTTCGAAGCTTTGGGCTCAATCATGCCAATCGTATCGATTACCCACATGGAGAAGGGCCATGGGGAGGAAATGACGTTCAATAGTGTCAGAGGAACATGAATCTTATCTGCATATATTTGACACTTGTGGCATTTCTTCACAAACTTGCAACAGTCAGATTCCTTTGTCAACCAATAGTAACCGGCTTGCAACATCTTCTTCGCCATTGCATGTCCATTGGAATGAGTACCAAAGGAACCTTCATGCACTTCAGTCATCAACAAGTCTGTTTCGTGTCTATCCACACATCTGAGCAGAACCATGTCGAAGTTTCTCTTATACAGTATATCACCATTCAAGTAGAAATTTCCGACTAATCTTCTCAAAGTCTTCTTATCTTTCAATGATGCCCCAGACGGGTAAATCTGACTTTGGAGGAAACATTTAATGTGGTAATACCACAGCTTCTCGTCCTTGACTTCTTCAACAACAAACATATGAGTTGGCCTATCAAGATGTATCACAGAAAAATTGGGAACCTCATTCCAATATTTCACTACAATCATTGATGCCAACTGTAGCGGGAAATTCATGATCATCAAGCTATTGACAAGCTAGAGATCAAATAACAAGAGTCGCCACCACACTTTTATTGTTTCCAAGGGAAAAGGGAAAAAGTACGAACAAAACCCAAAAGTAAGAAGTTTTCAAATCAAAATTAATAAAAAGTCAGAGATCACAGGTAAGGGGGTTGGTTACACAGAGGGAAGGTGTTAGCACCCAAAGTGTCCTAGGTACTCCTAGGGAGCCCTTTTTGTGTGCATATGTACTTGGTATAAAGTGATGTTTACAAAAAAATAGAATGGGTGGATGAGAAAAGAATTCATTAATTATATTTTTCTGTTTGACAAGACCTTCGGTCTTGTGCCTACGTACCAACATAAAAATGAGGGATCAAAACCTCGTAGTTCGTGATACAAATTTCAAAGTGGATGCATTACTTTTAATAAAAATTAAGTTTGAAAGGCACAAAGGCCTAAAATGGTTTGAATGAGTTAGTTCTTTTTGGCTTTTTTGAAAGTTTAAGTTAAGTATAGTTAAGTTTATTTACAAGTTTGATTTAAGAAAAGAAGTTTGAAAATGCAATGGCATAAGGCCAAAGTTTCTATCTTTTTGCAAAAGTGGTCAAAGTTTAGAACAAAAGTAGTTCACACAAAGAAGATTTTGAAAAATGGGGGGGGGGGGGGGGGAGATTTTGAAATTAAAGAAATGGGGAGGAGATGAAGAGACTATCATATGCACCAAATTAAAAGTTAAGAGTTAAAAAGATCTGACCAAGTGGGTAGCAATCCAATAGACAAGAATGTCAATAGAAACCCAGAATTCCCTTGGACTTTCAGAATCAAGCAACACACAAATGCATAATTATATTATCTTGAAGAACAAGGCATCAAATAAAGATGGCCACATCCAAGCTTATCCATTCCATGATCTTCTTCAAAATAGCCCATGTAACAGATGAATTCCACAAGTCACAGGTTCAAAATAACAACTTCACAATGATCCTGTTGCAGATGAATTTGGAGATGTCTTCAAAGATGTATCAGATGAATTTCAAATTGCAAGCACTTGATTTCTCAGCAAGTTGACATTGGCCAAGTACTTTAGCTTAGGAAGGTTGCCTAGATTCTAAATCCATTTGTCCAAGATCAAGCCAACAGTCCACTCAAAAGTTTTTTAGAGTTTTTGTTATTATTATGTACATTAATGGTCAAAGACCACACAAACAAGAAAAGTATACACAAACAAAATATATGACACAATAGGGTCCAAATGGACAAAGTGAAAATTGCATTAACATAAACAATTAGAATGATATGAACAATGGCAAGTTAAATAGAGTGCTAAAAGTAAATTGCATTAAAGTAAAAGCTTGAAATTAAAAGTTAGTAGTTAATTGGTTAGAAGTTAGTATTGTTTTGCTTTTGCTTTTCATTTCAAGACATTCTTTGGAGAACACTCAACCCACTTGTCACAAGCATGAATCCTTGAACCAAAACATCTTCCAAAGGAAGGAAAGAAGGCCAAGTTTCCACACAATACCATGAAAGAGGGGAGACTTACAATCCCACTAACTAGAATTCTTATACCTTTTATGTCACAAATTTAGCGTTATGTTAAGCAATCGTAATTGGACTTATGTAGAAGTCCCAACTATTTGAGGTCGGGCAATAGAATTTTGGTGTTAATGCATGTTAAATACATAGTATAATGGACTATGCTCATGAAACATACCACACACAAAAATAATATGCAAAAAGGTGTGGCCTAATCTCATCCATACTCATGTCAATTTTTCAATCAACTAGCATTAAGACTTTGAGATGTCATAGGCCAAATGGAATGAATGAATGAAGAAAGGGAATAAGATGAAGTGGGAGGGGAATGGATCAAAACACAAATTGGTCAAAGGAGGACTTTTACCAAATTAATATCATCCATTCATTTTGGGAGATGGAATGTACATTCCATCAATCCCCTAAATTCAATGATATTAATTTTACAAAGTCAAATCAACCTTGACCAAGGCCCAACAACAAGAGTCAAACATAAACAAGTCATCACAATTGGTCAACAAACTTTTTTGGCATATATTCAAATTTAAAAAAAATACTAAAATAGTGCATTTAAATTAAATATGGTTTGTCCAATTTCTAAAATCTCATCAAAACACCAAATAAATTGCCATGAGATTTATCATAGGTTAAACAAGGTCAAAGGACCATGGAGAAAAAAATTCATAATTTTTGGACATTTAAAAATATTTTTAAACAATTAAAAACAAATGCAAAATCAATTAATTCATGAAAAATATTAATAATGATCCAAAAAATAATTTTAATTCAGAATATGAAAGAGAAAAATATTTGAATTTTTTTGGTGAAAGTCCCATATTTTTTGGACCAATATTGAATTTAATATGAATTATTGAAAATAATACAATTAAAATGAAAATTAAAATATCAGAAAAAACATGGACCACTTGATCTCCCTCATTAATTGAGGTGGCAGATCAAGTGGCCAGAAACGCGCTATCCACGATGGACATGACTCAGCGTGCCACAACATTGGTATTTAAAAGGAACGATCGTGATTAAAACAAATTACATGGATCATGTGTTGTGAGACATGCCAGCGCATGGCCGGAGTTGTAGCTCCGGTCTTCTTCTCCGGTGGACCTCACCGGACTGGTCCACCATAAACCGTCACTAAAATTAAAAACAAGGACATGATTTCAAAGTAAAAATGGCACTGAGCTCGAATCTGGCCTCAATTCACTCTAACTCCAAGTATATTGAGAGATACATGGAGTTGAAATTTGAGGTACATGAACTGAGTTGCTTCGATTTGACCTCAAAGCAACTCAATCTTGCCTACATTGGTAGGACTTCAGACAACCAAAGAATCAATGGAATTGAGCAAGAATTTGAGAGAATCGAAGAGATCAAAATTTCTGGAAAATACCTTCAATGGAGGTCTAGATTCAACTGATCTTGATCTTGCTTGTGCTTGATCTTACTCCACTTGCTTGTAGAAGAAGGATTGAATGCTTAAAAGGTTGTGGATTCCTGGAGATTTGAATTTCAAAATAGTGGAAATTCAACCTCAAATTTAAATGAATTTCTCAGGTTTATCCTTTGCAGAGTTAGGGTTTGAGATGGGGGATCAAAGCTGGCGCGAATGTGTGTTGATTGCTGAGCATATGAGGCTCTATTTATAGCTGAAACCATTGATATTTGCACACTTGAAATCACTTTCCAAATTTGGTCATTGATGATGCATGGGTGCATGGGCGCGTATAGGCCCCTAAAATCATTGCCATAAGTCCACAAATGAATGTTAGATAGTCTGAATTCAGCTTGGATTGCAATGCAACTGTGCATTTGGAATTGAAGTTTGATCCTTGCCAAGTGATGACACCATGTTCATGCCATGCACAGCCTATGCATTCCTTGTCCAAAATAAATGAATTTGAGCTCTTTGGAAAGGCGAGATCAAGAGTAACAACTTTCATGTTCAACATTTTTTCATTTGGAGCTTGGAACTTGGAGAAATTTGAGGTGGAAGTTTGGAAATTTTTGACATATCAAAATTTTTCTAAGTGTCAAGCCATATGTCTCAATGTTCCACCTTGCTTAACTTATTATATGAGCTTCAAATGAGAAAAGTGTCTTCATCAAAGTTGTAGCTATTCAAAGACCTTTAAAATGGTCACCAATTTCATGTCATTTGGATTTGAAATGATAGAGTTATGCATTTTTGTAGTTTGGAAAATCACTTGATCAATGGTATAGGTCAAAAGTGACCTATAATGTAACCTCATATCACATGCTCAAAAAAGTTGAATTAGCTCCCACTTTAAACATAAAAGTTGAAGTAGACACATTGAATT
The DNA here is from genome assembly GCF_024323335.1 of Lathyrus oleraceus. NCBI lineage: Eukaryota > Viridiplantae > Streptophyta > Magnoliopsida > Fabales > Fabaceae > Lathyrus > Lathyrus oleraceus. The sequence goes on along the minus strand of NC_066582.1, from coordinate 135,939,654 downwards.
TGATTGTGCAACTTGGAAATCTTTCATCTCATAAAAATTGAGCAAGTTATTGCCTTGGGAAGTTGACTTTCAAATTAAGGTTTAGACAAAATGACCTATAATGTTTCAACATAGAAAATGATTTTCCAAGCAAAACTAGATCTAGGTCTCAACATGAACGTTGTTTGGAATGTCATTTAGAGTAAGTTTTCTCTTGGAATCATTTTCATACGGTGAAAATTATAGGATATATGGTCTAGGGAGACCCAGTTTTGATCAGATGAATCCATCTGGCCAACCACCATCAACCAACTTGCTAACTTCCAATCCTCTTGACTTTCTTGGCTCATGGTAGATCATATATGCATAATATGATGAATTTTGAAGTGTCCCTTGGGAAATTTGATCAATTGGTGAGATATATTGTTGGAGAAGTTACTCAAGATACCCAGTCAAACTAGGGTTTCCAAGGCACATCACCCTCAAACTCTTGAAGAAAACTTGATCAATATAACATGTAGAGAACATTGGGACTCATATATGACGTTCATGACCATTCTTGAATCAGTTCTTGGTTATGCTCTTTGTTCATGAGGGTCTCAAACCCTAGATGTGAACTTGATGAATCAATGGAATCATGCCCTTCCAACAAAAGAGTTAGACAAATGAAAAGACATATTTTTGGTATTTTGGTTAGTGAAATGTTAAAATGCAAGTATGATATAATCACAAAGTGCTTGGTGATCTCTCCCAAAACAAACCCAATGAAGGAGGGGTAAGGAGGATGCCAAGGTGTGATCCCAATGCTAGTGCTTATGATGAAATTGCATGAGGGATCTTAGGGTCAAAATTGGGGTCTTACAGTTGCCCCTATTTAAGGACATTCTAACTGAGGAGGTGAAGGTTAAAATCTTCGGCTCGACTCAGTAGAATGGGCTTAAATAACAACATAGAGAAACAAATTTTGGGCCCTAAGAGACCTCATGATGCATATGACATGAATGCGAAAGTTAATGCTCTGTGGAGAAATATTGCCACAAAGGAAAAAGAAATCAGAGAGATCGAAAATCCGCAGGAGCACAATGCATTCCGTAAGGAAAACTCACTAGGGAGATAGAGACTCTGGGGAAAAAGGAGTTATGCGTAGGCCAGGCTACGACTTAAAATGTTTGGGGGACTAGAGGGATTCCACACAAACATGGAAAAGACTCAGCCAAGAAATAACAACATCTGCAGGGGATACGAGTAAGTCAGGATAAAACTGAAATACTCGACTAATGCAGGAAAAGCGATTTCACTAATGAAATGCACACTTAACTCAACTGGGGAAGATAAACTTCAACACAGGAGGAGCAGAAATCTATTATCTACTACCTGTTACTAGGTAAGGAGATAATAAAGATCTGACAGAGAGAACATCCGTCATCAGTTAGGATGAACATATCAAGGATGACTCACCGAGGACCACCAGGAGGGAGCATTCATTATCGGTTACTGGGTAAGAATAGCCTTGCTGGGAAAAACTGTAGAAAATATAGGATTTACAACTACCAGTTACTGGGCAGAAGACCAAGGGTGAGAGTATCCGTCATCGGTTAGGATGAACATATCAAGGATAAACTCAACAGGGAAGAAAATCTGTCACCGTTTAAGATGAGCATATCAAGGATAGACTTGCCTGGAAATGCCAAGGAGGATACTCGTCATCGGTTAGGATGAACATATCAAGGATATACCAACTGAACAAAAAGGGTAGGAATTACATCTATCGAAAACTGGATAGAAAACCGTCAGAGAGAAAATCTGTCACCGGTTAGGATGAACATATCAAGGATAGACTCTACGAGGGGACAAAGTGGGATTTACAACTACCGGTTATTGGGTAGCAGACCAATCAAAGAGAAAATTCGTCACCGGTTAAGATGAACATATCAAGGATAGACTCTGAAAAGGGGATAAAGCGGGATTTACAACTACCAGTTACTGGGTAGAAAACCACAAAGAGAAGAAAACCCGTCATCGGTTAAGATGAACATATCAAGGATTAACTTTCTGAGGAAAAAAATAGGGATTACAACTACCTTTTTACTGGGTAGAATACCAAATATGAGAATATCCGTCACTGGTTAAAGTGAACATATCAAGGATAGACTCTGAAAAGGGGATAAAGCGGGATTTACAACTACCGGTTACTGGGTAGAAAACCACAAAGAGAACAAAACCCGTCATCGGTTAAGATGAACATATCAAGGATTAACTCTCTGAGGAACAAAATAGGGATTACAACTACCTTTTTACTGGGTAGAATACCAAAAATGAGAATATCTGTCACTGGTTAAAATGAACATATCAAGGATAGACTCAGGCAGGGGAAGGAAAGATATCTGTCACCGGTTAGAATGAACATATCAAGGATATACTTCCTGGGGGATAGATCCACTGGGGACTCTACTGAGGAGAAAAATAAGGGTACTTTTGCCGGGTATTGGGCAAGAAGTAACAAACTGCAAACTAAGAAGAATATTACCAGTTACTGGGTAATAGACTCTTAGGTTACCAAAGCATCTATCTAGGTAAGAGCTAGAAAGAAACGGTCAATCAAGACTCAACCCAATGAGGACATAACTCAAGGGGAATAATTCCATCCAGATAATCTACTGGAGAAGAAACTGAAATTACAACCATCCACGAGGAAATAAACTCAGTGGGGAAACGGAGAAAGGTTAAAGTCCTTATGCTTAAGGGACTGACACTCTATAATTGAAGGAGGACAAACACCAGATTTGGTATGGGGATAAAATACCGCCATAACAGAGAATAAGAATCTCAAACAAATCAAATATGAAGATGCGAGATATGCAAATTATGAAATTATATGAGTGTCTATGTATATGTATATATGATGATTATGTTGACAAAACGATCACAAAGGATACAAAGGTGTCGCAAAGAATTTGAAACACTGGTACAATCCTCGGTCAATCCACAAAACATGGAGACAACTGCTGAAGAATAGGGGGATCAACATACCGAAGGTTCAAACCTAACCGGGGAAAGAGGAGATCTGCTGAGGATAGAATAATATCAACTCTGCCTACATAGAATAATCATAACAAAAGCTGCTCAGAAACCAGGAGGAAACTCTGTCTGGGAGCAAGTTGAATAGTGATTGGTGGGGACACCAAAGCAATCTACTGGGGAAGATCAACTATCTCTGAAGATCAACCCTGCTGAGTAAAAACGAACTTCGCTGGAGAAGGCAGAAACTTTGTCGGGGAAAATAACACGCCGCAGGGTATCTGAATCAACCAAATCAGTTTGGGACAAGGAAAGAAATTCCACTGAGGATCAAACATTCCTCTGAGGAACTAAATCAACACAATCGTCTAGGGATACCCAAAGGGTTAACTGCTTGGGGACCTCTGATGTTTCACACTTAAGGATTTGCTATCCACTGAAATGTTGTTGATATTCCTTTTAACTTGCTTTGGAAGAATTCTTGCTTTTATATATTAAAGAAAACTTGATTTTGATTTAAAAATTTAATTTCAAAATGATCATAATAAAATTTAAAACTATTGGCTGAAGTAAATAAGAGTAGAAACAATTTGGATAAAAGCTCAACTTTATTTAATAGAATGGTAGTCTGTAAATGACAAGGCTCCATAGATTTTACAAAGTTGAAAATGGTAATTTACATGGAAAGGGGTTACATTGAATACAAATGATCATTAATCCCTCTACCAGCTCTTGATATCCATTGTGCTCTTGACCGCTGCTGGGGTGATGAATCGATGTCAACCCCTTGTGCTCAAACAAGCCTTCAAAACACTGAAGATCAGCAGAATGCAATTACTTGCCATAATCCCTAATTTTTGCTTAAGTTTCCCCAAGATGGGGTACTCAACTTATCGGGAAATTCTTTCTATTTTATGTCTCTAATTTATGCCTGGATCTCCATTTCGGGTTTTCAATCCACAAAGACGCTCATTTTTGCCTAAGCCGCCCTTTCGGGTTTTCAACTTAGCGAGATGTTCTTTTCTTTTTTTAGGCGAACTATTTCTTGACTGCATCTGCGTTCACAGGACGAGTGAACTCTTCATCATCCATAGTTGTAAGAATCAATGCACCGCCTGAAAAGGCTCTCTTAACAACATATGGGCCTTCATAATTAGGAGTCAATTTTCCTCTGGAATCTGGCTTGAACGTCAAAATATTCTTGAGCACAAGGTCACCTTCTCTGAGCACACGAGGTCATGCCTTCTTATCAAAATCTTTCTTCATTCTCTGTTGATATAACTGACCATGACACATGGCAGTCAATCTCTTCTCTTCAATTAAATTCAACTGGTCAAACCTGGTCTGACACCATTCATCCTTAGTCAACTTGGCTTCCATGAGCACACGCAATGAAGGAATCTCAACCTCTACGGGGAGCACTACTTCCATTCCATATACAAGAGAGAAAGGGGTTTCCCCTGTTGAAGTGCGGACGGATGTACGATACCCATGCAAAGCAAATGGGAGCATCTCATGTCAATCCTTATACGTGACAACCATCTTTTGTATAATCTTCTTGATGTTCTTATTCGCAGCTTCAACAACCCCATTCATCTTGGGTCTGTAGGGAGAAGAATTATGATGTGCAATCTTGAAGTCTTTGCAAAGAGCTTCCACCATATTGTTATTCAAGTTCGACCCATTATCAGTAATGATCTTACTTGGCACACCAGAACGGCATATAATCTGATTCTTGATAAACCTTACAACAACTTTCTTGGTTACATTTGCATCCGATGCCACTTCAACCCATTTGGTGAAGTAGTCAATTGCCACCAAAATGAAACGATGTCCATTCGAAGCTTTGGGCTCAATCATCCTAATCATATCAATTTCCCACATGGAGAAGGGCCATGGGGAAGAGATAACATTCAATAGTGTTGGAGGAACATGGATCTTATCAGCATAAATTTGACACTTGTGGCACTTCTTCATAAATTTGCAACAGTCAGATTCCATTGTCAGCCAATAGTAACCTACTCGCAACATTTTCTTCGCCATTGCATGTCCATTGGAATGAGTACCAAATGAACCTTCGTGTACTTCAGTCATCAACAAGTCTACTTCGTGTCTATCCACGCATCTGAGCAAAACCATGTCGAAGTTTCTCTTGTACAGTATATCATCATTCAAGTAGAAATTGTCGGCTAATCTTCTCAAAGTCTTTTTATCTTTCAAAGATGCCCCAGGCGGGTAAATCTGACTTTGGAGGAAACATTTGATGTCATAATACCACGATTTCTCGTCTTTTATCTCTTCAACAGCAAACACATGAGATGGCCTATCAAGACGCATCACAGATAGATTGGGAACTTCATTCCAATACTTCACTACAATCATTGATGCCAACGTTGCAAGAGCATCTGCCATCCGATTTTCATCTCGAGGGATATGATGAAATTCAACCTTTGTAAAGAAAGTTGAAATCCTCCTTGCATAATCTCTATATGGTACTAAACCGGGTTGATTTGTCTCCCATTCACCTTTGATCTGATTCACAACCAAAGCCGAATCACCGAAGACATCCAAATACTTGACTATGAAATTCATGGCCTCTTCAAGCCCCATAATGCAAGCTTCATATTCTGCCATGTTGTTTGTACATTTGAAAGTTAATCTAGCTGTAAATGGTAGATGCGTGCCTTGAGGAGTAATAATCACTGCCCCAATGCCATTTCCATGTTGATTAACACCTCCATCAAATACCATGCCCCAACGGGAACCAGGTTCTGGCCCTTCTTCAAGCAATGGTTCATCACAATCTTTCATTTTCAAGTACAAAATCTCTTCATCAGGAAAATCATACTCCACTGACTGGTAATCTTCAATTGGTTGGTGAGCCAAATGGTCAGCCAAGATACTACCTTTGATCGCTTTCTGAGATCGGTATTCGATATCATACTCTGATAACAACATTTGCCAACGGGCAATCCTCCCAGTTAAAGCAGGCTTCTCGAAAATATACTTGAATGGATCCATTTTGGATATGAACCAAGTGGTATGATTCAACATATACAAGCGCAGATGCTTAGCAGCCCAAGCCAATGAGCAACAAGTTTTCTCAAGCATAGAATATCGAGTCTCACAGTCGGTGAACTTCTTACTGAGGTAGTAAATTGCAAATTCTTTCTTCCTAGTCTCATCTTGCTGACCAAGAATACAACCCATACTATCTTCTAGCACAGTCAAATACATGATCAACGGTCTTCCTTCAACAGGTGGAGACAAAATCGGAGGTTCAAGCAAATATTCCTTGATACTGTCAAAAGCTTTCTGGCAGTCTTCGATCCAATCACAAGACTGATCTTTCCGAAGAAGCTTGAATATAGGTGCACATGTGGCAGTCATGTGGGAAATGAATCTGGAAGTATAATTCAAGCGGCCGAGAAAACCTCTGACTTGCTTCTTAGTTTTGGGCGCACGCATCTCTTGTATTGCTTTGACCTTGGCAGGATCAACTTCAACACCCTTCTCGTTGACAATGAAGCCCAACAACTTACCAGAATGAACACCAAAAGTACACTTATTGGGATTCAAGCGGAGTTTATATTTCCTCAAACGCTGGAATGGTTTCAATAAATGCTCAACATGTTCCTCTTCATCAATTGATTTAGCAATCATGTCATCGTCATATACTTCAATCTCTTTATGCATCATATCATGAAAAAGAGTAGTCATTGCTCTTTGGTAAGTTGCACCAGCATTCTTTAAACCGAAAGGCATCAATCTATAACAGAATATTCCCCATGGTGTAATGAATATGGTCTTCTCCATATCTTTGGGTGCCATCTTGATCTGATTATATCCGAAAAATCCATCCATAAACGAAAAGGCTTTGAATTTAGCAGTATTGTCTACCAACATATCAATGTGTGGCAGAGGGAAATCATCTTTCGGACCGACTTTATTCAAATCTCTATAGTAAACACACATGCAGACTTTTCCATCGTTCTTCGGCACAGGCACAATATTGGCTACCCATTGCGGATGCTCAGCAGTCACAAGGAAATCGGCATCAATCTGCTTTTGTACTTCCTCTTTGATCTTCACAGCCATGTCAGGATGTGTTCTTCTTAATTTCGACTTGACTGGCGGGCATTCTGGCTTCAACGGCAATATATGCTCCACAATCTCAGAATCCAACCAAGGCATATCTTGGTAGGACCAAGCAAACACATTTGAATATTATCGAAGAAGATCAATCAACCCCTTCTTAGCATCTGGACACAGTCGAGACCCAATCTTAACTTCCTTCACATCATCTTCGGAACCTAAGTTGACTAGCTCAATCTGCTCCTCAAACTGCTGAATGATCTTCTCATCTTGCTCAAGAAGACGAGATAATTCATCACTCACTTCTATATCACTTTCCTTCTCGGCCTCAAACACAGGGAATTCAAAATTTGGAGAAGGAGAAGGATCATTTTATTCAATGGGGTTAGGAACCAACTTAGATTGATGCAAAATAATAGGAATGTCAACGACAATCCAATTGTTGCATGTCTTTCCATGCGTTACAAAGTTGGTGCAGTCTTCCTCTTCGCTATCCTCTAGCGCAGCAGCTAAGTGTTGTTCATTTCCATGAATGAACCCTCCACTACGGAAGCTAAGTTGCATGCCTTCAGATCTTGCAATTGATGAGCCTTTCTGGAACCCCAAACTGGTTCTTCCTTTGTTGTTGGAGACCTCTACCATGCGCCCCCACTGGTCAACGATACCTTCTTCCATAATCTTCTTGGCATCTTTCAACAAGGACATAGGTGCCCCAACTCTCTTATCAGCAGCAATAGACAAGGCTAGGAATGAAGTTCCAACCTCATCCTTAGCTTCAACATACGAGAAAGATGACAGATGGCTAACCAACAACGCCTTCTCTCCTCCAACAATCACAAGCTTGCCATTCTTGACAAATTTCAATTTCTGATGCAGAGTGGAGGTAACAGCCTCTGCCTCATGAATCCATGGCGTTCCTAATAAACAACTGTAGGTCGGGTGGATATCCATTACTTGAAAAGTAATCTGAAAATCACTCGGACCTATCTTAACCGAAAGGTCCAATTCACCAATTACTGTCTTGCGCGAACCATCAAAGGCTTTGACGATTACACCGCTATACCTCATGGGTGCTCCTTGGTAAGATAGCTTTGACAAAGTTGACTTCGGAAGTACATTGAGTGACGAACCGGTGTCAACAAGCACATTTGACAAAGCATCTTCCTTGCAGTTCATTGAAATATGCAAAGCCAGGTTATGATTTCTTCCCTCCTCAGGGAGTTCTTCATCGCAGAAGCTCAAATTATTGCATGAAGTGATGTTAGCCATGATGTGATCAAACTGGTCCTCAGTAACATCATGCTCTATGTATGCTTGTTCAAGAACTCTCTGTAGTGCTTCTCTGTGCGCTTCGGAATTCATCTGTAGAGACAACACTGAGATTTTTGAGGGGTCTGGAGTAACTGCTCTACCACATTAAATTCGCTTCTCTTTATTAATCGGAGTACTTCATCATCATCATTGGCCTTCAAGTTGCTGGATTCACCAGATTTATCTTTTGAACAACCAACTGGATCTACATTAGGCACCTCCGCCTTCTTACCAACAATCGTTTCCTCTTTGTTTTCTGGGGACACCGACCCAAACACTCGACCACTACGGGTCACCTTCGTTACATCGGAAATGCTCAGTACTAAACTAGTCGTAGGTAACAGAACCTCTTGACCATTCTTTATCATTGTAGCATTGTACTGGTACGATACAACCTTATCAAATGAATACGGGACTGGGCTCGCTAACCGTATTACCAACGACGATACTGATCTTTGACTGACATTATTATTGTTGTTGCTATCATATTGAATTACCAACCGCTCTTGTTGCTTGAAAACGGGCACTATGACATTAACGTCGTCATCTACATGACGAGATTGAACAATCTGGATCATGCCTTCATCTATCAGACGTTGGATGCCCCTTTTCACTACATCGCACCCTCTTGGGTTCACACTACAAACAACACAACCATCATGGTCATGTTTATAGTCACTCACCAAATAGATATCCTTATGCATTTGTACCAAGGATCTTCGGATAAACCGGACATCATAAACCTTGAATTCTCCAAGACAATCGTCCACCATATTTACTGAAGAGTTCCCATGAGCGAGCAAAGGGTTCGCTTTCACATTTGGCGCGCAGTCCTCAAAGGACACCATACCACTCTTCATAAGCATTTGAACCTCATACTTCAATGGATAGCAGTTTTCAATATCGTGTCCGGGTGCTCCTTGATGAAAAGCACAACGGAGTTCAGGTTTATACCACCAGGGAAGTGGTTTTGGGATCTGTGGTGGGTTCCTCGGTTGAATCAAGTTCTTGATAACTAGCGAGGGATACAACTCTGCATATGACATAAGAATCAAGTCAAAAGAGACCTTCTTCCTCTCGAAATTCTGTTGATGATGATTGTTGTTGGTATTGTTGTTGTTGTAGGTGTTTGTTCTTTGTTGCGGTTGTTGTTGTTGACGTTGATGTTGTTGTTGTTGTTGAATTGGTGTTGCTTGTTGATTAGAAAATACCGGAATTACTGATGATACTTAATGATGATGATGTTGACGGGGTGCTGGATTTCTTCTGATATGAGGCTTCCTCTGCCTCCCACTAATTACTGCATTGGTCTCACTATCTTTCTTCTTACCAAAGTTGTTATCATATCTCTTGCTTGTTGATGCCTCATCTCTTGACAACCGTCCTTCACAGACTCCTTCCTCAAGTCTCATCCCCATATTTACCATTTCGGTAAAATCATTGGGGGCACTAGCGATCATGCGTTCATAATAAAATGAACTCAGGGTTTTAAAGAAGATTTTTGTCATCTCTTTCTTTGCGTGAGTGATCTGGGTAACCAACTCCCTCCATCTTTGCGTGTATTCTTTAAATGTCTCTTTGTCCTTCTGAGACATAGACCTCAGCTGGTCTCTATCCCGCGCCATGTCCATATTATACTTGTATTGCTTCACAAAAGCCTCTCCCAAGTCGTTGAAAGTGTGAATGCTTGCATTATCCAACCCCATGTACCAACGAAGTGCAGCACCAGTCAGGCTATCCTGGAAGTAGTGAATACGCAATTGGTCATTGTCAGTCTGAGTAGACATCTTGTGGGCATACATCACAAGATAACTGAGCGGACAAGAGTTCCCCTTATACTTTTCAAAGTCAATCACTTTTAACTTCACCGGGATCTTGACATTGGGCACCAAACACAACTCGGCAACAATCTTCCCAAACAGATCTTTACCTCTCAGCGTCTTCAATTCCTTGTGCAACTCAAGAAACTGATCTTTCATTTCGTCCATCTTCTCATAAACATCCGGACCCTCAGACGGCTCGGAATGATAAATGGTATCCTCTACGTGAGGCAAAGTATGCACAATGGGAGATGGCACGGACATGACCGGGCTAGATGCCAGCATGGAAGCAAAGGTAGGCGCAAAGCCTTCGGGCACAAAGTTGGGCGGCATTCCCCACAGGAATCCGGCAGGCATATTCGGCTCGAAGTGGGCGGTAGCAGTAGGCATGGTAGAAGTAGTCACCTCTGAAGTAGCAGTCCTCGCGGGAGGAGTTGAGGGTGTTGGAGAAGCTTGGTTCTGAGCAGCAAGAACTGACTCCATCATGGCAGTTAGGCGAGCGATCTCGTCCTTCAGCTCTTTGTTCTCTTGCTCCAAATGTTCCATGATTTTCTGATGATTGGCTCGGGTATTGTACTGGTGAGTCAATTTGGCTAAAGCACAGAAGAAACACCAACCAGACATCTGGCGAAAACCTGCTTATGCAAATGATGCATGAAATGCAATGCTAGATTATTTTTATTTTCAAGGAACTTACCATATCATTTGCAAATATATAATATTTAAATGGAAATTGCAACAATTTGATATGACCAAAAATCTCTTTTTTATTTATGTAAATTGGAAGGATTACACTGAGTACAATTTCAGAAACCAAATGAAAAAGATACAAGAGAAAAGGAAACTAGTCATCCTAAGGATCCCTAACAATGTCAGAAGATCTGGCTGAAAGCGCGTACTTCCTTCGAATGCGACAGATCTCGGTCTCAAAAGAAGCCTTCATCTGAGTCTTCTCGAGGACAAGTTGATCAACAATCTTCTTCCAAGCAACGGAAGGCTGAGGCATGCTAGAAGATAAAACCTCTGGCTCTCTCTCTCTCTCTTCGTCACTCGGTCTTCAAGTAGATCGATAAGTGCATCTTTATCCTTAGACTCCAACTGCAACTCTTCATGCTTCTTGCTCAAAGCACATAAACGCTCTTCCCACGTATCCTCCTCTTGCTTCATCTTGGCGAGCGCGTCTTCCAACTTCTCTACATCTAGGTTAGGGAGAGTTAATGGCTCAACCATAACCATAGACATAGGTCTTTCACAAGGATAAGGCATCTTCAACTCCATAGCACTCTTCTTCACCCAAAGAGTGTAAGCTTCCAAAGCTACATAATTGCACGGACCAAGCTCGGATCTTCCTTTCCTATGCACATTAGGCCAAGCATGCACAATCTTCTGCTTCAAATGTTGGGAATCTTTACCCTCTTGATAGAAAAGACCTTCTAACAACATGTTATTAGGTTTGTCTCTCAAGGGGAACCCAAGTTGACGACAAGCCAAAGCAGGGTTGTAGTTAATTCCTCCTTGTGTACCAATGAGAGCCACATTGGAGAATTCACCACAACTATCAATAATCTCGAAATTGCTTAAAGACGGATCATACCAAACTATATCATCATTAGTGAGAGACATAAGCCTCTGGGACCACCTTAGACATTATTTGTTCTCCATAAAAGTAGGTGTCTAAGGCAAGTGCAAAATAAACCACTTGTACAGAAGAGGAATGCAACAGACAATCCTTCCACCACCCTTAGAATTCCTTAGATGCAAAGAGAAATACATATCACCCAACAAAGTAGGCACATGATTCCCAATCAAGAAAAGTATAATGGCGTTAACATCAACAAAACCGTCAATGTTAGGGAACAAAGCTAATCCATATATGAGCAACATAAAGATAGATTCAAAAGCATCCATACTACCAGCTTGAGCAAAAGTAGTAGCTTCCTTGATGAGGAAAACAGATGGCAACCCAAATAATCCTCCTTTCTTCACCCAATGAGCCTCTACTCAGACTTCTTCAAGTTAAGAGCTTCAGCAATAATACTAGATCGGGGAATCTCCTCCAATCCACTAAAAGACACTCTACTAGAAATAGGTATCCCTAAAAGATGAGAATACTCCTCCAATGTAGGCACAAGCTGAAAATCTGGGAAAGTGAAACAATGGTAGAGAGGATCATAGAAATGCACTAGCACACTCAAAAGTCCTTCAACCACATCAGTAAACAAGATAGACAGAAGCTTCCCTTGACGTTGTTTGAAGTCCAAGGGATCTAATACAAAAGATGCTAGCTTCCTTAACTCTTTCAAGTCGGGACATCTGAAACTGTAATTCTTAGTGTTCCTTCGTCCATAGTCCATAGTCTAAAAATATTTGCAAATGACATCTTAGTTCCTTGAAATTTTTGTTTGATGAATGTTATGATGTGCATGAATGCATGAATGCAACAATCACAAATAAGGGATCACACACAAGGCAAACAAACAAAGGTCAAGGGATGAATCAAGTCATTGTCAAGATCAATCATCCATTTTAATGGATTAAGGCTTGCACCTTATCAACATCCAAGTTCCATTGATATTGACAAGACTTGATTGGATCAACCAAGAATCAAGGGTTTGTTGCAAGTCACGAGCATGGAGTCTGAGTAAGAACCATCCCAGAGGAGTGAACTAAGGATAAAAACCTGTAGATCATGTTCTAAAAAGTTCCCAGAGTCTTAATTCCATCTATCAGATATTACAGGTTAAGATGACTGACTCGTCGACCCATAATATTCTCAAGAGAAACTCGGCTGAGTGTAGTATCGCGTAACAATTGTTATCAAGTCTACACTTGAACAGTTTCTGCACTACGCCCTAAATAGGCCAAGATGGGTTAAATGTTCTAAGGTCCTCAGCTTCTCAGACCCAATTGGAGATAGTAATGCCTAACCACAAATACTTGTGTGACATTTACAAATCCAAAGGAGTCTCCACTGAGCAGATGGATCTCAAGCCAACTTGTTAAGGACTACTCCACACAAGTCGAACATGACTATATCATCCTCCTATCTTAATTGCACTCAAGTTCGGGTTAGAACTTATCTCACCATTCAGAGATCACCAAACACAACAAGCAGATTATATCGCACATACATATATACAAACATCACATATATACAAATATATTCACACAAAAAGTAGGCTAAACCCACTGGAGACTACTCCCCAGCAGAGTCACCACTTAATTTATGTAGCGGGAAATTCATGATCATCAAGTTATTGAAAAACTAGAGATCAAATACCAAGAGTCGCCATCGCGCTTTTATTGTTTCCAAGGGAAAAGGGAAAAAGTACGAACAAAACCCAAAAGTAAGAAGTTATCAAATCAAAATTAATAAAAAGTCAGAGATCACAGGTAAGGGGGTTGGTTACATAGAGGGAAGGTGTTAGCACCCAAAGTGTCTTAGGTACTCCTAGGGAGCCCTTTTTGTGTGCATATATGCTTGGTATAAAGTGATGTTTACAAATAAATAGAATGGGGGGATGAGAAAAGAATCATTAATTATATTTTTGTGTTTGACAAGACCTTCGGTCTTGTGCCTACGTACCAACATAAAAATGAGGGATCAAAACCTCGTAGTTCGTGATACAAATTTCAAAGTGAATGCATTAGTTTTAACAAAAATTGAGTTTGAAAGGCACAAAGGCCTTAAAATGGTTTGAATGAGTTAGTACTTTTTGGCTTTTTTGAAAGTTTAAGTCAAGTATAGTTAAGTTTATTTACAAGTTTGATTTAAGAAAAGAAGTTTGAAAATGCAATGGCATAAGGCCAAAGTTTCTATCTTTTTGCAAAAGTGGTCAAAGTTTAGAACAAAAGTAGTTCACACAAAGAAGATTTTGAAAAATGGGGGGGGGGGGGGGGGGGGAGATTTTAAAATTAAATAAATGGGGAGGATATGAAGAGACTATCCTATGCACCAAATTAAAAGTTAAGAGTTGAAAAAATCTGACCAAGTGGGTAGCAATCCAATAGGCAAGAATGTTAATAGAAACCCAGAATTCCCTTGGACTTTTAGAATCAAGCAACACACAAATGCACAATTATATTATCTTGAAGAGCAAGGCATCAAATAAAGATGGCCACATCCAAGCTTATCCATCCATGATCTTCTTCAAAATAGCCCATGTAACAGATGAATTCCACAAGTCGCATGTTCAAAATAACAGCTTCACAATGATCATGTTGCAGATGAATTTAGAGATGTCTTCAAAGATGTATCAGATGAATTTCAAATTGCAAGCACTTGATTTCTCAGCAAGTTGGTATTGGCCAAGTCCTTTAGCTTAGGAAGGTTTCCTAGATTCAAAGTCCATTTATCCAAGATCAAGCCAAAAGTCCACTCAAAAGTTTTTTAGGGTTTTTGTTATTATTATGTACATTAATGGTCAAAGACCACACAAACAAGCAAAGTATACACAAACAAAATATATCACACAATATGGTCCAAATGGACAAAGTGAAAATTCCATTAACATAAACAATTAGAATGACATGAACAATGGCAAATGAAATAGAGTGCTAAAAGTAAATTGCATTAAAGTAAAAGCTTGAAATTAAAAGTTAGTAGTTAATTGGTTAGAATTTAGTATTGTTTTGCTTTTGCTTTTCATTTCAAGACATTCTTTGGAGAACACTCAACCCACTTGTCACAAGCATGAATCCTTGAACCAAAACATCTTCCAAAGGAAAGAAAGAAGTTCAAGTTTCCACATAATACCATGAAAGAGGGGAGACTTACAATCTCACTAACTAGAATGTTTATGCCTTTTATGTCACAAATTTAGCGCTATGTTAAGCAATCGTAATTGGACTTATGTAGAAGTCATAACTATTTGAGGTCGGGCAATAAATTTTTGGTGTTAATGCATGTTAGAGACATAGTATAATGGACTATGCTCATGAAACATACCATACACAAAAAGAATATGCAAAAAGGTGTGGCCTAATCTCATCCATACTCATGTCAATTTTTCAATCAACTAGCATTAGGACTTTGAGATGTCATAGGCCAAATGGAATGAATGAATGAAGAAAGGGAATAAGATGAAGTGGGAGGGGAATGGATCAAAACACAAATTGGTCAAAGGAGGACTTTTAGCAAATTAATATCATCCATTCATTTTGGAAGATGAAATGTACATTCCATCAACCCCCTAAATCCAATGATATTTATTTGACAAAGTCAAATCAACTTTGACCAAGGCCCAAAAACAAGATTCAAACATAAACAAGTCATCGTAATTGGTCAACAAATTTATTTGGCATTTATTCAAATTAAAAAAATACTAAAATAGTGCATTTAAATTAAATATGGTTTGTCCAATTCCTAAAATCTCATCAAAACACCAAAGAAATGGCCATGAGATTTATCATAGGTCAAACAAGGTCAAAGGACCTTGGAGAAAAAAATTCATAATTTTTGAACATTTAAAAATATTTTTAAACAATTAAAAACAAATGCAAAATCAATTAATTCATGAAAAATATTAATAATGATCCAAAAAATAATTTTAATTCAGAATATGAAAGAGAAAAATATTTGAATTTTTTTGGTGAAAGTCCCATATTTTTTGGATCAATATTGAATTTAATAGGAATTATTGAAAATAATGCAATTAAAATGAAAATTAAAATATCAGAAAAAACGTGGACCACTTGATCTCCCTCATTAATTGAGGTGACATATCAAGTGGCCACAAACGCGCTATCCACGATGGACATGAGTCAGCGCGCCACAACATTGGTATTTAAAAGGAACGATCGTGATTAAAACAAATTACATGGATCCTATGGTTGTGAGACATGCCAACGCATGGCCGGAGTTGTAGCTCCCGTCTTCTTCTCCGGTGGACCTCACCGGACTGGTCCACCATCAACCATCACCAAAATTAAAAACAAGGACATGATTTCAAAGTAAAAATGGCACTGAGCTCGAATCTGGCCTCAATTCACTCTAATTCCAAGTATATTGAGAGATACATGGAGTTGAAATTTGAGGTACATGAACTGAGTTGCTTTGATTTAACCTCAAAGCAACTCAATCTTCTTGCCTACATTGGTAGGACTTCAGACAACCAAAGAATCAATGGAATTGAGCAAGAATTTGAGAGAATCTAAGAGATCAAAATTTCTGGAAAATACCTTCAATTGAGGTTTGGATTCTATTGATCTTGATCTTGCTTGTGCTTGATCTTACTCCACTTGCCTGCAGAAGAAGGATTTGATGCTTAAAAGGCTGTGGATTCCTGGAGATTTGAATTTCAAAACAGTGGAAATTCAACCTCAAATTCAAATGAATTTCTCAGGTTTATCCTTTGCAAAGTGAGGGTTTGAGACGGGGGATCAAAGTTGGCGCAAATGTGTGTTGATTGCTGAGCATATGAGGCTCTATTTATAGATGAAACCATTGATATTTGCACACTTGAAATCACTTTCCAAATTTGGTCATTGATGATGCATGGGTGCATGGGCATGCATAGGCCCATAAAATCATTTCCATAAGTCCACAAATGAATGTTAGATAGTCTGAATTCAGCTTGGATTGCAAGGCAAGTGTGCATTTGGATTTGAATTTGATCCTTGCCAAGTGATGACACCATGTTCATGCCATGTTCAACCTATGCATTCCTTGTCCAAAATGAATGAATTTGAGCTCTTTGGAAAGGTGAGATCAAGAGGAACAACTTTCATGTTCAACACTTTTTCACTTGGAGCTTGGAACTTGGAGAAATTTGAGGTGGAAGTTTGGAAATTTTTGACATATCAAAATTTTTCTAAGTGTCAAGCCATATGTCTCAATATTCCACCTTGCTTAACTTTTTATAGGACCTTCAAATGAGAAAAGTGTCTTCATCAAAGTTGTATCTCTATCAAAGACCTTTAAAATGGTCACCAATTTCATGTAATTTGTATTTGAAATGATAGATTTATGCATTTTTGAAGTTTGGAAAGCTCACTTGACCAATGGTATAGGTCAAAAGTGACCTATAATGTAACCTCATATCACATGCTCAAAAAAGTTGAATTAGCTCCCACTTAAAACATCAAAGTTGAATTAGACACATTGAATTTGATTGTTCAACATGGAAATCCTTCATCTCATAAAAATTAAGCAAGTTATGGACTTGGGAATTTGACTTTCAAATTAGGGTTTAGACAAAATGACCTATAATGTTTCAACATAGGAAATGATTTTCCAAGCAAAACTAGCTCTTAGGTCTAAACATGAAAGTTGTTTAGAATGTCATTTAGAGTAAGTTTTATCTTTGAATCATTTTCATATGGTGAAAAGTATAGGAGATAGGGTCTAGGGAGACCCAGTTTTGATCAGATGAATCCATCTGGCCAACCACCATCAACCAACTTGCTAACTTCCAATCCTCTTGACTTTCTTAGCTCATGGTAGATCATATATGCATAAGATGATGAATTTTTAAGTGTCCCTTGAGAAATTTGATCAATTGGTGAGATAGCTTGTTGGAGAAGTTACTCAAGATACCCAGTCAAACTAGGGTTTCCAAGGCAAATCACCCTCAAACTCTTGAAGAAAACTTGATCAATATAACATGTAGAGAACATTGGGACTCATATATAATGTTCATGACCATTCTTGAATAAATTATTGGTTATGCTCTTTGTTCATGAGGGTCTCAAACCCTAGATGTGAACTTGATGAATCATTGGAATCATGCCCTTCCTACAAAAGAGTTAGACAAACGCAAAGACATATTTTTGGTTTTTTGGTTAGTGAAATGATAAAATACCAGTATGATATAATCACAAAGTGCTTGGTGATCTCTCCTAAAACAAACCCAATGAAGGAGGGGTAAGGAGGATGCCAAGGTGTGATCCTAATGCTAGTGCTTATAATGAAATTGCATGAGGGATCTTAGGGTCAAAATTGGGGTCTTGCACCAATGTTGCAAGAGCATCAGCCATCCAATTTTTATCTCGAGGGATATGAAGAAACTCAACCTTTGTAAATAAAGTTGAAGTCCTCCTTGCATAATCTCTATACGGTATCAAACCGGGTTGATTCGTCTCCCGTTCTCATTTGATCTGATTTAAAACCAAAGCTGAATCTCCGAAGACATCTAAATACTTGATTCTGAGATCAATGGCCTCTTCGAGCCCCATAATGCAATCTTCATTTTCTGCCATATTGTTTGTACACTTGAAAGTCAATCTAGATGTAAATGGTAAATGCGTGCCTTGAGGAGTAATGATTACTGCCTCAATGCCATTACCATATTGATTAACAGCTCCCTCAAATACCATGCCCCAACGAGAACCAGGTTCTATCCCTTCTTCAAGCAATGGTTCATCACAATCTTTCATTTTCAAGTACAAGATCTCTTCATTAGGAAAGTCATACTGCACTAACTGATAATCTTCAATTGGTTGGTGAGCCAAGTGGTCGGCCAAGATACTACCTTTGATTGCTTTCTGAGATCGGTATTCGATATCATACTCTGATAACAACATTTGCCAGCGGGAATTTCTCCCAGTTAAAGCAGGCTTCTCAAATATATACTTGATTGGATCCATTTTGGATATTAACCAAGTGATATGATTCAACATATACTGACGCAGACGCTTAGCAGCTCAAGCCAATGCGCAACAAGTTTTCTCAAGAATAGAATACTGAGTATCACAGGTTGTGAACTTCTTACTGAGGTGGTAAATTGCAAATTCTTTCTTTCCAGTTTAATCTTGCTGATATTCTTTGATACTGTCAAAAGCTTTCTGGCAATCTTCGGTCCAATCACAAGACTGATCTTTCCGAAGAAGCTTGAATATAGGCGCACATATGGCAGTCATGTGTGAAATGAATCTTGAGATATAATTTAAGCGGCCGAGAAAACCTCTGACTTGCTTCTCTGTTTTGGGCGCAGGCATCTCTTGTATTGCTTTGACCTTGGCAGGATTAACTTCAATACCCTTCCCACTGACAATAAAGCCCAACAACTTACCAGAACGAACACCAAAAGTACACTTATTGGGATTCAAGTGGAGTTTATACTTCCTCAAACACTGGAATAGCTTCAACAAATGCTTAACATGTTCCTCTTTATCAATTGATTTATAAATCATGTCATCGACATAAACTTCAATATCTTTATGCATCATATCATGAAAAAGAGTAGTCATTGCTCTTTAGTAAGTTGCACCAGCATTCTTTAAACCGAAAGGCATCACTCTATAACAGAATGTTCCCCGAGGTGTAATGAATATGGTCTTCTCCATATCTTCGGGTGCCATTTTGATCTGGTTATATCCGGAAAATCCGTCCATAAACGAAAAGACTTTGAATTTAGCAGTATTGTCTACCAACATATCGATGTGTGGCAAAGGGAAATCATCTTTAGGACTGGCTTTATTCAAATCTCTATAGTCAACAGACATGTGGACTTTTCCATCTTTCTTTGGCACAGGCACAATATTGGCCACCCATTGTGGATACTCAGCGATCACAAGGAAACCGACGTCAATTTGCTTCTGTACTTCTTCTTTAATCTTCACTGCCATATCAGGATGTGTTCTTCTCAATTTCTGCTTGACCGGCGGGCATTCTGGCTTCAATGGTTATCTATGCTCCACAATCTTAGAATCCAAACTAGGCATGTCTTGATAAGACCAAGCAAACACATCGGAATACTCTCGAAGAAGATCAATTAACCCCTTCTTGACATCTGGACACAGTCAAGACCCAATCTTGACTTCCTTTACATCATCCTTGGAACCCAAGTTGACTAGCTCAATCTGCTCTTCGAACGGCTGAATGATTCTTTCATCATGCTCAAGAAGACGAGATAATTCATCACTCACTTCTTCATCACTTTCCTCCTCGGCCTCAAACACAGGGAATTCAAAATTTGGAGAAGGAGAAGGATCATTGTATTCAATAGGGTTAGAACCAACCTGCATAATGATTTGATATTTTTATTTTAGAGAAGTGAATTTGTGACCAAATATTATGCATATGGACAATTATATTGTTTATTATGTTTTTTGTGATTACGATTTTCAAAATAAAGCAAAAAAGTAAAAACAAACATCATAGATGTGGATGAATAGAATTAATTTTATTAATGATCATTTTCAAAATGCCCAACAATGTTTGCTTCTTCTTTAGGCATAGGAGAAGGATTTTGAAAACATATAAAAGCAATTACTTAGATCGATGTAAAATAATAGGAACATCAACAACAGTCCAATTGTTGCAAGCCTTTCCATGCATCACAAAATTGGTGCAGTGATCCTCTTCGTCATCCTCTAGCACAACAGCTAAGTATTGTTCATTGCCATGAATGAGCCCTCCGCTATGAAAGCTAAGTTGCATATCCTCAGACCTTGCGGTTGATGAACCTCGCTGAAAACCCATACCGGTTCTGCCTTTGTTGTCGGAAACCTCTACCATGCGCCCCCACTGATCAATATTGCCTTCTTCCATAATCTTCTTTGCATATTTCAATGAGGACATAGGTGCCCCAACTCTCTTTTCAACAACAATAAATAAGGCTTGGAACGGAGTTCCAACCTCATCCTCAGCTTCAATATAAGAGAAAGATGACAGGTGTCTAACCAACAACGCCTTTTCCCCGCCAATGATTACAAGCTTTCCATTCTTCGCAAATTTGAGCTTCTGATGCAAAATGGAGGTAACAGCTCCTGCCTCATGGATCCATGGCCTTCCCAACAAGCAACTGTAGACCGGGTGGATATCCATTACTTGAAAAGTAATTTGAAAATCACTCGTACCTATCTTAACCGGAAGGTCCACTTCACCAATAACTGTTTTACGGGAACTGTCAAAAGCTTTGACAATTACACCTCTATACATCATAGGTGCTCCTTGATATGATAGCTTTGACAAAGTTGACTTCGGCATCACATTCAATGACGACCCGGTGTCAACAAGCATATTTGAAAAAGCATCATCTTTACAATTCATAGAGATATGCAAAGCCAAGTTATGATTCATGCCCTCCTCAAGGAGTTCTTCATCATAGAAACTGAGATTGTTGCAGGAAGTGATATTAGCTATAATACGATCAAATTGATCTATCGTAACATCATGTACCATAAATGCTTGCTCAAAAATTCTTTACAGTGCTTCTCTGTGCGCTTCAGAATTCATGAGCAGAGACAACACTGAAATTTTTGAGGGGGTTTGGAGAAACTGCTCCACCATATTGGATCCACAGCAGGCACTTCCACCTTCTTACTGACAACTAATTCTTCTTTGTCTTTTGGGAAAACCGGCCCAAACACACGACCACTACGGGTCACCTTGGTAACATCAGCAATGCTCACTACAGAGCTGGTCGTAGGCAACGGGACCTCGTGACCATCCTTCATCATTGTAGCATTATACTGATACGGAACAACTTTATCAGATGAATACGGGACTGGACCCGCTAACCATATAACTAACGACGATACTGATCTATTGCTGGCACTATTACTGTTACTGTTGTCGTACTGGATTACCAATCTCTCTGGTTGCTTGAAAATGGGCACTATGACATTCACATTGTCATCTACATGACGGGATTGAACAATTTGAATCATGCCTTCATCCATCAGTCGTTGGATGTCCTTTTTCACTACAACACAACCCCTTGGGTTAATACTGCAAACAGCACAACCATCATGATCATGCTCACAATCACTCACCATACAAATGTCCTTATGCATCTGCACCAAGGACCTCCGAATAAAATGAACATCAAACACTTTAAACTCCCCTGGACATCCGTCCACCATATTAACAGAAGAATTCCCATGAGCGGGTAGTGGATTTGCTTTCACATTCGGCGCACGGTCCTCGAAGGACATCATTCCACTCTTCACCAGCTTCTGAACCTCATACTTGAGGGGATAGCAATTTTCTATATCATGTCCGGGTGCCCCTTGGTGAAAAGCACAACAGAGTTCAGGCTTATACCACCCTGGCAGTGGTTCTAGAATTTGCGGTGGGTTTCTTGGTTGGAGTAGGTTCTTGAGAACCAATGATGGGTACAGTTCAGCATATGACACAAGAATCAGGTCAAAAGAGACCTTCTTCCTCTCGAAGTTTTGTTGATGATGTTTGTTGTTGGTATTTTTGTTGTTGTAGGTGTTTGTTCGTTGTTGCGGTTGTTATTGTTGACATTGTTGTTGTTTAATTGGTACTGATTGATTATTGGAAAATACTGGAATGATTGAAGATACTTGATGGTGGTGTTAACAGGGTGGTTGATTCCTTCTGATCTGAGGCCTCCTCTTCCTCCCACTAGAAATTGCATTAGCTTCGCTCTCCTTCTTCTTCCCAAAGCTACTGTCATATCTCTTACTTGATGATGCTTCATCTTTCGACAAACGTCCTTCTCAGACACCTTCCTCAAGCCTCATCCCCATGTTTATCATTTCGGTAAAGTCACTGGGGGCACTGGCAATCATACATTCATAATAAAATGAACTCAGGGTCTTTAGAAAAATCTTTGTCATCTCTTTTTCCTCCAAGGGATGAGTGATCTGAGCAGCCAATTCTCTCCACCTCTACGCATAGTCTTTGAATGTCTCTTTGTCCTTCTGAGACATAGACCTCAGCTGGTCTCTATCAGGCGCCATATCCATATTGTACTTATATTGTTTGACAAAAGCCTCTTCTAAGTCATTGAAAGTGTGAATGCTTGCACTGTCCAACCCCATATACCAACGTAGCGCAATACCGGTCAAACTGTCTTGGAAGTAGTAAATCAACAGTTGATCATTGTTAGTTTGGGTATACATCTTGCGGGCATACATCACTAGATGACTAAGCGGACATGTGTTCCCTTTGTACTTTTCAAAGTCATGCACTTTGAATTTGACCGGAATCTTCACATTCGGCACCAGACATAACTCAACAGCACTCTTCCCAAACAAATCCTTACCTCTCAATGTCTTCAATTCCTTGCGCAACTCAAGAAACTGATCCTTCATTTAGTCCATTTTCTCGTAGACATCCGGACCCTCAGACGACTCAGAATGATAGATGGTATCTTCGACACGAGGCAAGGTGTGCACAACGGGAGGTGGCACAGACATGACCGGGCTAGATGCTGGCATGGAAGCAAAAGTAGGCGCAAAGCCTTCAGGCATGAAGTTCGACGGTATTCCCCACGGGAATCCGGAAGACATAGCAGGTGCAAAGTGAGTGGCAGCAACAGGCATGGTAGAGGTAGCCACCTCTGAGGAGGAGGAGTTGCAGGCGTTGGAGAAGACTGGCTTTGAGCAGCCAACACTGACTCCATCATGGCAGTCAGCCGAGCGATCTCGTCCTTCAGCTCTCTGTTCTCTTGCTCCAAATGTTCCATGATTCTTAGATGATTGGCGTGAGTGTTATACCGATGAGTCAGCTTGGCTGAAGCACAGAAGAAACACCAATGAGACATCTGGCGAACGAGAAACCTGTTTATGCAAATGATGCATGCAATGCTTGTTTATTTATTTTTTATTTTCAAGGAACCTACTATATCATTTGCAATATATATATATATATATATATATATATATATATATATATATATATATATATATATTAACAATTGCAATAATTTGACATGACCAAAAATTCTCTTTTCATTTATATAATTGGAAGGATTACACTGAATATAATTTCAGAAACCAAATGAAAAATACAAGAGAAAAGGAGACTAGTCATCCTAAGGATCCCTAACAACAATGTCAGAAGATCTGGTTGTAGGCGCGTACTTCCTCCGAATGCGTCGAATCTCGGTCTCGAAAGAAGCCTTCATTTGAGTCTTCTCAAGGACAAGCTGATCAACAATCTTCTTCCAAGCAATAGAAGGCTAAGGCATGCTAGAAGAAGATGAAACCTCTGACTCTCTCTGTCTCTTTGGCACTCGGACTTCAAGTAGCTCAATAAGTGCATCTTTGTCCTTAGACTCCAGTTGCAACTCCTCATGCTTCTTGCTCAAAGCATGAAAATGATCTTCCCACATATCCTTCTCTTGCTTCATCTTGGCGAGTGCGTTTTCTAACTCCTCTACATCTAGGTTAGGGAGAGTTAATGGCTCAACCACAACCATAGACATAGGTCTTTCACATGGATAAGGCATCTTCAATTCCAAAGCTCTCTTCTTCACCCAAAGAGTGTAAGCTTCCAAAGCTACACAATTGCACAAACCAAGCTCAGATCTTCCTTTCCTATGCACATTATGCCAAGCGCGCACAATCTTTTGCTTCAAATGTTGAGGATCTTTACCCTCTTGATATAAAAGACCTTCTAACAACATGTTATTAGGTTTGTCTCTCAAGGGGAACCCAAGTTGACGATGAGCCAAAGCAGGGTTGTAGTTAATTCCTCCTTGTGTACCAATGAGAGGCACATTAGAGAACTCACCACAACTATCAATAATATTCGAATTGCTAAATGACGGATCATACCAAACTATATCATCATTAGTGAGAGACATAAGTCTCTGATACCATCGTAGACATTGTTTGTTCTCCACAAAAGCAGGTGTTTGAGGCAAGTGCGAAATAAACCACTTGTACAGAAGAGGAATGCAACTGACAATGGTTCCACCACCCTTAGAATTCCTTAGATGCAAAGAGAAATACATGTCACCCAACAGAGTAGGCACAGAATTCACAATCAAGAAAAGTCTAATAACGTTAACATCAACAAAACCGTCAATGTCAGGGAACAAAGCTAATCCATAGATGAGCAACACAAAGATAGCTTCAAAATCGTCCACACTACCGGCTTGAGCAAAGGCAGTAGCTTCCTTGATGAGGAAATCAAACGACAACCCAAACAATCCTCCTTTCTTCACCCAATGAGCCTCTATCTCAGACTTCTTCAAGTGAATAACTTCAGCAATAAGATTAGATCAGGGAGTCTCCTTCAATCCACTAAAAGGTACTCTAATAGAAATGTGTATCCCCAAAAGATGAGAATACTCCTCCAATATAGGCACGAGCTGATAATCTGGGAAAGCGAAGCAACGGTATAGAGGATCATAAAACTGCACTAGCACACTCAAGAGTCCTTCAACCACATCAGCAGACAAGATAGACAGAATCTTCCCATGGCGTTGTTTGAAATCCAAGGGATCAATTACAAAAGATGCTAGCTTCCTTAACTCTTTCAAGTCGGGACATCTGAAACTGTACTTCTTAGTGTTACTTCATCCACAATCCATGGTCTGAAAATATTTGCAAATAATACCTCAGTTCCTTGAAATTTTCGTGTGATGAATGTTATGATGCGCATGAATGCATGGGTGCAACAATCACAAATAAGGGATCACACATAAGGCAAACAAACAAAGGTCAAGGGATGAATCAAGTCATTGTCAAGATCAATCATCCATTTTGGTGGATTATGGTTTACACCTTATCAACACCTAAGTTCCAGTGATATTGACAAGACTTGATTGGATCAACCAAGAATCAAGGGTTTGTTGTAAGTCACGAGCATGGAGTCAGGGTAAGAACCATCCCAAAGGAGTGAACTAAGGATAAAAACCTGTAGATCATGTTCTAAAAAGTTCCCAGAGTCTTAATTCCATCTATCGGATATTACAGGTTAAGATGACTGACTCATCGACCCATAATATTATCAAGAGAAACTCGTCTAAGTGTAGTATCGCGTAACAACTGTTATCAAGTCTACACTTAAACAGTCTCCACACTACGTCATAAATAGGCCAAGAGGGGGTAAATGTTATATGGTCCTCAACTTCTCGGACCCAAATTAGAGATAGTAATGCCTAACCACAAATACTTGTGTGACATTTCTAAATCTAAAAGAGTCTCCATTGAGCAGATGGATCTCAAGCCAACTTGTTTAGGACTACTCCACACAAGTCGAACATGACTATACCATCCTCCTATCTTAATTGCACTCAAGTTCAGGTCAGAACTTATCTCACCACTCAGAGATAACCAAGCACAACAAGCAGATTATATCATACAAATAAATATACATATATCACATATATACAATTATATACACACAAAAAAGTAGGATAAACCCACTGGAGACTACTCCGCAGCAGAGTCGCCACTTAATTTCTGTAGCGGTAAATTCACGATAATCAAGCTATGGATAAGCTAGAGATCAATAAAACAAAAGTCGCCACCGTGCTTTTATTGTTTCCAAGGAAAAAGGGAAAAGTACGAACGAAACCCAAAAGTAAGAAGTTTTCAAATCAAAACTAATAAAATGTCAGAGATTACAGGTAAGGGGGTTGGTTACACATAGGGAAGGTGTTAGCACCCAAAGTGTCCTAGGTACTCCTAGGGAGACCTTTTTTGTGTGCATATGTATTTTGTACAAATGGATGTATACAAACAAATAGAATGGAGGGATGAGAAAAGAATTCATTAATTATACTTTTGTGTTTAACAAGACCTTCGGACTTGTGGTTACGTACCAACATAAAAATAAGGGATCAAAACCTCGTAGTTTGTGATACGAATTTCAAAGTGGATGCATTACTTTTAATAAAAATTAAGTTTGAAAGGCACAAAGGCCTAAAAATGGTTTGAATGAGTTAATTCTTTTTGGCTTTTGAAAGTTTAAGTCAAGCATAATTAAGTTTATTTACAAGTTTGATTAAGAAAAAAAGTTTGAAAATGCAATGGCATAAGGCCAAAGTTTCTAGTTTGCAAAGTGGTCAAAGTTTAGAACAAAACTATTTCAATCAACGAAGATTTTTTTAAAAAGGAGGGAGAGATTTTGAAATTAAAGAAATGGGGAGGAGATGAAGAGACTAATCTCATGCACTAAATTAAAAGTTAAGAGTTGAAAAGATCTGACCAATGGGTAGCAATCCAATAGACAAGAATGTCATATAGAAACCCAAATTCCCTTGGACATTTACACAATGCACAATTATATCAATCTTGAAGAGCAAGGCATCAAATAAATATAGCCACATCCAAGCTTAGTCACTCCATGATCTTCTTCAAATTAGCCCATGTAGCAGATGAATTCCACAAATCACAGGTTCAAAATAACAACTTCATAATGATCATGATGCAGATGAACTCAAAAGGGGTCTTCAAAGATAAGCAGATGAAGTTTCAAATTGCAAGCACTTGGTTTCATAAAAGTTGGCATTGACCAAGTCCTTTAGCATAGGGATGTTGCCTAAATTCTAAGTCCGATTGTCCAAGATCAAGTCAACAGTCCACACAAAAGTTTTTTAGGTTTTTGTTGTTATTATGTACATTAATGGTCAAAGACCACACAAACAAACAAAATATACACAAACAAGCTATATCACACAATATGGTCCAAATGGACAAAGTGAAAATTGCATTAACATAAACAATTAGAATGGTATGAATAATGGAAAATGAATAAAGACTAAAATTAAATTGCATTAAAGTAAATGACTTGAAATTAAATGTTAGTTGTTAATGAGTTAGAAGTTAGTATTGCTTTGCTTTTACTTTTGATTTTAGGTCATTCTTTGGAGAACACTCAACCCACTTATCACAAGCATGGATCCTTGAACCAAGACATCTTCCAAAGGAAGGAAAAAAGGCCAAGTTTTCACATAATACCATGAAAGAGAGGAGACTTAGAATCTCACTAACTAGAATGTTATGCCTTTTGTGTCAAAATTTAGCGCTATGTTCAGCAATCGTAATTTGACTTATGTAGAAGTCACAACTATTTGAGGTCGGGCAATAGAATTTTGGTGTTAATGCATGTTAGAGATATAGTATAATGAACTATGCTCATGAAACATACCACATACAAAAAACAATATGCAAAAGAGGTGGCCTAATCTCGTCCATACTTATGTTGATTTTGCAATCAACTAGCCTTATGACTTAGAGATATCATAGGTCAAATGAGATGAATGCGTAAAGAATCGGAAATAGATGAAGAGGGAGGGAATGGATCAAAACTCAAATTGGACAAAGGAGGACTTTTACCAAATTAATATCATTCATTCATTTTGGGAGATGGAATGTACATTCCATCAATCCCCTAAATCCAATGATATTAACTTAACAAAGTCAAATCAACCTTGACCAAGGCCCAACAACATAAGTCAAACTTACACAAACCATCACAAGAGGTCGACACAATTATTTGGCATTTATTCAAATTTAAAATACTAAAATAAGGCATTTAAACTAAATATGGTTTGTCAAATTCCTAAAACCTCATCAAAACACCAAAGAAATGGCCATGAGATTTATCATAGGTCAAACAAGGTCAAAGGACCTTGGAGAATTTTTAAAGACTTAAAAGTATTTTTAAACAATTAAAAATATTCACAAAATCAATTAAATCATGAAAAATATTAATAATGATCCAAAAAAGAATTTTAATTCAAAATATGAAAGAGGAAACTATTTGAATTTTTTCGGTGAAACCCTCATATTTTTTGGATCAATATTGAAATTAATATGAATTAATGAAAATAAAATAAATTAAATGAAATTCAAATAATCAGAAAAAACGTGAGCTACTCGATCTATCTCATGAATTGAGGTAGCAGATCAAGTGGCTGAGGACGCGCAATCCACCATGCACTTGAGTCAACTGTCCACACGCGTGCTAATCAGCATATACGCTTGTGATTAAAACATTTTAGCTAGATCATATGGCTGGGAGACGTGCCAACACACCGCCGGAGCCAGAGCTCCGGTCTTCTTCTCCTATGGACCTCACCGGACTGGTCCACCCTCAACCATCACCAAAATAAAAAAGGAGGACATGATCTGAAAGAAAAAATGACGTAGAGCATGAATCTGGCCTCAATTTTAACTAACTCCACATATATAGAAAGATATGAGGAGTTAAATTTTGAGGTGTGTCAACTGAGTTGCTTCAATTTGACCTCTAAGTAACTCAATCTTCTTGCCTACATTGGTAGGACTTCAGACAACCAAAGATCCAAGAGAATTGAGTAGAATTGAGTGAGAATCAAAGAGATGAAGTTTTCTAAGAATTACCTTCAATGCTATGCAGAACTTGGTGTTGCTTGCTTCAACCTTGATCTGATCACACTTGAGAAGCTTGCAGGAGAGGTTTAGCAATGGTACAAATCTTTGGATCCTGGAATTCTTGAATCTCCAAACAGTGAGATTCAAACTCAATTTTCAAGTTAAAAATTCTCATCTTTTCCTTTGAAATGTGAGGGTTTGAATTGGGTGGCAAAGCTGGCGCATAAGGTGTCTTTGAATTGAGCTCCAAGGGCCTGTATTTATAGCAATTGGGACTGATATTTGCGCACTTGTAAAATTGCTAAATTTGGTAATTTCATGCACAAGCTTGCGCGAGCGTGTACATGCCCATAAAGCAATCCATTATGATCCATATCCAACAGTTCTGAAGTTCAAATGAGGCTTGAGTGGCAAGGCAATGATATGTGGAGTATTGGACATTTGATTTTCTCCAATGATGCAGCTCTGTTAAAGCCATGTGCAGACCTAACAATCTTTATCCAAAATGCATGAGCTTAGGTTCTTTGGAAAGCTTAGATCAAGGGGAACAAGTTTAATGTTGAAAATTTTTTCATATGGAACTTGGATCATAGTGAATTTTGAGGTGGAAGTTTGGAAATTTTAACATGTTGAAATTTTTTCTAAGTGTCAAGCCATATATCTCAATATTCCACCTTGCTTAACTTTTTATATGAGATTTAAATGATAAAAGTGTCTTCATAAAATTGTCCTCAAAATGGTCACCAATTTCATATCATTTGGATTTAGAATGATAGAGTTATGCATTTTTGAAGTTTGGAAAAATCACTTGTTCAATGATATATGTAAAAAATGACCTATAATGTATCCTCATATCACATGCTCATAAAAGTTGAATTAGCTCTCACTCCAAACATCAAAGTTGAATTAGACATCTTGAATTTGATTTTGCAACTTGGAAATCGTTCATCTCATAAAAATTGAGCAAGTTATGACCTTGGGAAGTTGACTTTCAAATTAGGGTTTAGACAAAATGACCTATAATGTTTCAACATAGGAAATGATTTTACAAGCAAAACTAGATCTAGGGCTCAACATGAAAGTTGTTTGTAATGTTATTTAGAGAAACTTTTCTCTTGGAATCATTTTCATATGGTGAAAAGTGTAGGAGATAGGGTCTAGGGAGACCCAGTTTTGATAAGATGAATTCATCTGGCCAACCACCATCAACCAACTTGCTAACCTTCAATTATATTTACTTTATTGGCTCATGGTAGATCACATATGCATAAGATTATGGATTTTGAAGTGTCCATTTAGAAATTTGAT
Organism: Lathyrus oleraceus; assembly: GCF_024323335.1. Lineage (NCBI taxonomy): Eukaryota > Viridiplantae > Streptophyta > Magnoliopsida > Fabales > Fabaceae > Lathyrus > Lathyrus oleraceus. Next base: position 135,909,115 of record NC_066582.1, on the reverse strand, counting down.
CAATTGTCGAGATAGCTTATTGGAGAAGTTACTCAAGATACCCAGTCAAACTAGGGTTTCCAAGGCAAATCACCCTCAAACTCTTGAAGAATACTTGATCAATATAACATGTAGGACTCATTGGGACTCATATATATGGTGCTTGTAACCATTTGTGGATCAATACATGGGTGTGCTATCTGTCCTGAGGGTCTCAAAGCCTAAATATGAACTTGATAAATCAATGGGATCACACCCTACCTACAAAAGAGTTAGGCAAATGCAAAGACATATTTTTGGTATTTTGGTTAGTGAAATGATAAAATACAAGTATGATACAATCACATGGTACTTGGTGATCTCTCCCAAAACAAACCCAATGAAAGAGGGGCAAGGAGAATGACAAGGTATGATCCCAATGCTGATGCATATGATGAAGTTGCATGAGGGATCTTAGGGTCAAAATTGGGGTCTTACAATTGCTTTCTCGATTTTATGCACAGGTTGTGACTATCTCACTCATTTTGTGCTAAGGGATAACCATTCTAAATTTGTGATTCCATCCTCTTGAGAGGTATATGATATGATTGATCACTAGATGGGATATTCTCCTTCTGAAATTTGAATGCAAGTCTAAACTAACTGAAGACTACCCTGCCCCTGGTTAAACATGAGGGTTTGTATATAAAAAAAGAAACTCCTACTTCAAGGCCCAAAGGGGTTGACTAGGGATTAACTTCCTTATATCTCCGGTGTTTAGAGATTGAACAATGCCTTACATCATCATCATAGTCTTATTCAAAAGCATACAGGCAACGATCTTGCGTATTTTGATTTGCATCATTCTCTTTTGATTTTATTTGACAAACAGTTTGATACTGATAAATAAAATATGAGTGAACACGAATGAATTTAAGCAAAACATGCTCGTTTATTCCATTATGATCATTATTCAAAACAGACAAGTTCACAATTGAACAATACATTGACATACAAGAAAATAATACAAATGAAGAGATTGAAAAACGACATGATTATTCTTCTGCATACGCCATCTCAATTCTTGATCATCTTTCGTCAATGGTTGCACTCAACCTTTTCGGTCTTGACATTAAGCCCTTCTTTGGTGAAAGTCAGAATCTTCTGATTTATAAGTTCCTGTACCCTAGCTTTGAAAACCCATCAATCCTCGATAGAATGGCCCTTATGCCCAGCATGATAAGCACATGAGGCATTAGGGTTGTGCTTTGTATGTGTCGCACCTCGAAAAAATGATAATGTGATCCCTCACGATGGAACGCGGAAAAATGTTGTTCGAAACAGAGTCGCCACCGAACTTTATTTATCCCAATGAAGGAATAGGAAAATATCGAGAAAACCTTTAGGAAAATAGAATAATGGTCGTCGCACCCATATTCGGATTTGGGAGTCGATTACGCAAGGGGAAGGTATTAGCACCCCTCACGTCTGTTGTACTCAACGGGAACCTTTTAGTCTGATTTTGCTATCTGAATGTTAATTGGTTGTTATTTGCTTGCTTCGAGTAATTAGAATTGATGATAAATATGGATGAAGACCTCAGGAGGGGGGAAATGGGAGGTTTTTTATTAGTGTGCTCGCAAAGATACAACAATCTCCTGCCTACGTATCCTTATGGTGCAATAAGGAAATCAGAGCATTCGTAGTTCGGGCACTACGAATAATTGGTGCGTTTTGTTTGATGAACGACTGTGTAGGTCGGCGTTCTAAAGGCTAAACGCTGGCTTGTCTACTCTCGGCGGAGGCTTAAGCACGGGTTTGTTGTGCGTATTAGAAAGGATTAATAGTGTTCTTGAAAAGGGTTTTGGTCACGCGGGGGTGACAAGTTGAATTGATGTGTTTGGGTGTTTTGGTTTGGTTTCGATCGCGCGGGGCGAGAAATTAGATTTAATTTATTTGAGATGTTTTTGAAGAACGACAAAAGATTGAGCAATGTGGTGCACACCAATCGTTCAATTCTTTCGAGGAATAACAAGGCGGCCGCCTTCTACTCCTTTTTCGTTCGAATTATTTTGAAAGTTTGTTTGTGGATGTTGAATGTGTACGGTAGTGAGGCGTACGCCTCCTACTTGCTTATTCAAAGAATAATGAGGTGTGCGCCACTTATTCCTTTATCCAAGTTTAATTAACATGTATTAACCGGAAGTCGATGATTTGTGTAATATGGCGAGCGCCAATTATTCAAATAATCGAGAGATAGTGAGGCGAACGCCTCCCGTCTTTTATCGTCCGAAATTTAATTTAAAAAAGATATGTTTTTAGATGTTGTATAGGAAAATTATTTGAATTTGAATTGGTAGGTTTTGAAAAGTCGATGATTTGAGCAATGTGACGTGCGCCACTCGTTCAAATAATCACAGGATGGTGAGGAGAACACCTCTCATTCTCAATTGAAGTTTAAGTTAAAGTTTATTTTATGAATTTGTGTTTGATCTAAAAGGTGATTTGAATTCATTTGATTGCGTTTTAATTTGACGACGAGAATTCGATCAATATGACGTACGCCAATTATTCGAATAACCGAAAGATAGTGAGGCGAACGCCTCCCATCTTTTTATCATCGGAAATTTAGAATTTAGAATGTTTTAGAAATCATATTAATTTTGAAAAAATGATTTGAATAGTGTGGTTGAAGTTTTAAACGGGTGACAAGAGTTCGAGTAATATGGCGTACGCCAATCATTCGATCACTTGGGAAATAATGAAGCGAACACTTCTTATATCCTTTTCACCCCCAGTTTAAGTTATAAGAGAATTTATATTTGATTTTAAAAAATGATTTGAATTTATAAGTTTTTTAGGATTCTAATTGAATGACGAAAATTCGAGCAATGTGGCGAACGCCAATTATTCGAATAATCGAGAGATAGTGAAGCGGATGCTCACTATTCCCCTTTTCATCCAAGAATTAATTTAAAATAAAATCTTTTAGAGTATATGGATAAAAATATTTGGATTCGACCTAAAACAGAGTTAGTCGTAAAAAGTAATTTGGTCAAGATTAAATGGCTAATTGAAATAAATTTGATTAGCTAATATAGTCAATATTAATTAATAGTCAAACAACGAAATTAACAAAATAAATTTAAAAGGATTAACTACTAAAAATTGATCAATTTAAACGTGTTTCAATTAACCTAATCAAAAGGGTGTTCAAAGTAAAAAAATTGATATAAATTAGTGAAAATTCGATTGGGCTTGAAAAATATGAGGCCTATTTAATATTGTTGGGGCTGAGGGTGGGAATAAAAGATTCCCAATGATTCATAAGGCCCATTCGAGTATGGCCCAATCCAACTCTTAAACCATTATTCATAATAAAAAAAATGTTGAGTGAATGAAGATGGAACGCTGCGTCTCCCGTGATTTACTTTTCGTCTTCCCAACAAAACCCAACGGTCACTTAACAGTAAATGCCTCAAAAAACAAGCTAATAATAATTTCAAATAATAAATAAAGCAGCATTGCCGAGACCTAGTACCGCTGGCTATTACCAAGATGGGATTTAAATACAGTAGTGATTCAGTACTGAATGCATCATAAATGAAAATATATCTTTATTACATGGAAATATTTGCTCATAAATTGAAATAATTCATTCTCCTTCTTATCCTTTCTCACCTTCAACCTTCGCTTCTTTTACACGCATATACTTTATTCTAACCGAAAAGAAAAAAAAAGCTAAGTGTTTAAGGTACCCGATGAACACCCTTCGGTGTTCATCCTTAAACAAGTCCAGATTCGATCAAATGTAGCAAGAAACTCAAAAATTCCAACACACGAAAAATGATTGCAACCCTCTAATACTTCCAAACCCTCGATTGGATTTAGTCAGTCACGATTTTAAATCAGCAAATATGAACCTTGAAAGAAAGTTTAACCTAGATTCTAAATCATTTTCTACACCATAATCAACAACTAAGATCCACAAATTGAAGCATGAGTTATGGGATATGCAAAACAACTATGATATCGAAGCATTATCAAGCAAAAGGAAAGAATTTTCACCGGAGGATCGTAACTCCGGCGAAGGTCCGACGACCACGAATACCTTCGGTAAGTTCTTTCAATAATATTTTTCTTCTCTATTCGTTGCTTCGCCTCTCTTCCTTCTACTCCACGTTCCTCTATCTGTATGATTATCGATGTCCTGTTGCTATTAGTGTAGTGGTTTTTAGCTCAGACTTGTTGAGATTCGGTGTGAAATCTCAATAAGCTTAGAAATTTTAGAGCTCTAATAAGTGTTTTGGGCTCTTTTCTGCAGAGTAACGGTGCAAAAATTTTCTTCTTCTTTTCAGGGATTGGCATGCTCCTTATATAGGACGAAAAAATGGTTGCTCCAAATCATGAGCTGTCAAATCTATCAAGATCATTCCGTTAGGGGGAAAAATTCCCCTCTGGATTTGGTGGGGACCAAAATGATTGTGGTAAGTGTGAATTTTGTCTGTGGTGGAATCTCAATGATGCGTGACCATTTGCAGCAGTAAAATGTATACCTGTTATGGTAAGAAATGTAATTCTTACTGTTTACATAGAACTTGATTTTTTACCGGCTCGTGATACTTTAAACCTTCTTTAACCGTAGGATTTCCCAAGCCCTTTCTGTTGTTTACTGTCATAAGGATTTATCTCATTCTGACTTGAGCTGATGCACCAATTTGCTGCTTGAGGAAGTGTGGATCTTACAAGAATTTGATTAACATCTACTTTGTTCTGGCTGTTTATTTGTTTACATTTTCTTTTTGCATTAGTTGTCTATCGATCAGATGTGATTTTGGTGTATTGTAGGGTACTATTATGCATTGATATGGATTGGTTGGATCCTTATTGTCCTATTAGAAATGCTTGATCTTTATCCTGCACAATCAAAACACGGTGGCATAATCTTCACGGCTCAGAAGATCAATGTGCACCTGATCCATTACAAGTCACGCCCTTTGGCTTACTGTATCCTTCTGGTGGAGGGACCTCATAGTTCTGGCGGTTAATCTCACGAGGTCCGGAAAATGAATGGCGGGGCACAAAATCCTTTAGAACCAGAGGAGCTTCAAATCTTTCCATTCTATAGTCAGAATTGGATGCCACTCTAAAACCAGGCAGATTACCCTGGTCCTTCTGATCTTTCTTTTTTTGTATTTTCTAGGGCCAACATTGAAGGTTCATCAACCTCTTCTTGAACATAAGCCTCTTCAAATGCATAACCAGTGGCATACACATCCTCATCCTCGGCATGAGTTCCTCAAGTGAACCAATGCCAAAACCAGGAGCAGTTTTTCCTGACTTAAAATCAAAAAGACTGTCTCTTTTGGAAAAGTTGTTGCTGTGCCCCAATCCCGCTTTGCTGGATAGGCGTGACCTTTTCATCTCTCTAAACTCAGGAGCGTGTTTATAAGGATCAAAACCTAATCCATACAGGTCTTGCTTTGGGTTGAGTACGTAAACTGGTGTGCTCTTAGAAGACTGAGCATCATTATTCACAGGCTGCTCGGGGAAGTTTTCGATATCATCCTTGGTAGGCTCAGACTCGGTAACCTTCACTTTTGTATCATCTAAAAAAAATGGTAAGAAAGCCTTCCGAGTTTGTCTTCTTGCATCATAGAGGACATCAGCATGTGAATCTTTAATTGAACGCCCTCGACTCCATCCCATCTTCATCAGCAGTTTCACCCCTACGAACTCTGTGGCTGGAATAACTAATTCATCAGGAGCAGGACCGGGAATTATGGATGCCCTTTGCTTTTGTTCCTTCTAAGCTTGTTCGCGAGCCACTTCAGCAGCTGTGGATCCAAAAGTGTCAAACTGGGAAGATGTTCCCAAAAGCTGACCTTCCAAATCAGCTTTCTCGTCATCATCTAGAAACTTCCACATGCTCTCTTCATGTTTATGGTCTAGTTTTTCTAATGATGGTATACAACAATATTGTTTGGAAGAATGTGGTTGATTCCAGTTATATGGTAATGCTTAGGTTATGTACTTTGGTCATTGTATTGTGTATGTCAACATGTGAGTTGGTTTCTGGTTGTAATGAGAATGGACAAGGTTTATGTGTTTTGGTTATAATAATTTATGTAATATAATTTTGGCTTTTGAAATGAACATGGTTTGTATTATCTTGTGTATGGAAGTGTAAGAAATATTGGATTAATGCTTTAATGATCAAGGTTCAAGAAAACAATGAATGCTTATGGTTTAAAAAGATTTGAAAAGGAACATGAGAATGACTAAAAATGGTTGTTAGCTAAAGGGTTGACCTTGGTTAACCGGTTGACCAAAAGGTCAACGGTTGACAAAAGTCAACACTTCATTAACATTTCCGAATTTTATATCTTTTCATGTAATGAACAATGGAATGTAACCTAATAGCTAGTTGCATGAGATCTTGGCCATGAATTTGATATTGTAATGCACGAATTTTGATATGATCTTTGAAATGTATGATTTAGACATGGATTGTAAATGAACTAAGAACATGACTTGAACTAAACAACTAATCATGAATCAATGGATACCGTTTGGCGATGAAACATAGACCTAGCAAGGGCAAAAACAAACAAAGACTATGACATGACCCAGGACTCATGGATCAAACACCAATTACATGCAGTGAATTTGTGACAAATAACCTGGTGAAATGGATTTAAACAAAACATAAGTGAGCTATGATGATCAGATGAAAGTTTGTTGGGCCATGGATTTGGGGTTAGAACTAACAGTCATAAGATGCACATGTGAGAGCATAAAATCAATGGGCTTAAACCAAAGACATAAAATGAATGGCTATGCCCTAAAGATTGCTTGAGCGACCCCAGCAAAAATGAAATCCACTTATGAACGATGAAGAATTTAGGAGAACCTACAGTTGCGAACCCATCCAAAGGAAACTAGACATGATTAGGGTCTGTGATACTTTGATCAAGTGGAGATCCCCGAGTCTTGAGTGTATGCACCATGCTCCTCTAGTTGTGGATGTTTGACAAAAGGTTAAAAAATACCCGGACAAAATTGGGGTATGACAGCTGCCCCTATTTAATTATCTTGAACTAGAAGGCAAGAATGACAACGGTCTTCATACATTCGTGGTGGAAGGTAATTAAATACAAAAGACCCAAATTTTGTCCTCTGAAATGCAATGGAGAAATGCAGAAAGAAAATGCAATGAGTTCTAATAGCACCAAGGTGTTGGGTTTAGAACGTCAAATCAATGTCAACCCTCAAGTCGACATTCAAATCTTGCAAAGGTCATTTTTGATGTAAAGACAAAAACTGAATAGGTTTTCTGGCACCAAAAGGATGATAGTGGAGTTAATTGTCATCACCAAAAGGATGATAGTAAACCAAGCTTTTAAGGAGAGTCATCACCAAAAGGATGATGGAATACCAAGCTTCAAAGAGAATCATCACCAAAAGGATGAAGTCCATTACCAAAAGGACAATGGTTAAACCGAGCTTCAAAAATAGTCATCACCAAAAGGATGATGGTTACAGTGGCTACAACAAAGATCGCTATCACCAAAAGGATGATGGTAAGATCAACACCAAGTCTCGCTATCACCAAAAGGATGAAGGTTAAACACAATCCAAAGATTTCCATCGCCAAAAGGATGATGTCCGTCATCAAAAGGATGATGGTTATTCTGATAAAGCTTTTCATTACCGAGAGTATAACATCAAGGCTACCACGAAAAGGATGACAGTTAACTCATCAACTTCAAAGATCATCGTCACCAAAAGGATGAGGGTAAGATTCAACCATAAAACTTGTTATCACCAAAAGGATGACAATAATTCAACGAACACCAATGATCACCGTCACCAAAAGGATGAAGGTAAAGTCATACAACAAACTTGTTGTTACTAAAAGGATGATAATAAGTCGAAACTCAATGATCACCATCACCAAAAGGATGAAGATAAGTTACAAGACAAAACTTGTTACCACCAAAAGGATGACAATAAGTCAAAACAATCACCATCACCAAAAGGATGAAGGTAAAATTAAAACAGAACTTGTTACCACCAAAAGGATGATAATAATTCACGACACCTTAAATGATAACCACCACCAAAAGGATGAAGGTAAGAGCAAAACTTTAAAACTTGTTATCACCAAAAGGATGACAATAAGCACATAACTCAAATGATCACCATCACCAAAAGGATGAAGGTCAGATAAAAGACGAAACTTGTTACCACCAAAAGGATGATAATAAGTCAACAACCCAAATAATCACCATCACCAAAAGGATGAAGGTAAGACCAACAACAAAACTTGTTACCACCAAAAGGATGATAATAAGTCAATAACTTCAAATATCACTGACACAAAAAGGATGACAGTAAGATCAAACAAACAGAACTTGTTATCACCAAAAGGATGATAATAAGGACATAACTTCAAAACTTGTTATCACCAAAAGGATGATAACAAGCCGAAACAAACTTAATGATCGCCATCACCGAAAGGATGAGGGTAAGATCAAAATAAAACTCGTTATCACCAAAAGGATGATAATGAGTCCATAACTCAAATGGTCACCATCACCAAAAGGATGAAGGTAGGTTTAAACAACAAAACTTGTTACCACCAAAAGGATGATAATAAGTCGATAACTTTTATTGGTCACCGTCACCAAAAGGATGAAGGTAGGATCGAACAACAAAACTTGTTATCACCAAAAGGATGATAATAAGTCGACAGTCACCATCACCAAAAGGATGAAGGTACTACAAACAACAGAACTCGTTATCACCAAAAGGATGATAATGAATCAACAATCACCATCACCAAAAGGATGAAGGTGAGATCATAACTTCGAAACTTGTTACCACCAAAAGGATGATAATATGTTATAATAACTTCAAATATTGCTGACGCCAAAAGGATGACAGTAAGATTAAACAACAAAACCGGTTATCACCAAAAGGAAGATAATCAAGTCGAACTAGACGTCATCACCAAAAGGATGATGATTAGGCATAATAACAAAGATCACCATTAACAAAAGGATGATGGTTGAACCAAAATGACAAGGATCCTTATCATCATAAGGATTGCCGACACCAAAAGGATGACGGTAGGCTGCAATTATTGTAAAGGTCGCCATTCACCAAAAGGATGAAGGTTAGACCCAAAACTTCAAGGATCGCCGACACCAAAAGGATGGCGGTAAGATCAAACGACAAAACTTGTTACCACCAAAAGGATGACAATAAGCTTAATAACGATAGGTCTCCATTCACCAAAAGGATGAAGGTTGAACCAAAACATCAAGGATCTTCGACACCAAAAGGATGACGGTAAGATCAAACGACAAAACTTCTTACTACCAAAAGGATGACAATAAGCTTTAATAATGAGAGGTCGCCATTCACCAAAAGGATGAAGGTTGGACCAAAACTTCAAGGATCTTCGACACCAAAAGGATGACGGTAAGATCATGACCAAACTTGTTACCACCAAAAGGATGACAATAAGCTTTAATAATAAGAGGCCGTCATTCACCAAAAGGATGAAGGTTGGACCAAAACTTCAAGGGTATTCAACACCAAAAGGATGACAGTAAGATCACAAATGACAAAACTTGTTACCACCAAAAGGATGATAATAAGCTTTAATAGTGAGAGGTCGCCACTCACCAAAAGGATGAAGGTTGGACCAAAACTTCAAGGATCGCCGACACCAAAAAGATGACGGTAAGATTGAACGACAAAACTTGTTACCACCAAAAGGATGACAATAAGCTTTAATAATGAGAGGTCGCCATTCACCAAAAGGATGAAGGTTGGACCAAAACTTCAAGGATCTCTGACACCAAAAGGATGACAGTAAGATCATAATTGTCAAGGTAGATCACGAATATCACCTCAATTTTGACTAACTCCTCACATATAGAAAGATATGAGGAGTTAAAATTTGAGGTATGTCAACTAAGTTGCTTCGATTTAACCTCTAAGAAACTCAATCTTCTTGCCTACATTGGTAGGACTTCAGACAACCAAAGAATCAAGAGAATTGAGCAAGATTGAGAGAGAATCGAAGAGATGAAGTTTTCTGAAAATTACCTTCAATGCAGTGCAATTCTTGATGTTTCTTGCTCCAAACACGACTTGATCACACTTGAGAAGCTAGCAGGAAGTGATTGATGAGGTTGTAAGGCTTTGGATCCTGGAGTTTTTGAATCTCCAACAGTTGAGATTCAAACTCAAATTTAAAGTTGAAATTTATCAAATTTTCCTTTGGAATGAGAGGGTTTCAATGGGGGAGCAAAGCTGGCGCGCAAGGTGTGTTCAATTCTGAGCAGAAGGGGCTCTATTTATAGCTGCAGCAAGTGATAATTGCACCTTCAAATTCACTTTCCAAAATTGGCAATTGATGATGCATGGGTGCATGGGTGTGTACAGGCCCATGAGATCATTGCTAAAGGTCCACAAATGAGTGTGAGAGGGTCTGAAATCAACTTGGATTGCAAGGCAAGTGTGTGTGAAGATTTAAAGTTTGATCTTTGTCAAATGATGATACCATGTTCATGCCATGCGCAGCCCTTGAAATTCTTGTCCAAAATGGATGAACTTGGACTTTTTGGAAAGGTTAGATCAAGAGGAATAACTTTCATGTTCAACACTTTTCAATTTGAACCCTGTATCATGATGAATGTTGAGGTGGAAGTTTGTAAATTTCAACATGTTGAAATTTTTTCTAAGTGTCAAGCCATACATCTCAATATTCCACCTTGCTTAACTTTTTATGTGAGCTTCAAATGAGAAAAGTGTCTTCATAAAAGTTATATCTCTTTCAAAGACATTAAAAATGGTCACCAATTTCATGTCATTTGGATTTTAAGTGATAGAGTTATGCATTTTTGAAGTTTGGAAAAATCACTTGTTCAATGGCATAGGTCAAAGGTGACCTATAATGTAGCCTCATATCACATGCTTATAAAAGTTGAATTAGGTCTCACTCCAAACATCAAAGTTGACATAGACATCTGGAATTTCATTGTGCAACTTGGAAATCTTTCATCTAATAAAAATTGAGCAAGTTATGTCCTTGGGAAGTTGACTTTCAAATTAGGGTTTAGACAAAATGACCTATAATGTTTCAACATAGAAAATGATTTTCCAAGCAAAACTAGCTCTAGGTCTCAACATGAAAGTTGTTTGAAATGTCATTTAGAGTAAGTTTGCACTTGGAATCATTTTCATATGGTGAAGATTGTAGGAGATAGGGTCTAGGGAGACCCAGTTTTGATTAGATGAATTCATCTGGTCAACCACCATTAACCAACGTGTTAACCTTCAATTCTCTTGACTTTCTAGGCTCATGGTAGATCATATATGAATAAGATAATGAAATTTGAAGTGTCTCTTGAGAAATTTGATCAATTGGTGAGATAGCTTGTTGAAGAAGTTACTCAAGATACCTAGTCAAATTAGGGTTTCCAAGGCAAATCACCTCCAAACTCTTGAAGAAAACTTTACCAATATAACATATAGTAATCATTGGGACTCATATATGATGCTCATAACCATTATTGCATCAATTCAATGGTTGTGCTTTTTGTCATGAGGGTCTCAAACCCTAGATGTGAACTTGATAGATCAATGGAGATCATGTCCTACCTACAAAAGAGTTAGGCAAATGCAAAGACATATTTTTGGTTTTTTGGTTAGTAAAATGATAATATACAAGTATGATACAATCACAAAGTACTTGGTGATCTCTCCCAAAACAAACCCAATGAAGGAGGGGTAAGGAGGATGCCAAGGTATGATACCAATGCTAATGCTTATGATGAAAGTGCATGAGGGATCTTAGGGTCAAAATTGGGGTCTTACACCTTGCATTCGCATATCCCAAAAAAAAATCCTGAACATGCATCGACATCTTGCATACATAACATCGCATCATAAGTATCTTCTGAAATTCACACCTCGTCTTGTACTTAAGAATGATTCGTCAAACTTTAGAACTTCCCAACCATTGTTGGAGATTTTCCCCAGTAAATTCGATACTCATTCCCAAGATTTCTCCCAAAGTAGAGTCGGGTATTCTAGCCGTTGCTAGGAATCATCGTTGAACTGCTTTGTTTCCTTTGAAAGTTCTACCCATAAGAGTTAAGTATTCTAGTTGTTGCTAAGAATCGTCGTCGAATTTCTTCTCTCCCCTACAGAGTCAGATATCTCAGTCGTTGCTGAGAAATTTCATTACATTTTTATTTATCCCCAACTAGGGTCATATATTCCTAGTATTCGCTAGGAATCGTCACTAAACTTCTTTCCCCATCATAAGTCAGATGTTCCATCTTTGTAAGGAATCATCACTGATCTACTCTCTTCCCCAGCTAGAGTCAGCTATTCCAGCTATTTCTAGGAATCATGATTGAACTTTCAATCCTCTTCATACGGAGTCAGATATTCCATTTGTTGTAAGGAATCGTTATTGGACTATTTCATCTCCCCAACAAACGTCAAGTATTCCATCTGTTGCTAGGAATTGTCACTGAACTTCTATATTTCCTCAACAGAGTCAGGTATTCAAGTCGTTGCTCAGAATCATCGACGTACCCTTTTGAAAAGTTTATCTCCAAACAGAGTCAGGTATTTCTAGTCATTACTTGGAATCTTCGCTAAACTATTTGGGTTTATGTCCCCATTCAAGTTAGTTATTCCAACCTTTGCTAAGAATCATCATTGAACGACTTTGTTTCCCCACAGACTCGGGTATTCTAGTTGTCGCTAAGAATCGTCATCATACCATGTCATTCTCTCTAGCTGAGTCGGGTATTTCAACTGTTGCTAGGAATCATCATTGTACCCATATATCATCCCCCACCGAGTCAGGTATTCTAGTAATTGCTAAGAATCATCGTAGAACTCACTTGTTTGATCCCTGGTAGATGTCACGTATTCCAACCGTTGCTAGGAATTATCACTGAATATATATTTCCCCATTATACTTAGGTGTTCCATCTTTGTAAGGAATCGTCGCTGATCTACTCTCTTCTCCAGCTAGAGTCAGGTATTCCAGCTATTGCTAGGAATCATGACTTAACTTTCAATCCTCTTCAGACGGAGTCAAGTATTCAATCCTTTGTAAGGAATCTTCACTGGACTATTTGATCTCCCCAACAGACGTCGGGTATTCCATTCGTTGCTAGGAATCGACACTGAACTTCTATATTTCCTCAGCATAGTCAGGTATTCTATTCATTGTTAAGAATCGTCAATGTACCCTTTTGAAAAGTTTATCTCCAAAAAGAGTCAGGTATTTCTAGTCATTGCTTGGAATTTTCGCTGAACTATTTGGGTTTATGTCCCCAGTCAAGTTAGGTATTCCAACCTTTGCTAAGAATCATCATTGAACGACTTCTTTTCCCCACAGACCTGGGTATTCTAGTTGTCGCTAAGAATCGTTATTGTACCGCATTATTCTCTCCAGCTGGGTCAGGTATTCTAGTCGTTGCTAGGAATCATCACCGTACCCATATATCATCCCCCACTGAGTCAGGTATTCTAGTCATTGCTAAGAATCATCATGGAATTCACTTGTTTGATCCTTAGTAGATGTCAGGTATTCCAGTCATTGCTAGGAATCGTCACTGAATCTATATTTCCCCATTAGAGTTAGGTGTTCCAGCCATTGCTAGGAATCACTGTTATTTTTCTCCCCGACCATTGCTAGGGGAAATCACCCTTCTCTTTTGCTGAAATTCTCATTTCCCGATGGAGTTTCTTCCCTACCCTTCTTCTTAGAGTTTTTGGCATTAAACTTTCCTCTTTGAAGAGATACTTATGTTGCATACATCATATTGAATGCATAATCATCATAACCATATACAATCCCCAACAAATCATAACACTCTCATCCCCAACAGGGAAAATTTCTGGTTACTCCTTTTAGTATTTAATCCTCTCCTACCTTGAACGTATTAGAATCCGTTGTTATCCAAGCATTCATGTCCGAGAAGATTAAATTGGGGAATCTGTCATACCCTAAAATTACCATTCCTCCACATCATTCTCTTGAACCCTAATACATGAGCATACATCTTATACATATCATCTCATATGCATTTGTACTTAATGACCCTCAATAATCCATAAACCCAAGGCATGTGATTCATCAGTGAAACCTCAAGACCCTTTGGCCATGTTAAGGTATACCCAAGCCACCTTAACCCTAATATTTATCATCAAGCATCCAACAAAGCTTGGAGTATAATTTAATAAATCTCACTCACTCTCCAAAACCCTAATTGGATGGTGAGTCCCCATTGAAGACACATCAAGATTCATCTGGTCACCCAAGGACCTAAACCCTAGCTCTTGACCCTCAGTGGCTTGTACAAGTCATGATTTACTGTGTGCCTTGACCATACCAATGAGGTCCCCTAATATCCAAACATTGTTCATGTCACAACTCTTTGAATCACCTCAATACATATCTTACACCTCAAACCCCTAATTTAATTGGCTATGGCTCTTAATAAAATTTGTGGTCCAAGAAACCCTAGTTTGTGCAATCTCTTGATTCTTTGCTTGACCCCATTTAACCATCCCATCATTCAAAAAATCATTAACCTTCAATTCAAGTAATTTTTAACAATTTCCCCTAAAATAAACATCTATTCCACCATGGGATAATGCCTTTGTTTTGGTCTTTGATTCATCATTTTCAATGATTTGGTTCACCCATGAACATGACCTAAAATCATCCCACAAATCTCCAAGACTCATTTTCCATCATGATATGATCATATGAGCTTAAAACATCCACCATTGTGCCTTGAAAATCAAGAAATCACAAAGTCACATTTTTAGGTCATGTTGGTTGGTCACATTTTGGCAAGAATGGCATCTAGCAAGTTCCAAAGTCCGCAACTTTTTGATCTTACAAGCTTTTCAAGATCTTATTTGAGTAAAATTTCCTAATTAAGTCCTCTCCAACTTTGTTTCAAGGTCCAACACCTAATTCATTGACAAGGACCTCAATTTTTGCATTGGCCAAGATGGTCCAACATGCCTACCATGCCCTAAAACATGACCAAGACCACCACTTTACCACATTTCCATTTCCGAATGACAACTACTTTTGACATGGTTCTTTTTGCATATGATAAAGGACATGGAAAGGAATATTTGGCACGGGATTCATTCAAAATGCACGAGCTAATTTCATTTGGCCTTGGTTCAAAGATTGGAAATCATCCTAATGCACAAACCAGACCAAGTCAGACAGATTTTTCAATTTGATCCACCAAGTTCTCAAATCACTTTGTTTTGACCCCATTTTACCCAAAACACATTGCAAAGCACATCAGGACAAGATTAAAAGTCAACTTGGATGGAAAAACCTCTCAAATTTCCAAACCCAATGCCATGTGAAAAGTCAAAAATTTCACAAAATGGTCAAAGTTCAAATGCATAGCACACAAATTCATTGCCTTTGTCTGATCCTAATTGATGCTAAGAACCAAAACCAAGTGTTTGGTGAAGCAGACCAAGTCAGATTGTACCATTACATGTCTCTCCAAGTTCCACTTTATGCATATTTTTGAGCGCCACCCTTTCTGAAGTAAACCACCCTCACTTTTCCTCCAAACCACTCCATCACCTTCCCTATAAATAGGGGAAGGTGTTCCATTCATTTTACAAGCTTAGAAATCCATAAAACCATTGCTACAAAATAGAGTTTCTCACCCAAGAATAGAGTTACCATTTCTATGTTTCATAGCATTTCAGTCCAAATCAACCACCCAAAATCCATCCCTGAACATCACTAAACCTTTACCAAATACTAACTCACCCTACAAACACATCCCCTGAGTTGTCCTTTATCATCGAAGCACCACTCTGAAGCCGATTCCGATTAGGTAGTTCCACTCACCCCCTTTACTCAAAGAAGTTACCATTCAAGTCAAAATCACTCACTAATCATTAACCTTATGCTTTGAGTTCTGATTAACCATTATCCTTCATTTAATTTTTAAATTAGGTCAACTTGTTCATTTGAGTTTCTGGAAAATGCTCCATACTCATAGCCAATCAATGGCTCATGAGTGTGGAGGTTGATTCAAATATGTGTATGCAAGTTATTTCCATGATCAAATCCAGTGAAAAACATCAGTTCTGAGGATTTGACTTTGAATGTTTTGAGGTAGAAGATGATGTTCTTTGTGCAATTTTGAATTCAAAAGAATTCTGTGTCTGATTCTGATTGGTTGATTCTCGCGTGTGTTTATCTTTAACTTTTAATTTATTATTTTATTTGATTAGTGCATTTCTGAATCACCAAAGGGCGCTTGACCCAGTGGATGAGGGGGATGATTCCCCATGACCCCAAGGTCAAGGGTTCAACCCTCAGCGCATGCACTTTGTTCTTTTTATTTCTTTCCCCTTTTATTTTATTTATTTTCCACCCTATTTATTTCCCGTTTTATTTTATTTTTTATCTCACTCATATTTAATATTCTGAAAATATTCCCAACATAGACCCTAGATATTTTTCCCTACTCTATTTTATTACACTTTATTTTATTTTATTTGGACATTCTTTGGTTGACTTTTGAGGTCTTGAACTTAGTGGCTAATGAAATTTATAGTTGTCATGATATTGGACTATTTAGGGTTACTTGAACCTTCCATGTTCAAATCTACTAATGAATGATCAAGAGTTGATTCATGGTACTTTGAAGCATGGATAGGTTGCCCCTATATCAACCAACTTGATTCATTTGACATGTAGACGAAGCCTTGTTTGTGTACATACTAACTTGTGTTTCCATTTGATTCATTATACTTCCATTGTGTATACTAACCATATAACCCTTATTTTTAACTTGATTATATTGTATATTGATCTTTATAACTTGTCTAACTTAATCATTTAATCAAAATATTAACCTTTAACCCTTAAGTTGGTATAGTCTTCCTTTTGTCAAGCTATTGATAGATGGACTTGGGGTTTGCAATATTTTCATTGTTTTAAACCTATTGTAAGTTGATCATTTGGTCATCTTCAATACTTTGCATAAGTGATAAGTTATCTCCTGTTGCGCCATACTTTGAATCTTTTGACCAAAGGATAGATAATCCTCAAGTGTTGAACTTATAAATAATACTAACCTCACTTAAACTTTACCAACTTTGATCATCACTAATCATTGTCATTGTGTTATTACCATTGTTACCTTGTTATTTACTTTTATGTTGTTACTTCTTAATTTACATTCAAGTATTCATCATTATCATATTCATTGTATAAAACTCATCATACAAGTTTATTTATTGTCATTTATCTTATTATCATCATACAATTAAAAACAACAAAAACATGATAAATGATAAGACCAAAAATATTCACTCCATTCTTAGTCAACTTAAACTTAGAGGATCTCATTTAGGACTTTTGCTTGTAGGACCTTTCCATACCTTTGTGATACTCTGTTAACTTTGGATTTCATATGTAACTTACATACGAGTTGTAAGAATGGGATCATGGAACAACCTTAGGGGGACATGTTTGTAAGACCATTATCCTTTGTTTAGCTTAGGTAACTTTTGCACACACAAGACTTTCTCTTGGGTTACCTTACAATGAGACCCTTTACTTTCTTGTTGGTTACTTTGTATACCTGTTGCACTACCTAATTTCATAATCAAATAAACAAACCCTTGATCCAACGTCAAGTGGCATTTTTTAATCAAATTCAAAATACAATAAAATTACGATTAATTTTGTGCATCACGAGTCTTAAGTGGTGGAGAATGAGTAAGAATGGAGCTTTCCTACCCTTACTATGATTATTTTGGATGCAAGACGCTTGATATATTGCCTAGAATTTTCACCTTCGCCCATAGACTTTAGTACAATCTAATCACAAACTTTTTTTCTTCATAAACCCTTATTCAAGGTAAAATCAACACAACCCATCAAACCTCATTTTTTCCTTAGGGCACCATCCCAAAAACCCTTTTCTCAAAGGTAAAATCAACCAACACACAAACGTTTTCTACTCCGAACTACGGAGATCTGACTCCTCATTACCCAATGAGTGATATGTATGCACAAGGGCCACAATCCTTGGCAAACACAATAAACAAAACTCCCAGAGTCCAATCACTTTTTTACACTCTTTAGAAAATAAAAAGAATAAACGAGATAAGTACCCACATATGTAAACAACCCAAATGTTTCCCATGAAGTACCATGGACGTGAGGGGTGCTAATACTTTTCCCTTGCGTAATCTACTTTCAAACCCAGATCTCGGCTGCGAGACCAATTCCTTATGTTTGCATTACATGTGTGCACCTTTTTCTTCTTTGAGGGATTTATCGAATATTTCCCCTCTCCTCTCCCATAGAGGAATTCAAATAAAATTCAGTGGCGACTCTTCTAATTTTCCCTTTCTCTCTCTCCATTTCTTTAAGGGTATGGACATTCTTTAGTTAAATTATGTCTGGTTTCGTGACCTCCATCCACCATGGTTGCGAAATTCTTTGAGGGTAGAGTGTTTTAAATTATTAAGTTAGTAATATTGAGGTCGATGGGTTTTAATAGAAATTACCTTATTTTTATTTAGTGTATAAAATGAGAATATATGGTTTTAGGGAGAAAATAAATTTTTAATTAAATTAGAGTGGTGAACGAAATTAGTGAGAGTTGATGGAAGTTGGTAGAATTAATAAAAATAAAAATAATAGGGTTTTATTTTAAATAGAAGGGAAGGGAGAGAGTTTGACAATACATAGAAGTTATCAGCAAAGTAAAGACAAAGCCCTAGAAGATCTAGAGTAGGAGAAGAACTCCATATCCAAAACTTCAAGCTTTTTCCGCGAATTTGAGGTAAGGGGGAACTATTAATAATATGGATGGTTAAACTTGAAGGATAGAGAGAAGCCTTTATCCTCTTTCCTTATCCTCTTTTTTCATACGGACTTGTATGTATAATTGTGATTTTTAATGCTCATAAATGTATGCCTTGATTTGATGAACCTGATTATGATTTTGTGGCTAATTAATTATATAAATATTTAATATGTGTGTTATTAAGGTGTTAAATGTTATATGGTTGATGTATGATAATTTTTTGTGCATGTGGGGTTGTCTGGAATTGAAATCGGAGGTCCCGAGGTGCAGCCATGGTGAAAATGCTAGTTTTTGCATTCTGCACAACAGTGACGGGCGCCACCTGCATGACGGACCAACCGTCACTGTGTTGGAGAAGACATACCTTTGGGACTAGCTAACGAGCATCAGCAGGACGACGGTCCAACCGTCAACAACGGGCGCCAGTGCCTAAACTGGATGGATGACGGGTTGGTATGACGATCGTCATGCCTGGAAGGCTGACTGTCATCCCTTGTTTTTATTGATTCTGGTCGTTTTTACTTGATTTTTTGAGTTATTTTTTTTCGATGAATGTTTTCTGGTGTTTGATGAGTATTTATGGGAAAATAATATATTTTTAATTATTTATGTCGAGTTTATGGCGAATGCCTCACATAGACGAAAGTTCTTGGTGCAACAATGTTTTTGTTTGATGGAACCAATGACGTGGCCTTGCAATGTCGATAAATATTGATGTTGTGTTTTAGGTTTGAGAGAAATCATTGGCGAGTATTGAAGTTGGAGGCTTGGATGCGTATTGCATATCTTGTGTAACATTCATGCATCATGTATTTTAGAGTTAGGTAGGACTTCGGTCCAGGGACGAGTAGGGATTTGGTCCAGTGACGAGTAGGACTTTGATCCAGTGACGGGTAGAACTTCAGTCCAAGTGACAAGTTGGAAGCTTCAGCAACACATATTTGAACATTCGAATATTGGTATCACATGCATTATAGTTGAGGAGACGAATACATTGCATACATCATTGCATTTGTTATTGATTATTGTTGTGGATGGATTGTATAATTGATTAATTTTTCTAATTATACTATCCTTGTTGTTTTATACACCAGTAACATATGTGAATGTACTCTCACCCCTTTCTATTTTCTATGTTGTTTTATACATTTGTTGTGCAGATACTCAGGTAGAGTTTAAAGAGCTTTAGATGTTGCTTGTGTTGGAGGATGTCATAGTTGTCATTCTCCGTTGTTTATCATTATGTGTTGTTTAGTTTCATACGTGTTGCTCTGATAGTGTAACACTGGTTGGGAACATCGTATTCTATTTTATTTTCTGCAAGTTGTTTAATTGAACTTTATGATTAGATAAAGTTGTTTTCTATTCATGAGACAATTGGAGTTGTGTTGAAGATTATATTTTGCTTCTATTATGATTTGAGAATGTTATGTTGAGAAATGTAACATGTTTTTTATTTTATAATTCTGCATAATTTATAAATTATTTGTGTGGGGTTCAGGGTGTTACAGAGGCAATTCCTCCACGAAGAATCTCAACTTCCAGAAGAATCGGTACTTCTGAATCAAGTACTGAGGTAATTCCTCCACGAGCTTGTGGTAAATCAAAGCGAGGGGACTGGGGTGCTCTCATTGTACCTCTGACCGAAACATGGATGATTGCTGGTGGTGTAACATTTGAAGGACCGATAACTGTTAGGATGATTCAAACTTCAATTTTCCTTTTATGAATTATCTTCTCATACTTCATTGATTTGAAATGTCAAGAATATTATAGGATAAATATTTTACATTGAAGGGTAAAGGTACCAAAAGCTTACTAAATATGACCTTCCTCACTTACCTAGTATTGACATCCATCAATAGGCGAGTTTCAATGGGCTATTTGAAGCATTTGCTGGAGGCTTCATCTTAAGGGACAATACCCCTGGTGTAACCCAACTATTTGAAAAAGGTAACTAACCATTTTTTTCAGGTAGATATTTTCTTAGAACATGTGATTATCCTTGTAGACATATAATCCATTCCCCATTAAAAAGTGGATTTAATTCCAAAACATAGAAAAAAACTTGTACATTGATTTTCTGTTCCGACCTCTATGGTAAATAATTTTGTGTGAGCCTCTTTATTTATAGGGTTAAACAAAAAGAATTGATCATCAAAATGTTACATGTTGCCAGAATACGCTTTTAAACTTATTAAAGGGCAAGCGAAAACCTAGAATCGAAAAGGTGCACTCAAAAACGAAATAGTGCATCCACCATGTTCACTACAAATCCTTTTTATCTTCCTTATGGATTGATACACTCTAATTGGAAGAATGACCCACGTCAAGATCCCTCTCGAGACAACCTTCACGAGAAAAGGTAGAAACAATTGTTGAAATTGCGGGATCTACCTAAGAGATAGTAGTATCCTCTTTTGATTTTTGACTCATGGGAACCACTTCCATCGGTTAACCAAATAATGTGTAGTAGAAATACAGATGATGAAAGAATAAGGTAACATCCCGAGAAACTTTATAACTGATTCAACAAAGATCTCGTAATGTCTTACCAAAGAAAGATGATAGACATTATCAACGATTCAAATTTCCTTAGAAAAACACTTGAGTACTCTAGTTGCAAAAGGTTGTTATGACAGAGCATATGAAAAGACATCTAAAGCATGATGCACATTTAAGGCGCAAGTTCCCAATGACACTATGTCACATCTTAAATTTCCATTCAAGTCGGGCTACAACCGGTAGAAAAGGAAAATGCGAAAAATCCCTTACCCTATGCAGAAGAGGTATAAGTGTGGGGGAAACTATTTTGGGGCGGTTTGAAAGACTATTCTATTTGACACGGAGAATATACGGAATCCACCATGTCACTCACAGAGAAAGCGTGTTATCCTATGTTAGAGTGTAGGTGATCCGAATTCTTAATTTCTCTAACCAATCCCCACATCCCATGCCTAAAGAACAATAAAATGTTATAATCACTCTAATATATAAGGAGGAAACACGTCATTTTTAGGTATGATTATAATTCAAACTTCACTCACTCATGTTACTCTCATACTTTAGAATGCTAACCTTGCAGGTCAGCCGATCTTCCACCAAATCGAAAGTTCAAGTCCACCATTGTAAGTCGTAATCGTCAATCTCCGATCAATTTTGATTCCTTCATGGAACACTTAATTTTAAAGATAAAAAATGGTTATGAATTTTAATTATAAATTAGGTGAGACATGATGTAGCTTAATACAATTTTATTTTCAAAGTGACATATAATGTATGTTAAGAAAATGTAGTTGGGTCTAACTCAATCCTACAAAATTGGATTTAAACCAGATAGTAGGGTGAGGATTGCCCCCAGTTATAAGCACATGTTCAGGTCTTATATTGTCCAATGTGAGACTCTTAACACACACCTTCATGCCCAGGACTCGACAACTGGAACGTGAAAATAAATGGTGGGTGGCCCGATAGCAGAAATCTGATAGCAGGTGGTCTGTCAGATCTTAAACAAGACTCTTGATACCATGTTAAGAAAATGTAATTGGCCTAAGTCAACCCTATAAAACCGGCTTAAAATCGACTAATAGGGTGGGGATTTCTCCCACTTTATAAGCACATGTTCAAGCCTTATATTATCCAATGTGAAACTCTTAACACACTCCCTCACGTCCAGGGCTCGACAACTAGAGTGTAGAAATAAATGGTGGATGACCCGATAGTGGAAATCTGATAGCAGGCGACCCACCTGACCTTAAACGAGACTCTTGATTCCATGTTAAGAAAATGCAGTTGAGTTTAACTCAACCCTACAAAACTGACTTTAAACCGACTAATAGAGTGAAGATTGTCTCCACTTATAAACACATGTTCAGACCTTATATTGTCCGATGTGGGTGAGATATGAATATAGCTTAATACAATTATTTTTCAAAGTCACATATAATGTAAAACGATATCATTCAATCAAATTTTAATAATTTTTTCACAACATTTTTTTAATGGTTTCATGAACTAGTTTCTATTTAATGTAAAACCATAAATATAAGACTGAGAAATCAATGTGTTATTGAGAAAACATATATATTTGACTACACAATGTAGGTGGGCAACATTGGTAATAAATATGGCCGACATTTAGAAATGTCATATACAAAATTTTGAACAAATCAATTATGTAGTTACTTTCATCCTTTAATGTCTGATTCTTGTGCTGCACCTCATATTTATATATGTATACTCCTAATCATGTTCTATTAAATTTGTATAGTGTTGACATCAAGTGTGCTCGGATATTATAGATTATTTAGTCATGGTGTTAAAATTGCATGTATCTTTATATTGGGATAAAGACTTACAAGTAAATTAAAAATGGTAACATCTTTCTATTGGGATAAAAAAAATAGTTTAAGTAAATTGAAAATGGTGACCGAAAATCATTGAAGACCAAAACTTTTAAAAAATAGATTTAAACATTAAAATAAATTTTGAAATATTTATAAGCACCCATAAATTATTTTACACAAAAAAACAAAAATAAATATTTTAAAAAGTTATTTTGAAGAGAAATATATCACAATAATTATATTAAGTTATTTATGTAAAGAAAAATAAACATTATTAATAAAATGAAAATATGTTTGTTTGTTTTTATTTGTTTTTTGACAATATCATTTTTAAATAATTTTTTCCTATTATTTAATATGTGTCATAAAAACACAAGTTATTGTGATTATAAGAAATGACTTAAATAATCTCTCCGTTTGCATAAGTTGGCGTGTTTTTGTTTTTAATCTTTAAATCATTGTTTTTTTGAAATAGTATCTGAAAAATCATAGTAAAAATACTCATAAAATTCGTATGAAACATGCAGATTTTTAATCTGCGGAAAAATCCAAAGAAAAATATATAGAAAGTTTACTGATTTTGCTATAAATTTTGCTTTTAAGGAATAAAACAAAAAATGTTTAACATTGATTAATTATTTTCAAGAGAAAAACAGTTTAGAGATTAAAAATAAAAACACCCTAATTTATAGGAATGAATAGAAGATTGAATTGGTCCTTATAAATATTTTATAATTTACTTTAATTATTTTAAAAACTTTGAGAAGTAATGATATCTTAATATTTTCCTTTACTATGTTTAATCATACATTTAAATCTTTTTA
Source organism: Lathyrus oleraceus (assembly GCF_024323335.1). NCBI lineage: Eukaryota > Viridiplantae > Streptophyta > Magnoliopsida > Fabales > Fabaceae > Lathyrus > Lathyrus oleraceus. Next base: position 135,885,058 of record NC_066582.1, on the reverse strand, counting down.
CATTATTCTATTGATAAAAATGACTTATAAAATTGTTCATATAGACTAAAAAAGTCGAATCATAAAGAACAAAGTTTCCTAATTTTTAACAAAGCTTTAAATTAGAATTTGAGATATTTTATGTGGATCAACAAAATATTTAACTCTAAGAAAATATAAGTTCAACTTATTCAAAAATACTTTTTTAAGAAAAATAATAAACAATAATTATAAAAATTATTTATAAAAAAAAATACACATTATTAATAGAATGCTAAGATGCTTGATACTTTTTTGTTTGTTTTTTTGTTTGACAATAGCATTTTTTTAAATGAATTTTGACAATAAATAGTAGTTTGATAACTAAATTTTTAGATTAAATAGTCTTTTTGATCCTAATAAATTGATGTATTTTTCATTTTCATTCTTATTTTTTCTTGTTGCAAATAATCTTTGAGTGTTAAATTTTTTTTATTTTAGTTATAAAGTTAAAATTCGTAAAACAATTAGTAGGAAATGGATTTTTAGAATTAAAATCAAATGAAATTAAATATTTAAGAATTTTATTATAAAAAGAAACAATGACAAAAAAACAAAAACACCTCAATTTATTGAAATTAAAAAATTAATTTAGTATATTTTTTTAAAAATTAAAATATTTTAAATTTAAAAGTTATGCATTTGACTTCAAAGTTTATGAACCCACCATCACAGACTAGTTTTTATAGAACATATTAAGACTATTTTTTATTGAACATATCGAAAACAATATTATAAATGTGTATTTTAAATTATTTAAAGGTCTTTTTAACGGCCAATTTGCTTTGGACTATCCGATCTTAAAAAGTACATTAAAATTACTATAAAGTTACAGTAAAATAAAGTAAAAGACCTTTAATAATTGCTTTTATAGTCTAAATTCCAGGTGGTAAATTGTATAATTTAAAAGATTTTGTCCTTGTGTTGTAGTTTATAAATTGTACATAAGATAATTAAATATTACACAATTATACAAAATTATTTTTTAAAAATATTGGTTATTAGACAGTAAATATGTAGAGTTACTTTGCATTCATACTATAATATTCATTCATATTGAATTGTGTAATATCAAGAGTCATACTAAATACATGGAGTAACAAAGTAGATATGTATTATTTTAAAAGATATATTAGTTGAGTTGTAATTGTAGTTGGTAGTGTTATTTAAGAATGAAATTTATAAGTTTAAAAGTCATATTTAGTTTATGAGATGTAGAAAAACTCATTAACTATTATTGGTCTAATATTAAAAATAAATATGTATTAATTATTTTTCTATCTTGTCTTTAATTGAAACTTTTTGCTTTAAGTTTAGTACTTATAGTATATTTGTTTTTTAATTTGGCAGAAATTTAATATACAATTTTAATTGTGTACTTTTGGAATTTGCATTATTGATCATGTGATCTATTATTCCACCACATCATAAAAAGAAAACTAATAAAATATTTTATTTAGGACGAAATAGCCTTAAAAAAAAGAGGACACAAATATATATTTGAAAAATTGCATTTAAACCAATAAAAGTTAAAAAATCTTAATCTTTTGTAATTAAAAAGAGTTTAACATGAATCTAAGTTTAATTTTTTTTTAAATAATTGATTGGATTTTTTCTCACCTCTAATCATAGGGAAGATCGTCCTTAAATTTTGTTTGTATATGCAAGAGCTGAGTCCAAAATAGTCTAAACAACATCATTATATTAATTTGAATTAAAATTATTAGAATTGGTTCTTTGGGTTGGATTGGTTCTTTAGGTTGGATTGGGAGTATACTCTTTAAGAATAAGTTCTTTAAGTTGTTTTGATCACTAAGTATCCTGAAGAGTGTATTAGAGAGGTGGGTATGTGGATAGATGAAATCCTGATTTGAGATTTTAGATGGATGAAACAATTCTTTGTTCATAAGGAACCTATAGTCGTTATTTTCCTCTCGGTCATCCGAGAGCATATTTTTTCTTTGGATAGAAATAAATGGATTTGGAAACTTGTCAGAGATGATAACTTTTTGGTGCTCTTTTCTTATGATCCTCTTTTGACTTCTTCTATTTTTTTTCAAGTCACGCCTTCATCAATTTATCTCTACCCCGTATTTGGGGTAGTTGGACACCTCTTAAGATGGTCATTTTCTCTTGGCATCTTCTCCTATATATGTTCTCCTCTATAGAGAATTTATTCAATAGAAAGATGATTGTTGACCCTGATTTTTTATGTATCCTATTTGCGGTGTTTTCGTTGAGTCGACTTCTCACTTGTTTATCACTAGTGACTTAGTTATTAATGTATGGTATATGATTTTTAAGCTGGTTGGTTTGACAAATAGTCTTCTTAGGGACATTCTTTGAGAGTTTTCTTTCTTTATGTGATAAGTTTGAGTCTATGGGAGGTTAAAGGAGAGAAAAATACACAAGAGGGGGGGGGGAGGTTGAATTGTGTATGTAGATTCTTTTTCAACTTATGAAAACCAGCTTCAGAATCCGAACAAGTTCATAATCTGTTATCAGAATGTTAATAGCAGATGAAGAGTAATATTTAAAATCTAGTAGTAAATCAACACATAAAGTTTATCTTGGTTTCTCTCCTAAACTGAAAGTAATCCAGTCCCATTTTCCAACAAGATATTTTCACTATAATTAAATTGATTACACTTTTCTCAAGCAAACTAGCAAGAAACTTCAATTGATTAATCACACTAGAAAGAGACTTCCGCTCAAGCAATCCAACAAGAGAGTTTTGCTCAAGCACACAGGAAAAAGGCTTGCACTACTCAAGCAAATTAGCAAGAGACTTTCACTACTTAAGCAAACTTGCAAGAGACTTCGCCCACTTTAATCAAACAATTTAGTAGAAAAGATAATAACTATACTTTGATGTACAATCAGAAGTATAGAAGTGTTAAAACAACCACAATGATTTCGAACACTTAAGATTTCTACGATATACAAAGATAAGAAATCTTAAGAGCTTGTGCATTAAACAAATAAAACTTTAGCTCAAAGTTGTACTCAATATGTTATGTTAGATTGTTCAATATTTGTTAACCTTCCTTCAAATCTCCAGCTCCATTTTATAGAGACAGCAAAAGAGTCGTTGGAAAGTTGCTTGCATGTGTGATCTTTAAAAAGCAGTAGTACCAAGAGAGAGATGTTAGAAGACGAATCTTGTTAAGATCTTCAACCAATGTGTAATAACATTGTCCACTGCTTATTTTTTAGACTAGGTATAAACCATATGTTGGGGCGGACTAGAGAAGTCACATTAGCTTTCCTTGAGCCTTGCACTAAGAGACTCTAGTTGACTTTTTCCATAAGTTTGATGTTGACAAGATAGGTCTCCTATGGAAACAGAGTAACAACCATAAGATGAGAACCTTAAGCTGAGGTCTCCAGAGTCTGAGCTGTCACCATAGGCAGGGATACCATGATCAGATGTTGTTCCTTCCTAGGTTGAACTACACGTTTAGAGTCATCAGATTCCGATCCTTCAGAATTTGAGACATTTAGATTCTCTACATATGCTTTCATCAGGGTCAATTATGAGTTGAATTTTAAGTTTATGATTTTGCACACTTAAATATATGTTATTATACCCAATTCTTCTTTAAGTACTTTGTTATCATCAAAACCCAAGGGATGTGAACAATTTTGTTCCAACAATCTTCCATTTTTTTATGATGACAAACAAATGTATTTAAGAACAATGGTGGGTGTCATACCCTAAATTTTAACCCTAAGGTCTCAAATATCATTTTCATCTTTGCATACAAACAAAGTCACATCTTGTTCCTTCCCTTTATCCATCTTTAGGTTTGCTTCTTGCAGTGATCACCAAGCACCTATTTGTTGATTTGTTTTACCTCTGTGTTTATATGTTCATTGCTTATCTAACGACTAATCAAAATACAAAAAATATTTCTTGTTTCCCTTAAGTTTATTATGCAAGGTAATGGATTTTCAATCAAAAGCATCTCAAAGTTTTATGACTTACTTCTCAAAGAAAGTCAAAGACTCATGTGTTTATTTCCATGCCTCTTCAACAAGAAACTTCAAGATTTGAGCAATTTAATTAGGAGGCAATCAAGGACACCTTATTTTGAGTTCATATAATTATCTATGTTCTTCAAAATGCAAGAAAAGTCCAACTACACAAGCTTGTCCCAAGTGGTTTGACCTAAAAGTCAACACTTTGAAATCAAAGTTCCAAGGATCACAACTCCTTCAATTCTCAAAAATTTTGATTTCTTCTTTTTGAATATTACTCTTCTCAACATCCTCTACAACTTCTCTCTGTATAACTGTTTACCTTGAAAAATGGTAAACAATCGTTGATCTTCCAAATTTCTAAACTTGGTCACTCACAGGATCGATCAGATTGATCCTAGGACATGTGCTAAATTTCTCGTAAATGTAACGTTGATAAATGATCGAACTAAACGTCGAATTAAAGCGTTAAATAAAAACTAAGGACAAAAGAGTGACTTGAACAAAAGAACAATCTTGAATTAGAATTCAGAACTATTAAAGAAGAGGTAAACGACGGGAATTGTAAAAGGGTTGAAAATAATCAAAAAGGGTTGTAAGCGCTGGAATCTTTAAGACTGTAAGGTAAAACTTCAAGGTAAGGAAAGGAACTAAGGATCTTTAAACTTGTAAATAACGAAGTAAAAATAAATAAAGTGTTTGATAGTAAAGAACAAGGAAAGACGTTTCTGAAGAAAAAGTAAAGACAACTTTATAATGCTTTGAAATGATTAAACAATGGTGTAGACAACGTACATTCTGCGTTTTACAATTCTTCTTCACATGAATACTTGGTAAGTTTGCAGGTTTTTGTACACAATTTGACACACCCTTTTCTAACTCTAACATCCTATATTTATACTGGATCGAAATAACCGCTCTGATGGTTCTTCAATCACGTCGATACACGTGGCGTCCTGCATGCGTATGTTTGCTCACTCTGCTTCCACGTGTATCCTCGCGGTTTCTAACAAAGGTAATCTTCCCTCCTTTACTTAACTTTCAAATCTTTGATCGAAACCGTTTTCTAACTGCTCCTTAAGGAACTGCTCTGAAATTTCAGTTATAAGCTTGATCTTTATCCAATCAGCTAAGCCAGTCTACCCTCAGCTGGTCGAATCATCTCTTAGTCGAAACCAGTTGTACATGCTTTCCAATTTTGGTAATTTTAAGTGGGCGTCGAAAATTTGAGCTAACAGATTGCCCCCCAAAAATGTCTTTTTCGACACACGAGAGAGAAAGACATTTTTTGAGACCTTACTTCGACGCCTCAATGGCTGATACTGCCATGTGTCTTAATATTGGTAAAACTTTTTTAGTTTCTCCACTTGTCTGGTGACGTCAGCGTCATCATTGTTTTTCCTACCCGCGTCTTTTCAGCCCACAATGAAATCTTTTCCACTCATCACATTTCCTAGCTTCTAGGAAATCATGGCTATAGCATTAATTGCCATTTTCACTACACTGCCCATGGGGTACATGTGTCCCATTAACTTGTCTACCATTTAATGTTGATTTGAAACGTCTCCCTGTAGGCATATAAAACCCAATTACTTACCCATTTTAGAACCTTCTCACATTCTCTGAATTTTTAAGCGTTCAAACCTTCCTTTCTTCCAATCCCTTCTAACTGAAACCCAGATTTCGCTTTTTTTCAAACCTTAACGATGTATGCTTCAAACAAAGCTCTCAAGGGAACATGAGTTTCTTTCAAAACTACTGCCAATAGGTCCAAAGCTCCGAAGAAAATTTCTGAACTTCCACCATTTACTCCAATTAGTTAAACAAAATAGATAAACAAAAATATCAGGCTTGGAAAGATATAGGGATATATGACCTTATTATGCTGTTGAAATTGGACTTGGATTATAGTAACCCTATGTTAGTTTCTTCGTTGTACTTATGGGACAACACACACTATACCTTCCATCTTCCTTGTGGAATGGTCACACCCACTCTTTTCGACATGGACGCTAGCACAGGGCTGAAGCCCACTGGCCACACCTATGATCCTGATGTTGACTCCAAGGATACTATTGCCTTTTCGACAACAAGAGCAGCATATTCAACACATATAGCCCACTATCATGATAAGGACGCCGAAACTGTCTCTGACGTGGAGCATATAGCTTTTATGGATCTCTGGCTGTCACACTCCATGTTTTGCTCAAAATCATTACAAGTGGCCAAGAAATATCTCACCCTGGCTAACCAACTGCATGCGGGGCATGATGTCTGCTTAAGTGAGATGATTTTGGCTAGCTTGTACGAATCTTTGAGCGACGGAGTGGCTCAATTAAAGAATTTTGGGGACAAAGGGAATCTTCTGTTGTCTGGCCCCTTTTGGTTATTACAACTTTGGCTCAATGCCACGTTCGAGGCCAATCTGCCAAACAAGGGCCTCGTCGACGAAGACGCTGAAGGAATTCGGTATAGGAGGGTCGAAGGACCGAGGTTAGCTCAACTAACCCCCAGGGACGAAGGACATGATCTCCAACCAACCTTCATGAGTTACATCATGATGTTCGTTAAACGTCATATTTTTACTTCGAGCATGGATCCCTTCTCTCTCAGGAAAGTTTGCCCTAGGTGGTTTACCAGAACTTTTCCTTCTTCATCTAAAAAGCAAGAGAAAGAATCCCTGCTAATTTGGGAAGCCTTCTTGACGCCTCAGATCCTTACCCTTCGATTTAACCCCTCGAAAGTCCAAGTCACACTGATAACTTACCAACCCAACCTTGTTGCTCAACAATTTGGGTTGGTCCAGGTCCTCCTGAAGTGCCTATACGATAAGAAGAGTAGCCTTCTCCTTCATAATGTCGTTCATACTGAAACTATGGCTTTCAAACAAATAGCCAAATATACTGGCAGGACCCAGTTGACTCCATTTCATTTCGAGTCTAGCTTCCTTTGTAGTCGAGAATTTGGGAAGTGGTGGGCTAAGTATTACATCGAGGAATTCTACGATGTTACTTCCTTTATTCAATTGTTTGACAAAGCTTTTCTCCTTGTGTAGGAAAAGACCAAGAAAGGTACTTATACTCTTATAAAAGAAATTCAAGCTTTTCAAAACTACTTTCAATCTGCCTATCGACCTGATGATCTTAGTAGAACCATCCGCGAAGCAGCTCTTATGCTCAAAGAGAAGTTTTCAAATAAAATAGAAACTTTAAAGATTCCCTCATACGTTCCTCACGAGAAACGCTATGAAATGGCTCTTGAACTATTTCCCCCAAAGTTTCCTCCACTGCCAAATGTTGAATTCCGAGTGGCTCTTGAACCCCCATTTCTAGATTGGTTTATTTGTGGAGACTCCATTAAAATCCTTCGACAACAATCTCAAAAAAAGGCTCAGCGGGTGGTTGCGACTAAACACACTTTAGGCAGTTTCAAAGGGCACCTTCATATAGGAATCGAAGATGTCCGAATCTAATCGGACATATATGAAGGTGTGATACAGGGGACTTCCCTCGAAGTAGATTCCCTTTGACTTGCTTTTAACTAACACTGAATGTTTCTTCTTGTTTTTGTCTAGCTATCAAGATCCTCCCCAAAAACTCACCAACAAAAGACCCATCGACTTGAAGGTTGAAGGAAGTAGCAAACCTGCAAAGGTACCTCTCTTTCTTTGTTCCTTTATCCTTGTTAAACATTGATGATATAACATTTAATGCTTGGTTCAGGTTGCTCGAAAACCTCCGGTGAGTCCCCTAAAAATCCAAAAACCCACTGCTACCCCCATCGTCGTGGATTCTGACGAAGATGACCTGTCGCCTGTTCTGGATCTCACTTCGAGGAAGAAGAAGCCACAACCAAAACCCATCGACCCCTTGAATCAACCGAACACAAAACTCTCAAGAAAAAGGCTTGTTGCGCTTATTATCCAAGAACCTACTCTTGAAGAAATGGCAAGAGTAGCAGCGGCTCAAAGTGAGAGCGACAACTCTAGCCTCGGGGTCGAAGGTTATAAGATACCACCCACTTATCTTCACTTTATTTCACTTGTTTGCTTCTTTTAGTCATTTAGACCTTCTGCTTGTATTGGTTTTAGGGTAACGCGAGCATTATTATTCTCCCCAAGAAAGTTGTTTCCTCCAAGCCTTCCTCTATGCCAGATGTTTTGAACAGCGCTGGTGAACCCACTTATCGACCATCCTCTGAAAAGGGGTCCATGAGCGAGATTAATCAACCTCCAACCGGTAATCTCGACGCTTCGCCACCAAAAACCACTACTCAACATTCTCATACCAGTGACTCTGGTCATGAGACCGACTTGAGCGAAGAAAATGAGGCCCAAGGTAATCCAATTCCTATAGCTGAGGATGAAATAGTTGAGGATGAAGAAACCCCCGGGGCTGGTCTACACATAGCGGCAAAAATGAATGAGCCTCAGGGCGAGGGATGGGGCGTCGAAGACATGGTAGTAGAGGAAGCGGCTGAAGGAAATCTGGCGACTAACCCTAATAACGTCGAGATCCAAACAGAAGGAAGAGCCAATGTGGGTGGAGAACATGCTCGAACTTAAACCCTTGCAATGACTGATAATCTGACGGTTGGCGTTTCGTCAAGTAGCATTGGTGCCTTTTCTGCAGAAAAGTTGGCCATCTTAAAGCGAAGTCGTCCACTGGAGTATTTAAAGGTGATTCTAAATTGTAGGGAGAGTTCTTCTGATCAGAGTCATAACACTTCAGTGTCAGAATATCAGCCTTCGAGCACCCCTGCGGGCGAAATCCTTTCTAAAATCAAGGACAAAATCTTTAAGGGTGACTTGTTTCTATTGTTGTTGGTTGATCCTTCTGCCCCTTTAAATCTGAAATATTTTCTTATCCAGGTTGACTTGCTAGAAGCCTCCCCTGAAATGGAAAACGTTATTCTGGAGATAGGGACCATGATCGACCACGCTGTTGTGGATCACAAGTTGCTCCCTCACCTTACGGGAGAGATAGAGAAAAAAATTTGGTTCTGAGGCTGCATCTTGGGATGCTGCTACCGAATATACCAATAAGGCCATGGAGTCGGAACAGATGAAGCACAAGAATAAAGAGAAGGTTGATGTTCATGATCGTAACATCGCTTCCTGGAGACATCAAATATCAGAACTGCAGGCCAAAATCTCTGATGCTGAAAAGGACAAGCAACAACTGTTGGAATTTGATGATGCTTCGATGGCTCAAGATCTGTCACTTGGCATGGAGTTTGTTGACAAAGCTCGACAGCTTGAATCTGACGTCAAACTCCTTTGCTCAAAAAGATCTTTGTGCGAAAAACGGTTGGAGCTCCTCAAAGCCAAGTATCTCCAGATTAAAGCCAATCTTCCCTTTTAATGTTATTCTTATTTGTCTGACGATGTAACAAAATTTCTCCTTGTAATGAATATTGGTCTTTTGGCCTTATGAATTTATTATTACCATTTTGGCACTTTGACCATTTTGGCTTTTTCTTTATTTACGCGATTACTCATCTCTTATTTTTATTTCTTGGATTGTCGGTTTATACTTTTTCAAATACTTCCCGTTTACTCTTAGAATCCTCCTATCTTCGTTGAGCTCTTCGATCTCATAGGCACCATTAGAAAAGATCTGCAGAATTTGGAAAGGGCCTTCCCACTTTGGGGACCACTTCCCCAAGGCTCTATCTTTTTGATCCATTGGAAGGATCACTTTCCAGATCAAATCTCCAGGCGTAAAACTTTTAACTTTCACTTTCTTATTATAAGAGACTTTTATCCTTTTCTTTTGTTGCCTTAGTAATTCTAAGGCACTTAACCTTTCCTCGTCCAAATCGACTAATTCATCCAACATCATGCTCCAATATGATTCCGTGAGGAGTTCATGTTGTCTTTGAATCCTTAGAGATTGTAGGTGGATTTCTACTGGTAAAATAGCATCATGGCCAAAAGTTAGGCGAAAGGGGGTCGACTTAGTAGCCTCTTTAGGAGACGTACGAGATGCCCATAAAATTTGGTCCAGAGTCTTGTGCCAATTCTTAGGTTTCTTCCCTACATGTTTTTTAATCAAACCAATGATCGCCTTATTGGCAGCTTCAACTTGTCCATTGGCCTGAGCATAATAGGGTGTCGACGTTAACAATTTGAAACCCTGTCCGTGGCGAACTCCTGCATTTTCCGACCAGTAAATACTGATCCTTGATCCGTTGTGATTGTTTCTGGAATTCCAAACCTATAAATAATATGCTTTTGAATGAATTCGATCACATCCTCTTGGCTCACATTTGGCAAGGGTATGGCTTCAATCCATTTTGTGAAATAACCAACTCCTACCAATATGTATCTTTGACTTTTCGATGAGGGAGGTCAAATTTCTCCGATCAAGTCCATATCCCAACCTCTAAATGGCCATGGTTTGATGATAGAATGTAATTCACTTGCAGGGACCTGTTGTATGCCTGCATGCACCTGGCATTCTTGACATCCTTTCGCGAAGTCAACACAGTCTTTCAACATAGTAGGCCGATACACTCCTTGTCGAAATAAAAGTCATTTCATCTTATGACCGACTTGGTGTGCCCCACATGTTCCACTATGTACAGTTGAAAGGGCAAAGTATGCCTCTTACTCACTAAGGCATTTCATCAAAATTCCTTCGGGAGATTTCTTAAACAACTTTGTACCCAAAAGAACGTAACTTGATGCTCGATACCTGGTTTTTTGATCAGTAGAGGCTGTGGGATTTTGTAGGTATAATACTATTGGCTTTCTCCAGTCTTCATCTGCCAAACTGTTTATTGCCAATATTTTGAAATTTCCCTCATCAGCACATCATAATCTTGTCTGTTCTAAATCCAAGGGAGTTAATCTGGTTACCACCACCTTTCCTCTGACTTCTATGACTTTGTGCAACTTTTCTTTCGAAATTTTATACCTAGATACAATTTGGGCCAGGTCATTAGCTATCATGTTCTCTATTTGTGGTATATGTCGAATATAAACCATTTCGAACTTTTTTAACAATCAACTGGCGATTATAAAATACATGATTAGATTCTCCTTAACACACCTATATTCTTTCGTGATCTGTTTTATGACTAACTCTGAGTCTCCCATTATCTCGACCCGAGTTGCCCCCAATTCCAACAACATTTCAAGTCCCGCTATGAGGGCTTCGTATTCAGATTTGTTATTTGAACAAATGCCTTATACTTTATATTAGAATGTCGTTGGAATTTTATTTGGAGAAATAATTACAATTCCGACACCTGTGCCATTTTTATGGCTAGATCCGTCGAAGTATAGCTTCCACAGCCCTAATTCAACATAGTTTAAAGCGTCGGCGTCAATGGAGTGATCGACTATGAAGTTTGCCACTACTTGGCCTTTCACAGCTTTTAATGGCATATATGTTAAGGAAAATTCAGTCAATGCCAATGCCCATTTCCTAATTCGACTATGCAAAATTGATTTAGATAACATATGTTTAATAATATCATAATGAGATGAAACATACACGTCAATAGGTTTGATATAATGCTTCTATTTTGTACAGGAGAAATATAAGCATAAGCACAACTTTTCGATCATGCTATGTCTAGTTTCTGCATCGTTTAAAACCCTACTGAGGTAATAAATAGCTCTTTCGACACCATTATCATCCTCTTGTGCTAACATGCTCCCTAAGGTTTTATCAGATGCAGATATGTATAATCTCATACTTTTATTTCTACAAGGTGGCGCCAAAATTGGTGGGTGACTCAAGTACGGTTTGATCTTATCGAACACAACTTGCTGAGCTTGCCCCCGTTCGAACACTTCCTTGTCGAGTCGAAGCAAAGGCGAAAATGCTTGCGTCTTCCCACTAAGGTTTGAGATAAATCTCCTTAGGAAATTGGTCTTGCCCAGTAGTGACTGCGAACCTTTCCTTGTAGATGGCGCTTTCGCTTCCAAGATGGCTTTGGTTTTATTCTGGTTTATTTTGATCCCTTTTTTATGGACCACAAAACCTAGAAAATCCCCAGCCTGCACACAAAAAGCACATTTTAGAGGGTTCATTTTTAAACCATATTTTCTCATTCGTGATCATGGATCATTTAGGATACTTTGGATTGATTTATAAGTTTATCCTAAGTGTCATTAAGTATGGATTGAAGTAATGGACCATCCTCCTAGCCTTTGTGCTTGATCATCCCTTTTTTTTTTGGCATGACTTTAGGAGAATGACTCACATATCATTTTTCTAGCATGTATTAACACAAACATTATTATTGACCGATCTCAGATGGTTGTGACTTATACATAAGTTCAATTACGATTGCTTAACATAGCATTAAATTTGTCCCAAAATAAAATGGTGTTTCTATAAGTGAGATTGTAAGTCTCCTATTCCTCGTGGTGTTGTATGAGAATGTTGCTCCTTTTCCATTTGCGAGAGTTAATGGCATACTTGTTGATTTTATCCAAGTTGGAGCCTTTCTAACAAATGATGTATAGGTCCATATTTTCATGCTTGTGAGTAGATAATTGAGTGTTCTCCAAAAAGTGACCAAAACATCTTCCATCTTTGATTACTAACATCTTTTATTAACACTTCATTGTATTAACTTTTACCTTAATGTCATTTACTTTATGTCTTTCTTTTATGTCATTTACTTTATAATTTATATTTAGCATCTCATATCATATTATTTGTGATTTTGTCATTTATTTTTCTTGTCCATTTTGTACTTTATGCACATCATTAAAAAGAAGACATTAACAAAGAAAAAAAACCTAAAAAGAACTTGTTTCTCCTTATTTATGGACTTGTGGTTACTATCCTTGGCATTATTTTGGAGCTATGGACTTAGGATTATGATATTGACCTTTGCTTTAGGACTTGTGATTTGAGACCTTAGAATTCATCTGGTACCTTTGGTTTGGGATTTCCTTTTGAAGACTTGGTTGAGTTACTTTGGTTTCATATGATACATGGATTTTATTTGCTTATTTGGCTTGTTTGAGGCTTAATCAAAAGGAGGGAACTCTTGTTTGCCTTGTGTCATAAAAGTTTGCTATCACTTGGTTAGATCTTTCTTCCCTAGCTTTTGCTTTATGCATTAGGATAGTCTCTTCTTCTCCTCCCCTTTCTTTAATTTTCAAAATCTTCTCTCTTTTTCAAAACCTTCTTGTTTCTTAAACTTGAACCACTTTCTCACCAAACCTTGACTTTTGTCAAGTGATTTTTCAAAACCTCTTTCTTAATAAATGTTAATCCATCTTAAGTATACTCAAACCAATTTCAAAAGACTAAAAAATACATAACTCATCTAAATAATTTTTTGTGCCCTTGTGCACTTTTCCTTTAAAACTTTTCTCAAGGTGTTAGACACCAACATATTTATTTATAAATATTACAAGATTAGTATAAATGAATATTATTTTTAATAAATTATATAGCTATGATAGGTAATTTATTTATTTTAAGTGATATTATATATATTTATTACAAATTTAAAATATGCAACATATTTCAATTAATTAATCTATTATTTAAATTTAAAAATAACAGACTATATATGTATTAAAAATTTAAAGTCAAATAAATATATTCATTTAAAATAAAATATTTAAATATACTCATAAAAAAATTCTCAATTTGAAATTGAGCTCTTCTAAAATTCATAATAAATTTATTATAAATTTATAAATTGTATGTTTGCTTTATATTTTAAAATATAATATTTAGTCTTTATTACAAAAAAGATAATAATTTTTTATTTTATTAAATCAGTTATATATGTGAATCATGTATAAACCTAGAGTTTGAAAATCCTTATAGGTTTGAATGTGTTGGACAATGATTTGTTTTGTGTACACTAATTTCTATTTTTAATATTTTGGAATTTTAATCATTCAACTGTTAGATGGTTGGATTTTTTTTGTTTGGAAAGAATATATATCCTTAAAAGAATTATTCCTTCCTCCCAACTTGATTTCTCTGTCGTCAATAGAATTTATTCCATCTCCACAACTATACAACATTCCATACTAATTAAAAATACGATAGATAATTAAATATATAAATATACATACATACATGACTAAACCTAATAATTCCTGACTAATACAAAATTCAAAACCTAAAAGAACCCTATTAAAAACTAGATTCTCTGCTGTCCTAATCTCTAATACATACAAAATACACTAGTATAGTATATTTTCACCTTCAAGGTTAAGAGTGGTTCAAAAATTCCTTAACCTTTCTAAACTCACTAGGAAACACAAACACAGAATCTAAACAGAGACCCCCTTTAGTATGTGTGCAATCAATTTGAGTCATAGAGAATTTTACTTTTGTTGAAACATTACCATCTTCAACCACGAAATCGCCTGCATGGTAGTAGCGCCATTTGCCCGTACCTTTCAGAAAACAATGTGATGCAACATGTTGATCATCTGAAGTCCATAGCTGGAATCTAACAGGCTTTATATCCCACCCATGAACATGTTCTGTGTTGCAAACCCTTCTTCCAAATCTCTTGGAGGCTTTCCCTAGATGTATTCTGAAGAATAAGCTGTATGTTCCAGGTGGAAATGGAAACTCGACTTCACCGTCCACTTCAAACCACCAGATTTGTTGGAGATATGCAACACTACTGAATCTGCAAATGATGAAGATAAGATAACATTGACATTATTACTCCAAAATGCTATGCACAACTTATTCAACATTAATTTAAAATTTCAAACTAGACTTGTTATTTGTAAAATTGAAATGACATAACTTGCGTCGCGATCCTGATACCATGTGTTGCAATCAGGATTGCGAGACTTTGGAGTTTTATCAACCAGGGTAACAAAAGAAAATGAAGTACAACCTTCATCAACATCTATATGTTAATTCAGATAACACACTTGGAGTTTTATCAATTCAGCTAATACAAAACAACACCAAAAGCTACAAGTTTCACTTCGTAAGTTAATTCAGAACACACAGTACAGTCTTTTGACTCCTAAACATGGTAAGAAAGATGACAAACTTTCAAACAGATATATGTATTAACCATTAATTTAAGATCGGACGGTTCAAATTATATAATTATTTTCCACGCGTTTAAATGATCATGTCTATTGATTTAGATAGGAGGGCCTAAAGCTGTAACTCAAGCAGTTACATAAGGAAATCCATTTCCTCATTGAACCTATTAGAATCACTTTTAGTTAGTTCCATTACAAATATGTCACGTTTGGCTTTCAACCTCCAAATTGATTCTAGTCTCAAAATTGATTATAGACTCAATTCTCAACAAAAAAAAAAATTGTATGTTTTTGCAGTTACAAATATTTGCTAGAATACATTGATTATGAAAAGTTGATTTCAACTAAAAGTGAGTTGAAAATTAAATAATTTAAATTTAAATATATCCATCCATGGAGAAGTGAATCGTAAGTAGTGAAACATGTAAAAGATCAATTCTACACCTCTAGTCAAACAAAAGCTACAAGTTTCACTTGGTAGGTAAATATAAAATCAATCAAAATCAAATTTTAAACACCATCACAGAAGAACCAATCTGACATGAAAAATAGCCACAAAATACACTATAACATAAATACAAACACCTAGAGTGCATAGTTAGCAAAAATCTAAAAACAAGAAGAAAATTTGAAGAATATAAATGTTACCTGGATTCTTCCGTGGGAATATGGTTCCAATATCTTCGATCATCAATCCCTGTTATATACAATCCTTTAGCCGAAATACACAAACACAGCTTACCCATACTTCTATCCAACCAAACTTTCTGCAAAAAAAAAAAAAACTATTCACTTCTAAATTCTTCACATGAACAAAGAAGAAAACTCGTCAATTGTTACCTTGTTGCCATCATCATCGAAAGTATTAAGGGAACAAAGTCGCGAATAAATCTCTCTTTTCCTCAAATGAGACGGAAAACTACCCGCGTCAAAGATTTTCCTGAGAATGATGTCATAATTAGAAGGAAGTTTGGATTCCCATACAAAATCAGCCAAAGAAGCTCCGCGAAAAGTGCGATTCAAGGAAGCTAATTTACAAATCTGAGGAGGATCCATGTATTCCATGACAGCAGCAACGCAGCTTTCGGGTAATTCATCTAAACTCGGTTTGGATGAGTGGGATGATGAGGTTGTTGAAAACCAGATACCCATGAACAGTGGTTGAGCTCAACTCAACTTGGAGTTTGTTTTCTCTACTCTGTTGTATATATGTTGAGGCAAGAGAAAGTGTTGAAACACTTTTTTGTTTTTGTGTGTAGGTTTTACTTTTTTGATTTTTGTTTGATTCCTCCGAAAGGGAGCGTGACAGAGGGATGTGATGTGAGACATGTTTTGTGTTGGACGGAAAGCTAGAACCAATAGGTGAGGTGATAACATTATATTAAAATTAAGTGTATGCTTAGTGTTTATACAAGGAGAATAATACGTGTAAAGTAAGTAACATTTAAAATATTCATATACATTCCTTACGTTCTTAGGATCAAGACGGTATTAGATTATTATTTTTGGTTAATACAAAATATAACCTAAAAAATTAATTAAATAGACAAATACAGACATCTAATAAGTATAACAGCGTATTATTCTTAGGGAAATAAAATTGATTAATAAAATATAAAAAATTAATCAAAAGTAAGTTAATAAACGCTTAAATATTTAAAATATTTTATTTTAATACAATAAAATTGGTTAATAGAAAGTATAAAGTTGATTAATGAAGCAATGAAGTAATGAAGTTGATTAATAAATGTTCAGATATTAAAAATAATTTTTAATAATAAAGTAAAATTGATTAATAAAATGTAAAATATTGGTTAATGAAAGTATGAAGTTGGTTAATCACATAATTTTATGTCAATATTCCTTAATCAAAAATTAAAAAAATAAAATAAAATAAAAAATTATATTTTTTTAAAATTAAAATTATTATAATATTTTCCATACTGATGAACAGTGAAATACAATATAACTATATGATTTGGGTGTAAGATAATCATTTTTGTAAGCGTAAAGATGCATGGTCAAATTTAGGATATGGTATATTAAACTATAGAGTGTTTATTTGATTGATACAAATGTTATTTTCAAAAATGTGATATTGAAATTCGCATATTCTCTTATTTGTTTTAAGTTTTTGATAAATTATAAATATTTTTTATTTTTAGAAATATATTTTGTTCATGAACTTTTTCATTTTAATTCTAATGTCAAAGGATGGAAATTTTACATTATGAAAATATAAAATAATCAACTATAATTTCTCACTCTCATATTATTTTAACACTTTTATTTTTTATTTTTTTATTTTTTTATTTTTTAAAATTTAATTAAATAAAATCTAAAAATATTTCTAAAAACTCTATTCATTTGTCAAACACATTAATAGGAATAAAGTTACAAATGGTATCAGAGCAGACATCTCTCAATATGGTGTGTTTCAGGAACAAATCAAACGGAAGTTGGTAGGCATGTAACACCCGAGGCCGACGAGGGCGGGGAGTGGTTGTCGATGCACAAGACATGACAATAAGCGACTCCTGGAAGCTTATAGGCAAAAAACTGAATTCACGTCAGAATGAAAGGGATCATGATGTTGTGCGAGTATGAGACTGCATGGTTGAAGAAAGATTTATAAGAATTGATTGATACTATTTATACTAACAAAATACATATTGAGATTTTCATTGGAACCACACACTCTATGGCCACATGACCTATAATTGTTATAAATTAATAACCCACATACCTAAAGTGATCTAAAATTTTCAAATTGGATAACATCAAAAGTTTTTGTGAAAATGTCAGCTAATTATTTGTCTGTTTGAACATACTCAAGGGTGGTTTTCTTTTCTTCTACTAGTTCCCAAATAAAATGATGTCGAATGTAAATATGTTTGCTTATGCTATTTTTAGATAGAATTTTTGGACATATTGATAGCACTGCAGTTGTCAAAGTATAATGCCATGAAACCTTATGTCACATTGCACTCTTTGAGCATTTGTTTCATCCATAAAATTTAAGTGAAACTACTTCCAACAATAATGTACTCAACTTTTGTAGTTGAGAGGGAAACACAATTCTACTTTTATTGAACCAAGATATGAAATTGTTACATAGAGAAAAAAAAAGATCCACTAGAAGTACTTTTTTATCCTAAGCATTACCTGCTCAGCCGACATCACAATATCCCACTATAGAAGATTTGGTATCGAGAGTACAAAAGGTCATAGTCAGAGGTTCTACTTATGTATTTAATTATTCTTTTAACTCGAGTAAGATGAATAATCTTTGGATTGCCCTGATATCAAGCACAAACACCAACAGAGAAAGTAATGTTAGGGAAATTGGCACTGAGATATAAGAGGTTACCAATTATGTGGATCTATGTGTTTGGTGAGAATATGAACACAACAAAGGTCTAGAATGGGGGTTGAATGGACCTGTCCCCCAAAGGACAATTTCAAAAACATTTTAGGCCCCATTGATGACAGTCGTCATTACGTGATGTTTATGAAGAAATTTGGGTAAATTCGGAAGAAGAGTGATCAAAAACCATGTTAAAACATGAAGAAAAAAGAAAAAGTCAATATAAGAAAGATACAAAGACTTGTTGTAAAATATGAAGAAAAAGGAAGAAGAAAACTAATTTTTCCACTGGATTGTTGGGTGTGAATATGGAAGAAGAAAAGTGGTCTAGAGAATGGTGAATAGAACCTTGTAAAAAACTCAACCGCTTTTTTCAAAAACTGAATATTAGAGATTTTTCAAAAGTTCGCGGAAGTTTTGAAGCGAAAATATGAAAATTATACTTTCAAAAATTGATCACGTTAACACTAAATCGATTCACAAACACCCTAGATGGTTTAATGATGATACACAAGGTATTCGATTGATTCAGTTGTATAATTTGCAAGATGTGTTTATACAATGATTTAATGTTAATGAATTCTAACCTCAATTGTTTCTCATAATTTTAATCACAAATTCATAATCGCTGCCAATTAAATAAATAATTAACTACACCAGAATTGAAATATCTAAGCATGTGAATTCTACGAAAACTAAATGCAAGAGTAAGGGAGAGAGATGACGCCGAGATTTATAGTGCTTCGGTGTTCATCCTCGTTTTTCCTACGTGCATTCTTCAATGGTTTCCCATTGCAACATGCATTGTTCCTTTTTATTTGACGAAGAGTTTCAAAAGTTCATACAATCACCAATCCACAATAATGCTGAGAAATATAAAATCTCCTATCTGAATCTTGACTTGCATACAACGTAATGTCAAACTCTTATGTGTAATCTTTACTCGATTAACGCTTCTTGAATCTTCCAATATCACCAATCTACTTCAAGCCTTCGTGTGTAGCAATCAACCCTTTGGTCCTACTGATTCCTTGAGCAATGAATTATCTGAAGATTTAAGAAGAACTATGCATTGTTCGTAGCCTTCCACACAATCACTACCAAGAAAATTTGGAGAGAAGAACCTCCTTCTTTTTCACTGTAATTTGTCAACAGGAATGACAAAAACCTCAATCTATCAAGCTACCTGAAGTTATCAACCGAATATTTAAGAACGAGTAGTTTCGAGACAACGTCTCCTTTAATCAAATTACAAATATCTCATGATCAATATCTAAAACCAAAACAATTTTAAGCAAAAAGAAAATTGATTACAAGAGTTTTTGAAATTTCAAAAGTGATAGGAAGTTGGTTTTCACAGAAAATCACAATGTTGATTATGAGATTCCAACAGTTTTTTTAAATGAGATGACAAAAAGCTTTTATATGCTCTTGATATTAAGCACAAAAATGGATGGAAAAGTTAGTTAGATTCAAGTCAAGTGCATTTGATGATTTGAGTTAAGTGGGAAAGTAGTGTGAAACAAGGTCTCATAATGAAATCATATGATTTGATTGTGATTCGAGTCACACAGGTTCATGATTCAAATAGTGTGTTAAGCCAGATTCGAATCAGACATGGCAGTGGCAAACGAAAAGTTTGTGATTCGAGTCATGTACAAAATGTTATTCAAATCACAAAGTAGCTTGATTCGAAGTAGGTGCACTCTTCTGATTCGAATCACAGATAGCCAAATTTTATTATTTTTCCTCTAATCTGATTGATTTGAATCATGGATTGTGAGTGATTCGAATCATACATAAGAAATCTCAATTTTTCAAGTTTTTCAAGATAGTTTGAGATTTCACCTCCCATGTGACTTGAATTGATATCACATATGGTTCTTATTTCACTAACTCAGGCAATTGACTTAAACCATCATGATCAAAACTCAAAGATAACAATTGGCTTATGCATGCTAAAAATGAGTCGTTTCAAACATTGATTTAGAGAGGATGTGGAATTATGAAGGAGGCTCAATAATCAAAAGTAAATGAGAATGAAAGCGATAAGACAAGCAACAAAACCATTGTATTGGGGTACTCCCCCTGAATGTATTAGGGACATGCATATACATGGATTTCTCATGCGCGTGATGCAAAGGGTTCCGAATTCTTAGAAGAAAGTGATGGCTAGGGTCATTCAAAAAGCAATTTTTGAGCACAATAGAGTCATTGGAGAGCAATTATTCCATAGATTTTTATGATGAATACTTTTCCACTCATGGTATATGTTCATTTATTAATGAGTAGATAAGTTTCTCTAGATTAGGGCTTTTTGAGATGTATTGTTTTTACTCTGTTGGATTATATGTTTGTTTGAGATTTGTTAAGTATTTTTAAAGATATTATCTTATTTAAATTGTTCTTGTATTTAATGTTTTTTGTCGCTTACGGGCGTATAAATTGATCTAGACAATTATGAATTTATGACCGTTAGCATAATTATCTGAGCTGGGCAATTTATTTAACTTCATAAATGAACTAGGAATAGGAAGAATTTCGGAGATGTTGCTTATGAATCAACACGCTAACAATGCTTAATTTGTCTTTGAATTGGCCTAATGAATTAGGGGATTATTGTATAAATTAGTGAGCTACAAACCAAGGAATTGGATGCAATGGTTATATTACTTCGTAATGAGATAATAATATGATTGAAACTCAACAGATACACAGTTCATCAACAAGTAAAAATAAGGGGATTTGATAAAATAGTCCTACTCACCATCTCATTCTTGAATTTTACCCGTTTCAATTCTTGTTTAGAACCGCTTTTCAAAAGAACCCCCCCCCCCCCCCCCCCAACACACACACACACACAATTATTTACTAACTTTAGCAATTACTTTTCTTGTTAAAATCAAATCCTCATGGAGACGAATTTTTTATTATTACTTCTACATTATCGGTACACTTACCAAGAGAGCTTGGAAGCTTATCAATAATTAATCCAATAAAAAAATTATAATATATGTAAGACCCCAATTTTGACCCTAAGATCCCTCATGATATCTCATCATATGCATTAGCATTGGGATCACACCTTGGCATCCTCCTTACCCCTTGTCCTTTGGGTTTGTTTTGGGAGAGATCACCAAGCACCATGTGATTGTATCATACTTGTATATTGTTATTTTACTAACCAAAATACCAAAAATATGTCTTTGCATTTGCCTAACTCATTTGTAGGTAGGGCATGATCATCATTGATCTAGCAAGTTCACACCTAGGGTTTAAGACCCTCATGGCTAAGAGCACAATCAAATATTGGTTCACAAGGTCTCAAAGCATCATATTTGAGTTTCAATGATCTCTACATTTCATATTGATCACGCATTCTTCAAGAGTTTGGAGGTGATTTGCCTTGGAAACCCTAGTTTGACTGGGTAACTTCTCCAATAAGCTATCTCACCAATTGATCAAATTTCTCAAGGGAAATTTCAAAATTCATCATCTTATGCATATATGATCTATCATTAGCCTAGAAAGTCAAGAGAATTGGAAGTTAGCAAGATGGTTGATGGTGGTTGGCTAGATGAATTCATCTGATCAAAACTGGGTCTCCCTAGACCCTATCTCCTACAATTTTCACCATATGAAAATTATTTCAAGCGAAACGTTACTCTAAATGACATTACAAACAACTTTCATGTTGAGACCTAGAGCTAGTTTTGCTTGGAAAATCATTTTCTATGATGAAACATTATAGGTCATTTTGTCTAAACCCTAATTTGAAAGTCAACTTCCCAAGGCCATAACTTGCTCATTTTTTATGCGATAAAAGATTTCCAAGTTGCACAATCAAATTCAAGGTGCCTACTTCAACTTTTATTTTTGGAGTGAGAGCTAAATCAACTTTTATGAGCATGTGATATGAGGAAACATTATAGGTCATTTTTGCCCTATACTATTGAACAAGTGATTTTCCTCAACTTCGAAAATGCATAACTCTATCATTATAAATCCAAATGATATTAAATTGGGGACAATTTTGAAGATCTTTGAAAGATATACAACTTTGATGAAGACACGTTTCTCATTTTAAGCTCACATAAAAAGTTAAGAAAGGTGGAATATTGAGATATATGGCTTAACACTTAGAAAAAATTTCAACATGTTGAAATTTCCAAACTTCCACCTCAAAATTCACCATGATCCAAGTTCCAAATGAAAAAGTGTCCAACATCAAAGTTGTTCCCCTTGATATAAGCTTTCTAAAAAACCCAATTTCATGCATTTTGGATGAGATTTGCTAGGGCTGCGCATGGTCTTAACAGGGCTGTATCATTGGAAGAAAACAAATGCTCAAAATCCCATTTCACATTGCCTTGACATCCAAGCCTCATTTGAACTTCAGAACAGTTGTACATGGATCAAATTGGATTGCTTCATGGGCCTGTACACGTCCATGCAAACTTGTGCATCACCATTTCCAAATTTAGCAATTTTTCAAGTGTGCAAATATCACTCTCAAATGCTATAAATACAGGCCCTTGGAGCTCATTTCAAGGACACCTTGCGTGCCAGCTTTGCCCCCTAATTGAAACCCTCACCATTCAAAGGAAAACCTAAGAATTTTCAACTTGAAAATTGAGTTTGAATCTCACTGTTTGGAGATTCAAAAACTCCAAGATCAAAAGCTTTGTACCATTGCCAAACCTCTTCTGCAAGCTTCTCAAATGTGATCAGATCAAGTTTGAAGCAAGCAAGATCCATTTCTACATAGCATTGAAGGTAAATTTCAAAAAACTTATTCTCTTCGATTCTCACTCAATTCTCATCAATTGTCTTGGATCTTTGGTTGTCTGAAGTCCTACCAATGTAGGTAAGAAGATTGAGTTGCTTTGAGGTCAAATCGAAGCAACTCAGTTGACACACCTTAAAATTCAACTCCTCATATCTTTCTATATGTGCGGAGTTAGTTAAAATTGAGGTTAGATTCGTGCTCTACGCCATTTTTTCTTTTAGATCATGTCCTCTTTTTTCATTTTTTTGATGGTGATGAGTGAACCAGTCCTGTGGACCTCGCCTGAGAAGGTGACCAGAGGTCCAGTGTCGGTGGTGTGCTGGACAGGTTCTGAGTCACTGATCTTGTTTAAATTGTTTTAATCTTGAGTGTACATAATGATTACCACGTGTGTGATTAGTTGACTCAGGTGCATGGTAGATTGCGCGCGCTCAGCCACTTGATCTGCCACCTCAATTAATGAGGGAGATCAAGTGGTCCACGTTTTGTTTCTTCATTAATTTATATTAATTTTAATATTAATCCAAAAAATAAGAGAGCTTCACCAAAAAAATTTAAATAAATTCCCCTTTCATATTTTGAATTAAAATTATTTTTTGGATCATTATTAATATTTTCCATGATTTAATTGATTTTGTGAATATTTTTAATTGCTTAAAAATACATTTAAGTCTCTAAAAATTCTAAAAAAAATTCTCCAAGGTCTTTTGACCTTGTTTGACCTATGATAAATCTCATGGCCATTTATTTGGTGTTTTGATGAGGTTTTAGGAATTTGACAAACCATATTTAATTTAATGCTTTATTTTTAGTATTTTAAATTGAATAAATGTCAAATAAATGTGTTGAGCTACTTTGATGGTTTGTATAAGTTTGACTTGTGTTGTTGGGCCTTGGTCAAGGTTGATTTGACTTTGCTAGGTTAAGATCGTTGGACTTAGGGGATGGATGGAATGTACATCCCATCTCCCAAAATGAATGAATCATCTTAATTTGGTAAAAGTCCTCCTTTGACCAATTTGAATTTTGATCCATCCCCCCCCCCCTCTTCATCTAATTCCCCTTCTTTATACATCCATTTCATATGGTCTATGATGTCTCTAAATACTAAGGCTAGTTGATTGAAACATTAACATAAGTATGAGTGAGATTAGGCCACCTCCTTTGCATATTATTTTTGTGTGTGGTATGTTTCATGAGCATAGTCCATTATACTATGTCTCTAACATGCATCAACACCAAAATTCTATTGCCTGGCCTCAAATAGTTGTGACTTCTACATAAGTCCAATTACGATTGCTTAACATAGCGCTAAATTTTTGATACAAAAGACATAACATTCTAGTTAGTGAGATTGTAAGTCTCCCCTCTTTCATGGTATTGTGTGGAAACTTGGCCTTTTTTCCTTCCTTTGGAAGATGCCTTGGTTCAAGGATCCATGCTTGTGATAAGTGGGTTGAGTGTTCTCCAAAGAATGACTTAAAAAAGCAAAAGCAAAAGCAATACTAACTTCTAATTCATCAACAACTAACATTTAATTTCAAGCTATTTACTTTTAATGCACTTTAATCTTTAAGCCCTATTCATTCTCCATTATCCATATCATTTTAATTGTTTATATTAATGCCTTTTCACTTTGCCCACTTGGACCATATTGTGTGATATATCTTGTTTGTGTATATTTTGTTTGCTTGTGTAGTCTTTGGCCATTAATGTACATAATAAGAATCAAAAACCCTAAAAACTATTGTGTGGACTGTTAGTTTGATCTTGGACAATTGGACTTAGAATTTAGGCAACATCCCTATGCAAAAGGACTTGGCCAATGCCAAATTTCATGTAACCAAGTGCTTGCAATTTGAAACTTCATCTAATACATCATTGAAGATTCCTTTGAGTTTATCTTCTACATGATCATTGTGAAGCTGTTATTTTGAACCTGTGACTTATGGAATTCATCTGTTACATGAGCGAATTTTAAGGAGATCATGGAATGACTAAAGCTTGGATGGGGCTATCTTTATTTGATGCCTTGCTCTTCAAGATAATATTGTATGCATTGTTTGTTGCTTGATTCTAATATCCAAGGGAATTTGGGGTTTCTATATGACATTCTTGTCTATTGGATTGCTACCCATCTATCAGATTTTTTCAACTCTTAACTTTTAAATTTGTGCTTAGGATTAGTATCTTCATCTCCTCCCCATCTCTTTAATTTCAAAATCTCCCCCTCCTTTTAAAAAAACTTCTTTGTTTGAACTTGTTTTTTCTTAACTTTGACCACTTTGCAAACTAGAAACTTTGGCCTTATGCCATTGTATTTTCAAAACTTCTTTTCTTAAACCAAACTTGTAAATATACTTAAATATACTTGACTTAAAATTTTCAAAAGCCAAAAAAAAACTAACTCATTCAAACCATTTTCTAGGCCCTTGTGCCCCTCAAACTTAATTTTTTATTAAAAACAATGCATCCACTTTGAAATTTGTATCACAAACTACGAGGTTTTGATCCCTCATTTTCATGTTGGTACGTAGGCACAAGTCCGAAGGTCTTGTCAAACATAAAAATATAATCAATGAATTCTTTTCTCATCCCCCATTCTATTTGTTTGTAAATATCACTTTGTCCAAAATACATATGCACACAAGAAAGGGATCCCTAGGAGTACCTAGGACACTTTTAGTGCTAACACCTTCCCTCTATGTAACCAAACCCCTTACCTGAAATCTCTGACATTTTATTAGTTTTGATTTGAAAACTTCTTACTTTTGGGTTTTATTCGTACTTTTCCCTTTTCCCTTGGAAACAATAAAAGCACAATGACGACTCTTGTTATTTGATGTCTTGCTTATCCATAGCTTGATGATCATGAATTTACCGCTACAGAAATTAAGTGGCGACTCTGTTGGGGACTAGTCTCTAGTGGGTTTAGCCTACTTTTTGTGTGTATATAATTGTATATTTGATGTATGTATATTTGTTTGTGTGATATAATCTATTTGTTGTGCTTGGTGATCTCTGAGTGGTGAGATAAGTTCTAACCCGAACTTGAGTGCAATTAAGATAAGAGGATGGTATAGTCATGTTCGACTTGTGTGGAGTAGTCCTTAACAAGTTGGCTTGAGATCCATCTGCTCAGTGGAGACCCTTTTGGATTTGGAAATGTCACACAAGTATTTGTGGTTAGGCATTACTATCTCTAATTTGGGGCCCGAGAAGCTGAGGACTGTAGAAAATTTAACCCCACTTGGCCTATTTAGGACGTAGTGCGGAGACTGTTCAAGTGTAGACTTGATAACAGTTATTACGCGATACTACACTCAGACGAGTTTCTCTTGAGAATATTATGGGTCGATGAGTCAGTCATCTTAACCTATAATATCCGATAGATGGAATTAAGACTCTGGGAACTTTTTAGAACATGATCTACAGGTTGTTATCCTTAGTTCACTCCCTTGGGATGGTTCTTACCCAGACCCCATGCTTGTGACTTAGAACAAACCCTTGATTCTTGGTTGATCCAATCAAGTCTTGTCAATATCAATGGAACTTGGGTGTTGATAAGGTTTAAACCATAATCCACCAAATGGATGATTGATCTTGACAATGACTTGATTCACCCCTTGACCTTTGTTTGCTTGTCTTATGTGTGATCCCTTATTTGTAATTGTTGCATTCATGCATTCATGCGTATCATAACATTCATCACACAAAAATTTCAAGGAACTGAGGTATTATTTGCAAATATTTTTAGACCATGGATTGTGGACGAAGGAATACTAAGAAGTACAGTTTCAGATGTCCGGACTTGAAAGAGTTAAGGAAGCTAGCATCTTTTGTATTAGATCTCTTGGACTTCAAGCAACTTCATGGGAAGCTTCTATCTATCTTGTCTGCGGATGTGGTTGAAGGAGTTCTGAGTGTGTTGGTTCAGTTATATGATCCTCTCTACCGTTGCTTCACTTTTCCTGATTATCAGCTTGTGCCTACGTTGGAGGAGTATGCCCATCTCTTGGGAATACATGTTTCTAGCAAGGTACCTTTTAGTGGATTGGAAGAGATTCCCAGATCTCATCTTATAGTTGAAGCTCTTCACTTAAAGAAGTCTGAGATAGAGGCTCGTTGGGTGAAGAAAGGAGGATTGTTTGGGTTGCCATCTGATTTCCTCATCAAGAAAGCTATTGCCTTTGCTCAAGTTGGTAGTTTGGACGCTTTTGAAGCTATCTTTGTGTTGCTCATTTATGGATTAGCTTTGTTCCCTAACATTGATGATTTTGTTGATGTTAACGCCATTCGAATTTTCTTGATTGGGAATCATGTGTCTACTTTGTTGGGTGATATGTATTTCTCTTTGCATCTAAGGAACTCTAAGGGTGTGGAACTATTGTCTGTTGCATTCCTCTTTTGCACAAGTGTTTTATTTCACACTTGCCTCAGACACCTGCTTTTGTGGAGAACAAATAATGTCTACGGTGGTCTCAGAGGCTTATGTCTCTCACTAACGATGATATAGTTTGGTATGATCATTCTTTGAGAAGTTTGGAGATTATTGATTGTTGTGGTGAATTATCTAATGTTCCTCTCATTGGTACATAAGGAGGAATTAACTACAACCCTGCTTTGGCTCGTCGTCAAATTGGGTTCCCCTTGAGAGACAAACCTAATAACACTTTGTTAGAATGACTTTTATTTCAAGAGGGTAAAGATCCCCAACATTTGAAGGAGAAGATTGTGCATGCTTGGCATAATGTGACTAGGAAAGGAAGATCCGAGTTTGGTCCGTGCAATTGTGTGGCTTTAGAAGCTTACACTCTTTGGGTGAAGAAGAGAGCTTTGGAGTTGAAGATGCCTTACCCTTGTGAGGGACCTATACCTATGGTTGTGGTTGAGCCATTAACTCTCCCTAACCAAGATGTGGAGGAGTTGGAAGACGCACTTGCCAAGATGAAGCAAGAGAAATATATGTGGGAAGAGTGTTTCTGTGCTTTGAGCAAGAAGCATGAAGAGTTGCAGTTGGAGTCTAAGAACAAAGATGCACTTATCGAGCTACTTGAAGACCGAGTGACAAAGAGACAGAGAGAGCCAGAGGTTTCATCTTCCTCTAGCATGCCTCAGCCTTCCATCGCTTGGAAGAAGATTGTTGATCAGCCTGTCCTTGAGAAGACTCAGATGAAGGCTTCTTTTGAGACCGAGATTCGACACATTCGTAGTAAGTACGCGCCTACAGCCAGATCTTCTGACGTTGTTGTTAGGGATCCTTAGGATGACTAGTCTCCTTTGCTCTTGTATTTTTCATTTGGTTTCTGAAATTGTACTCAGTGTAATCATTCCAATTATATAAATAAAAAGAGATTTTTGGTCATATCAAATTGTTGCAATTATTGTTAAATATATATTTGCAAATAATATAGTAAGTTCCTTGAAAAATAAAAATAAATAAACAAGCATTGCATTCCATGCATCATTTGCATAAGCAGGTTTCTCTTTCGCCAGATGTCTCGTTGGTGTTTCTTCTATGCTTCAGCCAAGCTGACTCATCGATACAACACTTGCACCAATCATCTGAGAATCATGGAACATCTTGAGCAAGAAAATAGAGAGTTGAAGGACGAGATCGCCCGCCTGACTGCCATGATGAAGTCCGTGTTAGCTGCTCAGAGCCAATCATCTCCAACACCCGCAACCCCTCCTCCTCAAAGGATTGTTATTTCAGAGGTGGCTACCTCTACCATGCCTGTTGCTATCGCTCATTTTGCGCCTGCCATGCCTGCTGGATTCCCGTGGGGAGTGTCGCCGAACTTCATGCCTGAAGGCTTTGCACCTACATTTGCTTCCATACCGGCATCTAGCTCGATCATGTTTGTGCCACCTCTCGTTGTGCATACCTTACCTCGTGTGGAGGATACCATTTACCATTCCGATCCATCTGAGGGCCCGAATGTTTATGAGAAAATGGACGAAATGAAGGATCAATTTCTTGAGTTGCGCAAGGAATTGAAGACGTTGAAAGGTAAGGACCTGTTTGGGAAAAGTGTTGCTGAGTTATGTCTGGTACCAAATGTGAAGATTCCGGTGAAGTTCAAAGTGCCTGACTTTGAAAAATACAGAGGGAACTCATGTCCGCTCAGTCATCTGGTGATGTATGCCCGCAAAATGTCTACCCAAACTGTGCCGCACTCAGATGGTATATGGGGTTGGACAGTGCAAGCATCCTCACTTTCAACGATTTGGGAGAAGCTTTTGTCAAGCAGTATAAGTATAATATGGATATGGCGCCTGATAGAGACTAATTGAGGTCTATGTCTCAGAAGGATAAGGAGGCATTCAAAGAATATGCGCAGAGATGGAGAGAGTTAGCTACTTAGATCACCCATCCTTTAGAAGAGAAGGAGATGACCAACATCTTTTTGAAGACCCTGAGTTCATTTTACTATGAACGCATGATTGCCAGTGCCCCTAGTGACTTTACCGAAATGGTAAACATGGGGATGAGGCTAGAAGAAGGTGTCTGAGAAGGACGATTGTCAAAGGAGGAAGCATCACCCAGTAAGAGATATGGCAGCAGTTTCGAGAAGAAGAAGGACAGTGAAGCTAATGCAATCTCTAGTGGGAGGCAGAGGAAGCCTTAGATCAGAAAGAGTCAACCATCCCGTCAACACCATCATCAAGTATCCTCAGTAATTCCAGTATTTTCGAACAGTCAATCAACATCAATTCAACAACAACAACGTCAACAGCAACAACCACAGCAACGAACAAACACCTACAATAACAACAATACCAACAATCATCATCAACAAAATTTCGAGAGGAATAGGGTATCTTTTGACCCGATTCCTATGACTTATGTAGAACTTTATCCATCTTTGGTTCTCAAGAACCTACTCCAACCGAGAAACCCGCCACAAATTCCCGAACCACTTCCATGGTGGTACAAACCTAAACTCTGTTGTGCTTTTCATAAAGGGGCACCCGGACATGACATTAAGAATTACTATCCGCTCAAGTACGAAGTTCAGAAGCTGATAAAGAGCGGAATGGTATCCTTCAAGGACCGTGCGCAGAACGTGAAAGCAAATCCACCGCCCGCTCATGGGAATTCTTCTATTAACATGGTGGATGGTTGTCCCGGAGAGTTTAAAGTGTTTGATGTTCGTTTCATCAGAAGGTCTTTGGTGACGATGCATAAGGACATTTGTATGGTGAGTGATTGTGAGCATGACCATGACAGTTGTGCTATCTGTAGTGTCAACCTGAGGGGTTGTGGTAGTGAAAAGGGACATCCAGCAGTTGATGGATGAAAGCATGATCCAAATTGTTTAATCCTGTCGTGTAGATAACGATGTGAATGTCATAGTGCCCGTTTTCAAGAATTTGGAAAGAGTAGTCATTCAGTACGACAACAGTAATAGTAACAACAATAGTCAAAGATCGGTATCGCCGTTGGTCATACGGTTAGCGGCCCAGTCCCGTATTCATCCGATAAAGTTGTTTTGTATTAGTACAATGTGACGATGTTGAAAGATGGTTAAGAAGTTCCATTACCGACGACCAGTTCTGTAGTGCGTATAGCTGATGTTACTAAGGTGACCCGTAGCGGTCGAGTGTTTGGGCCGGTGTTCCCAAAGGATAAGGAAGAACCAACTATCAATAAGAAGGTGGAAGTGCCTGATGTAGATCCGATTAATGCTCCAAAGTGTCAGTCTGGTGAATCCAGCAATTTGAAGGCTAATGATGATGATGAGGTACTTCGTCTAATAAAGAAAAGTGAGTTCAATATGGTGGAGCAGCTGCTCCAAACCCCCTCAAAGATTTCAGTGTTGTCTTTGCTAATGAATTCAGAAGCGTACAGAGAAGCACTGCAAAGAGTTCTAGAGCAAGCCTATGTGGAGCACGATATTACAGTGGATCAGTTCGATCATATTGTGGCTAACATCACTTCCGACAATAATCTTAGTTTTTGTGATAAGGAACTCCCTGAGGAGGGTAGGAATCATAATCTGGCTTTGTATATTTCCATGAATTGCAAAGATGATGCTTTGTCCAATGTATTAGTTGACATTGGGTCTTCATTGAACATACTTCCGAAGTCAACTCTTTCAAAGTTGTCGTATCAAGTATTCTTCAAAAGTTTGGAGGTGATTTGCCTTGGAAACCCTAGTTTGACTGGGTAACTTCTCCAACAAGCTATCTCACCAATTGATCAAATTTAACAAGGGACACTTCAAAATTCATCATCTTATGCATATATGATCTACCATGAGCCTAGAAAGTCAAGATAATTGGAAGTTAGCAAGATGGTTGATGGTGGTTGGCCAGATGAATTCATCTGATCAAAACTGGGTCTCCCTAGACCTTATCTCCTACAGTTTTCACCATATGAAAATGATTTCAAGAGAAACGTTACTCTAAATGACATTACAAATAACTTTCATGTTGAGATCTAGAGCTAGTTTTGCTTGGAAAATCATTTTCTATGATGAAACATTATAGGTCGTTTTGTCTAAACCCTAATTTGAAAGTCAACTTCCCAAGGCCATAACTTGCTCATTTTTTATGCGATGAAAGATTTCCAAGTTGCACAACCAAATTCAAGGTGTCTACTTCAACTTTTATTTTTGGAGTGAGAGCTAAATCAACTTTTATGAGCATGTGATATGAGGAAATATTATAGGTCATTTTTGCCCTATACTATTGAACAAGTGATTTTCCTCAACTTCAAAAATGCATAACTCTATCATTCTAAATCCAAATGACATTAAATTGGGGACAATTTTGAAGATATTTGAAAGAGCTACAACTTTGGTGAAGACACGTTTCTCATTTGAAGCTCACATAAAAAGTTAAGAAAGGTGGAATATTGAGATATATGGCTTAACACTTAGAAAAAATTTCAACATGTTGAAATTTACAAACTTCCACCTTAAAATTCACCATGATCCAAGTTCCAAATGAAAAAGTGTCCAACATCAAAGTTGTTCCCCTTGATATAAGCTTTCCAAAAACCCAATTTCATGCATTTTGGATGAGATTTGCTAGGGTTGCGCATGGTCTTAACAGGGTTGTATCATTGGAAGAAATCAAATGCTCAAAATCCCATTTCACATTGCCTTGACATCTAAGCCTCATTTGAACTTCAGAACAGTTGTACATGGATCAAATTGGATTGCTTCATGGGCCTATGCACGCCTATGAAAGCTTGTGCATCACCATGTCCAAATTTAGCAATTTTTCAAGTGTGCAAATATCACTCTCAAATGCTATAAATACAGGCCCATGGAGCTCATTTCAAGGACACCTTGCGCGCCAGCTTTGCCCCCCAATTGAAACCCTCACCATTCAAAGGAAAACCTGAGAATTTTCAACTTGAAAATTGAGTTTGAATCTCACTGTTTGGAGATTCAAAAACTCCAAGATCAAAAGCTTTGTACCATTGCCAAACCTCTTCTGCAAGCTTCTCAAATGTGATCAGATCAAGTTTGAAGCAAGCAAGATCCATTTCTACACAACATTGAAGGTAAATTTTAAAAAACTTCTTCTCTTCGATTCTCACTCAATTCTCATCAATTGTCTTGGATCTTTGGTTGTCTGAAGTCCTACCAATGTAGGTAAGAAGATTGAGTTGCTTTTAGGTCAAATCGAAGCAACTCAGTTGACACACCTTAAAATTCAAATCCTCATATCTTTCTATATGTGCGGAGTTAGTTAAAATTGAGGTTAGATTCGTGCTCTACGCCATTTTTTCTTTTAGATCATGTCCTCTTTTTTCATTTTCTTGATGGTGATGAGTGAACCAGTCCTGTGGACCTTGCCTGAGAAGGTGACCAGAGGTCCAGTGTCGGTGGTGTGCTGGACAGGTTTTGAGTCACTGATCTTGTTTAAATTGTTTTAATCTTGAGTGTACATAATGATTACCACGTGGGTGATTAGTTGACTCAGGTGCATGGTAGATTGCGCGCGCTCAGCCACTTGATCTGTCACCTCAATTAATGAGGGAGATCAAGTGGTCCACGTTTTTTTGATTTTTTTATTTTCATTTTATTTCATTTGATTTTCATTAATTCATATTAATTTTAATATTGATCCAAAAAATATGAGAGTTTTACCAAAAGAATTTAAATAAATTCCCCTTTCATATTTTGAATTAAAATTATTTTTTGGATCATTATTAATATTTTCCATGATTTAATTGATTTTGTGAATATTTTTAATTACTTAAAAATACTTTTAAGTCTCTAAAAATTTTGAAATTTTTTCTCCAAGGTCCTTTGACCTTATTTGACCTATGATAAATCGCATGGCCATTTATTTGGTGTTTTGATGAGGTTTTAGGAATTTGACAAACCATATTTAATTTAATACTTTATTTTTAGTATTTTAAATTGAATAAATACCAAATAATTGTGTTGAGCTATTTTGATGGTTTGTATAAGTTTGACTTGTGTTGTTGGGCATTGGTCAAAGTTGATTTGACTTTGCTAGATTAAGATCATTGGATTTAGGGGATGAATGGAATGTACATTCCATCTCCCAAAATGAATGAATGATCTTAATTTGGTAAAATTCTATCTTTGACCAATTTGAGTTTTGATTCATTCCCCTTCCTCTTCATCTAATTCCCCTTCTTTATGCATCCATTTCATTTGGTCTATGATGTCTTTAAATCCTAAGACTAGTTGATTGAAAAATTAACATAAGTATGGATGAGATTAGGTCATCTACTTTGCATATTCATTTTGTGTGTGGTATATTTCATGAGCATAGTCCATTATACTATGTCTATAACATGCATTAACACCAAAATTCTATTGCTTGGCCTCAAATAGTTGTGACTTCTACATAAGTGTTGAAAAGTATATCTTCGGCAAATATTTTTATATCGTATCCACAGAGATTGGTTGTTATTACCGCCATTCTATAATCCAAATTGTTATAAGTTTAAAACGTAACAAAGTTGTTTTGTTTGGAAAATTATCTTATGAGTAAATGTCACTGTGTCATACGGTGAACTGACTTTGTGTGTTTTTGCTTTGGAAAGCAAATGTTGCGGATAGCAAGAGTCGCCACCGACTTTTCTTTTATCCAATAAGGAAAGGTGGAAAAGAACAGGAAAGACCTTAATTAGATTTTGGGTTCGGGAGGTACATTATACAAAGGGAAGGTGTTAGCACCCTTTGTATCCATGGTTATCCATGGGCTCTTAATTACTGGATCACTTATGTTTGTCTGAAAAAAGTGTTTGTGAATTGCTTAAAAAATATTTTGAAAAGAGAGTTTAACTTTGTAATGAT
Source organism: Lathyrus oleraceus (assembly GCF_024323335.1). NCBI lineage: Eukaryota > Viridiplantae > Streptophyta > Magnoliopsida > Fabales > Fabaceae > Lathyrus > Lathyrus oleraceus. Next base: position 135,850,601 of record NC_066582.1, on the reverse strand, counting down.
TCTTGTGCGAATGTATACAAAGTATTTATCTCGTTTAATTTTTGAAAGCGGTTTAGAAAAATATAACTTGGTAATGATTCTAGTACGAATGTATACCAAGTGGTGATTTTCTAGTATTTACAAAGTGTGAGGTATGAAAAATATTTTAGGTTGTGAGCCAGCAATTAAGAGTTATACCCACCCAAGGTCTTTATGGGCATTTCCTATCCTTATGAGGGTAAAACTGTCCTTACTATTGAGAAGTAAGTAGTCTTATCCCTTTGGATGTAAAGGGACATCGTAGGGTCATCGTTTGGTCATTGAAGGCAACATTTGTAAGGATACCTTAGCATTCGAAGGGACGATCATCATTTAACCGTAGGCTACAACGAAGGGTCATCGAGGGACAAAATCATATATTCGAAGGCAACATCCGAGGGACTATGATTTATTTTATAGGGACATGATGATTTAATCGAAGGGTCTTTGCTAAGTGTATCCCCACATTCGCGGGACATGACCATAATACCGTAATATCGTAAGGCAACAAAGAGAGGTCCAAGATCACATATTCAAAGGCAATATTTTACAATCAATTAGGTAATTAGGATGAATCTCCACATTAAAATCAACTAGGTAATTAGGATGAAGCTTCACATTAAAATCAATTAGGTAATTAGGATGAATCTCCGCAAGGGTATCCCACAAATAAAGTGGAATACCTAGCACGCTACTTTCTCCGGGAGTATGTGAACCCTTACAAAATTCAGCAAACAGGTCAGAATGCCAAATTAGGGTGCAATCGAGAATTACACCACAAAAGAAATCACAACAGTAATAGGGTCAGGTAAACAATGCATGGCTATGATAAAACATGTCAGACGAGCAAAAATCAGAACAGAAAAGTCAGCGACTGTCACGTTCGCTTCTGCCTCGCCTAACGATGGCTTAGCGAATGCTCGCTACATGCTCGCTTAGCGATGTGCTAGCGAGCGGCTGCAGGTTCTGGTTTTAGAACAGTGCGATTCCAGCAAGCTTCACGCCCTATGGCATCCATTACAGAAATTACATGGTTAAACGTTCAAGATATTCATGATACTTAAATTCACATGCAAAACTTAAGATACTTTTATAAATTCAATCATGATGCCACATGCATATTAAGAACATAAAGCGGTAATAGTAATGCAAACCTGTTTGCAGTTGAATTGCAACCTTGAATTGGCAAGTCGGATTGAATTGGGCGGAGGTAACCTTGGTGCAGATGAGTTTCCCTCAGGGTTTCCTTTAGGGTTGCTCTGGATTCTCTGGGTTAGCCTCCAGGATTTGCTGTGCCTTCTTTCTCTCTCCTCTTTTTGTTCTTCCCTTTCTGAATGAAGTCCTTGGTATTTATAATAGTTTTTGTGACCTAATGGGCTCAGAATGAAGCCCAGAATTTTCTGGTATTCGCAAGCTTCGCTAGGCGAGTGACGTAGCGAAGGGTTCGCTAGGCGAAGGAGTTGCTCGCCTAGCGAGCAAGCCAGTTTAGGCCATTTTCTGGATTTGGCCATCTGTGAGCTGGGTCTTTGTTCCTTTAAGGTCAATGCCTTGAGTAATGAGTTGGAGTGCCTTGAAAAATGTCTTGCAAAATTAACGGGCAAATTTTGGGGTATGACACACTGAAAACAGTAAAATGGTTTTAATCAAATGTAAAAGCTTGGCAAGATTGGAGTTCACTATTCTAAATGCTTATGATTCCTTATGATAACTATATAGATTTAAGATTATTGATGATGTTCAAGTATCCTCTCAAAGTCATTTATGTCTAAATGATATTGTGATAATCACTATATTGATCCTTAGACGATCTCTCCACCTAACTATCAATATAGCAATCTTTAATGTTTAATACCAAAGAAGAGTAATGAATAAACCTATCTCTACAACTTATTCACTACTTGAAAATCTGTTTTATGTCAAGACTCAAATAATCTCTTTCAACAACTACTCAAATCTGGTTTTCAACTTAGGGCAAAAACAATATTCAATACATCAACAATCTTTATCATATATAAAAGTCAAATGGAATACATAAACAAATGAGAATAGCTACTACCTCCAATCTTGACAAAATGGAGTTTAGCTCCTCATCATCATTGTTACAAAGCAGAATGTTAATAGAAGAAAAACTCTGTTTTTCTCTCTTATAAAAATATCTCAATGTATCAATGTGTAAAATAATAATAATGAATAATGGAATACATCTCAATCTCTATTCTGAATTTCTAAAAAGGGTTGACATTTCCTCATTTGATCATTTCCCATCTAAGGCAGAAAAGCTCTCCCAAGGCAGACACCAAAATGGCAAAACTAGCTGGCCTTGACAACAACACTTTTGACCAAAATCAGCTTGCTGGATTCGCAGCCTTCGCGGCGCGAAGGAGGGTTCGCGGCACGAACTGAAGCTACTTCAGCTTCCTTGCTTTGCAAGCTTCATCATAAGAGCCTTCCAACTTAAGCTTCCAAAATTGGGCCTCCAAATTGCATTTAACACCTCTTCCAAATTATGATGTTGCATTCCAAAAGTTCTCAATTCAAAATTTCTACAAAACTAACAAATATATGAAATAACTATTCAAAAAAAAAATTAAACCTAATTGCATTTATACAAAATAGTGAGACTAAAAGTGTGTAATTACATCAAAACTTGGTAAAAGGGACCAATAAAATGATATAAAAAGTAGTACTAATTGGTCCCTAACAACTCTCCCCAACTTAGCATTTTGTTTGTCCCTAAACAAAAGTTTCCACCTTCACAACCAAAGCAATGACAAAAAAAGATTGGAGCAAGGATTTACCAAGGACTGTAGCGGTGTATTCGTCGCTATATGATCTATTGATTAAATCATAAGCAAAGTATACAATGAATTCGAGTTGCCACCGCACTTTTATTTATCCTAAGGACTGGTTAAAAAGCGAACAAAAACCTAAGAAGTTTTACACGTAGAAAACTAATGAAAAAGATCAGAGAGTCTGGATAAGGGGTAAATTACGCAATGGGAAGGTGTTAGGCACCCATCACGTCCTAGGTACTCCTATGGAGCCCTTTTCACACTTGTTGTATAAAAAATATTTATTTGTTTTGACATATTGTGCAAACATGAATGGGATGATGAGAAAAGAATGTACAAGTTAGTTATTTTTGTGTTCGAACGGATGAACCCGTTGCCTACGTACCTTCCATCAAAGGTAAGGATCAAAACGCCGTAGTTCGGCTAAAAACTTCCAAAAGTTAGTGGATTCATTTTAAAACAATAGCACTAAGGCTTTACGTTATCCACGGGAGAAAACTCAACCTTATGAAACAACAAGTCCACCATGTGAGAACAGCTTCCACTCGCTAGTGAGGGGTTAACCCTATAATAAGCGAGGAAGACTTACAATTCAATCAACTAAGGACAAATAGGTGAGGTTAACATCAACCAACTAGGATAAATCAAACCTATGGCTAATGTATGAAAACTTAACAAACATGGACAAAGCCACAAAATCATTTGAATGGGTGAAATTAATTGATTTGGATTATTTACAAAGTATGGTCAAAGTATGATTAAAGTCAATTCAAAATGAAGTATTTACAAAAATGAAGTTTGGAAAATCATGGACTTAAGGTCCGAGTTTCTAATTTGGAAAGAAGTGAGAATGTTTGCACAACATGTGTATACAAGTTTTTAAAAGTCAACAAGTGAAAAGGGGTTTTGAAACAAAAAGGGTGTGGATGAAGTGTAAAACTTCCTAGAAGTTCACCTCTTGAAATCATATAGGAGATGATTCAAGTGTGTCCTTTGGAATAAAGGGACAACTGGGTCGTACATTAGACCGTATTGGAGTAGTTGAAGGTCAGAATGGATCGTACGTTAGATCGTATCTGAGTTGAAGGAGTCATGTGTTGAGCTGAGTCAGAATGAACCGTACGCTAGGCTATATCTGATAGTATTTGTATATGTTGTATTTGCAATGAATATCTGGGGTGGGCTTAAAGATGTCACCATCAGAGTGCTTGTCGGAATGAATGTCCATATGGATTGTATCTGAGAGATGTAGATGTAATCGATAAAGATGTTCGCCTAAATGGATCTTTATTTTGACTGTATCCGGAGGATAATTAACCTGAAAAATAAAGTTAGCTTCACGCCATGTCATGATGCATGAGATATTTTATAAATGTGAACAATGTATGCGTGCGTATGCTGTGAAATGATGTAATGAATGAATTATGCATCTGAAAAGTTTTTCCTGGCGACTCCCTGGGGAAAATAAATCCCCATCTTCTGGTTGGAGATACTTGTATCGATGACCCTTCCTTAGCTAGGGATACTTGATTTCTGTCTGATGGTGGAAACACTCAACAGAGCCTGGCTGAGGATGGAAGAGATGACCAGTCTGTCTGGTGATGCCAACCTCTTCTGGGAAATAGCTTCTTTTGTTGGGGAATGGAATTAGCAACCGGATTCATTGGAACGCATGGTTAGACCTTCTCCTCGATCCTGAAGTCTTTTGTAATTGCTTTTTCCGTTTTATGCATGTATTTTTTATAAACATCGATCATATTCAAATGCATATACCAATTCAATCTAAATCAATGGACGTTTACGCAAACAAAACAGAGAAAGTAAAACAAAAACATTTTTTTTTGGAAACAAAATTGTATTGATTTTGAAAGAGGGTCTATAAACAGGCAATTTGAGTACAAAGAGACAGAAATCCTAGTAAGAGGAAATTGTCGAGAAAACAAAGAAAAAGCTATAAAGAAAAAAAGTCCTATTGATTTTAATTCTGCTACTGTCATTATGTCTTCAAGCATCTCATCTCCTGCTGTCGGATAGAAGTGATTGGCTTGTTCAGTCCCTTTGGCTTGGGTGAAGTTGACTGAGAACAGGACATAGTCATACGCTTTTAATCCCTAATTTTTGCCTGGACCGCCTTTTCAGGTTTTCAGTCCACCAGGATACCCTTTTTTGCCCAAGCCGCCTTTTCAGGTTTTCGACTTGCCGGGTGTACATTTTTATATGTTTATCCCTAATTTTTGCCCGAACCCTTTTGGTTCGCCGGGATGCCCTTACTTTTGCCTAGGTACGTCGACCTAGCGGGTCTCTTTTATGCGTAGTATTTTTTAACTATGTCTGCGTTCACAGGATGTGGGAAGCCTTCGCCATCCATTGTAGCAAGTATCATGGCTCCACCAGAGAATACCTTCTTAACTATAAATGGCCCTTCGTACGTGGGGGTCCATTTGCCTCTGGGATCACCTTGTGGTAGAATGATACGCTTGATCACCAAGTCGCCAATTTGATACACCTGTCTCTTGACCCTTTTGTTAAATGCCCGGGTCATGCGCTTCTGATATATCTGCCCATGACAAACAGCCGCAAGTCTCTTTTCATCAATCAAATTTATCTGATCGAGTCGAGTCTGCATCCATTCATCCTCATCTAAACCTGCCTCTTTCATGATTCTTAGAGAGGGAATCTGAACCTCCACCGGTAAGACGGCTTCCATTCCGTAGACTAAAGAGAAAGGAGTTGCCCCTGTCGAAGTTCGTACTGAAGTGCGATAACCATGAAGAGAAAATGGTAACATCTCATGCCAGTCTTTGTATGTTACTGTCATCTTTTGTATAATCTTCTTAATATTCTTATTAGCAGCTTCTACAGCGCCATTCATCTTTGGCCGGTACGGAGAAGAGTTATGGTGTTTTATTTTGAACTGCGCGCAGAGTTCAGTAATCATCTTGTTGTTCAAATTGGTGCCATTATCTGTGATAATCCTTTCAGGGATGCCATACCGACAAATAAGACTATTCTTGATGAACCGTGCCACCACATTCTTGGTGACAGAAGCAAATGAGGTTGCCTCTACCCACTTCGTAAAATAATCAATAGCAACAAGAATGAAACGATGTCCATTAGAAGCAGTAGGTTTAATCTCTCCAATCATATCAATGCCCCACATTGTAAAAGGCCAAGGGGCTGTCAACACGTTTAATGGAGCAGGAGGCACCTGTACTTTGTCCGCATAGATCTGGCACTTGTGACAAGTTCTGGAGTGATGGTGGCAATCAGCTTCCATGGTAGACCAATAATACCCTGATCTCAGAATCTTCTTGGCCATCGTATGTCCACTAGCATGAGTCCCAAAAATACCGTCATGCATGTCTTCCATAATCTTTTCTGCTTCCTTTTTATCCACACAGCGAAGCAAAGTCGAATCATGATTACGTTTGTATAATACTCCATTACTCAAAAAGAATTTAGCGGAGAACTTCCTCAGGAATTTTCTGTCATTGATGGATGCCCCTTCAGGGTATTCCTGAGTTTCTAAATATCTTTTCACTTCGTGGAACCAAGGTTTCTCCTCTACTCCCTCAGTATTAAGTTCATAACAATATGCTGGTTCATCTAATCGTTCAATGGTGATCCTGGGAGCTTCATTGTCCCATCTGACTCTGAACATAGAGGACATGGTAGCCAAGGCGTCTGCCAACTGATTCTCCTCTCGTGGAATATGTTCGAATGTAATCCCCTCAAAGTATGGGATTAACGTCAACACCCGCTCTCGATAAGGGATGAGATTCGGATGTTTAGTGTCCCATGCTCCTTTGATCTGACTGATTACCAAAGCTGAGTCTCCATACACACTCAAAAACTTGATTCTCAGGTCTATAGCAGCTCTGAGTCCCAAAATACATGCTTCATACTCGGCCATATTGTTGGTACAATCAAAACATAGTCTAGCAGTGAAAGGCGTATGGCAACCCTTGGGAGAAATAATTACAACACCAACACCATTGCCCAACGCATTAGAAGATCCATCGAAAACCATAGTCCATCGGGATCCCAGTTCGGGTCCTTCATCTGGTCCAGGTTCTTCGTAATCAGTAACAAGCATGACATCCTCATCTGGGAACTCAAAATTCATAGATTGGTAATCATCCACTGCTTGATGAGCCAAATGATCAGCTAACACGCTTCCTTTGATTGCTTTTTGGGTAGTATACTGGATATCATACTCTGTTAAAATCATCTGCCATCTTGCTATTCTTCCGGAGAGGGCAGGTTTCTCAAATATGTATTTGATAGGATCCATCTTAGAAATCAACAAAGTGGTATGATTCAACATATACTGTCTTAGTCGGCGAGCAGCCCAGGCCAAAGCACAGCAAGTTCTCTCGAGCAGTGAGTATCTTGTTTCACAGTCGGTAAACTTTTTGCTAAGGTAGTATATGGCATGCTCTTTTCGGCCAGACTCGTCATGTTGCCCCAACACGCACCCCATTGAATTTTCTAACACGGTCAAATACATGATTAGAGGTCTTCCTTCAACTGGCGGTATCAGGATCGGAGGTTCCTGGAGATACTTCTTGATTTTGTCAAAAGCTTCTTGACATTCGTCATTCCATATCATCTCTTGATTCTTCCTCAGTAGTTTGAATATGGGTTTGCAGGTAGCAGTTAAATGGGAGATAAACCGGGCGATGTAATTCAAACGTCCCAAGAAACCTCTGACTTCTTTATCTGTACGGGGAACTGGCATTTCTTGAATAGCTCTCACCTTAGCCGGGTCAACCTCAATTCCTTTACCACTGACAATAAATCCCAAGAGTTTACCGGATCTTACTCCAAAGGTGCATTTGTTCGGGTTCAATCTCAGCTTGTATTTCTTCAACCTCTAAAACAATTTGTACAAATGGTCGAGATGTTCTTCTTCAGTATGAGATCTGGCTATCATGTCATCCACATATACTTCTATTTCATGATGAATCATATCATGGAACAAAACCACCATAGCACGCTGGTACGTTGCCCCGACGTTCCTTAAACCGAATGGCATTACTTTGTAACAGAAAGTGCCCCATTGCGTCACAAACGTAGTTTTCTCCATGTCTTCAGGTGCCATCTTAATCTGGTTATAACCCGAGAATCCATCCATGAAGGAGAATACTTTGTGTTGAGCGGTGTTATCTACCAGAACATCGATGTGCGGGAGTGGAAAGTCATCTTTGGGACTCGCTTTATTCAGATCTCTGTAATCGACGCACATTCGCACCTTACCATCCTTCTTCGGTACCGGTACCACATTAGCAACCCATTGAGGATAAGAAGTAACGGCTAGGAAACCGGCGTTAAATTGTTTCATAACTTCGGCTTTGATTTTCTCGGACATTTCAGGACGCATGCGACGAACCTTTTGCTTAACAGGATGACAATCTTCCTTCATTGGCAAACGATGCACTACTATATCAGTATCCAGTCCTGGAATGTCTTCATAAGACCAAGCAAAAATCTCCATATAGTCATGTAACATCTGAATCAATCTTCCTTTGACACTGTTTTCCAAGCCTGCTCCTATTTTGACTTCTTTCTTGTCCACTCCAGTACCCAGATTTACAATTTCGATTGACTCTTCATGCGGCTGTATGGTCTTTTCTTTTTGTAGTAACAGTCTGGCAAGTTCTCCAGGGACTTCACAATCTTCCTCACCTCCATCCTCGGTTTGGTAGATCGGATTTTCAAAGTCATAATGAACAGTAGTAGAACTATTATCAACAGGATCCAGAGTGGGTATGGATCTGCAATTTGTTACGTGAGTGTGTGTAAGAAAACATAGCTTGTTTGGAAGATGACAGGAAAGATAAAGAGCGCAATATTTGAATGCAAAAAGTCCATTGATTTATTGAATGTGAATATGATTATGAAAATGACAAAACCCTTAACAAATTAGCTATTGTGCCCCGGGCATAGATACAATGCTTTAAGAAGTTCAATTGTAAAAATTTAAAATTTGCAACACTAAAATAGACAAAAACAATTACTCCTGACTAAAGGAAATCGGGACAGTGTCTTCAGCCTTCCAATTATTGAGTTTGTCACCAATTGTTGGGAAAATCCAGCTATCCAGGTCGCAATCGCTGTCAGCATCTTCTACAACATTAATTTGATCTTTGACCATCTTTTCGGAGTTAAACCCCAGACCAGACTTGTCAGACTTGTACGGTACGTTGATCAGTTGACCCCAACCAGTACGACCACCATTTTCAACCACGGCTTGAGCGTCCTTCAGAGAAATCATAGCAGGAGGAGCACGAATAACCTTGGGCACACGGGAAGTTGGCTTAAGGACAGGACTAGTCGGAGGAACTACTTCGAATGACTGAGAAGGAGTCTCAAAGAATTCACCATCCATCTCGACATATCTGAAGGTATGCACACTACTGACAATATACTCTTCTTCCCCACACACAGTGACGATCTTACCCTCTATTGGATACCTCAGCTTTTGATGGAGAGACGAAGCTACAGCACTTGCCCCATGAATCCAAGGGCATCCTAGCAAGCAGGAATAGGCAGGACGAATGTTCATTACGTGAAAGATAGTGTTGAAGACTTGAGGTCCTATTTTGATAGGGAGGACCACTTCACCGTGGACAGCGCTCTTCGCACCATCGTAAGCACGCACCACAATGTCACTAGGCTTTAGTTCAATGCTTTTACAATCAAGTTTATCGAGCACAGCTGTCGGCAGCACATTCAAAGAAGAGCCGTTGTCGATCAATACGTGAGATAAGGTGATCCCCTCACACTCAATGGAGATATGCAGAGCTCTATTGTGATTCTTTCCTGCTGGTGTCAGGTCAGCATCGGAAAAGCCTAGGCCATTGTCAACAGTCAAATTGGCCACATAGTTTTCGAACTGATCGACGGATGTCTCCTGAGGTACATGAACAGTCTTCAAGAATTTTATCAACGCTTTGGCATGAGATTCAGAAGATAATAACAAGGATAACATCGAGATCTTAGACGGAGTATGCCCCAGCTGTTCTACCACATCAAAATCACTCTTACGGATGATTTTCAGCATTTCCTCCACTTCCTGCTTGGCAACATCTTCAGTAGTAACTTCGACCGGTGTATTTGACTGAGAAAGGTTGACCACTGGTTCCTTTCCTCGAGTTTCAGGGGCGGGAGGTGAGATTTTTGGAGAGAAGATCCTTCCACTTCGAGTAACTTTACTAGTCCCAACAATGTCATTAGGATTAGCAGAATTACCAACTTGCTTTACGCCATGGATGTAAATATCACCTCCATAATTCCACGGAATGGCTTTGCTTGAGGAATACGGTACTGGGCCAGGTGCAGTAATGATTAGGGGAGCTACCTTGGGCTCAGCAGTAATCTTCACAGGCACTCTAGTAGCGGTAATCTTCACCGAAACTTTGGACCTAGCAATCACAGATATTTCTTCAATAGGGTTTTCCACCTTAGGAATCTTTTCAAAGAGAATTGTACGATCATCCATCAGCCGTTGAATACCATTCCTCAATTTCAGGCAACCATTGGGTCGGAGTACACAAAGATCACAATTTTAAGCACAACCTGGAAATAAACCAGCTTGCAATAAATTCTTCTTGATGATCAGGAGAGGAGATGTTAAGTCCGCTACATTAGAAATATGAGAATTGTCATCCACAGCATTAACAGTCTTGTCATGGTTAGGCATAGGTGCAGTGATGACATTAGGAGTCTCTGGAGGATCAAATTCAATTTCTCCAGCGTCGATCATATCCTGAATCTTATTCTTCAACGACCAACAATCGTTTGTATCATGCCCGGGGCTATCGGAGTGATACGCACACCTGGCATTGGGATTATAACGAGGAGAAGTAGTGTTGGGATTCGTAGGAGGATCTCTGAGGGTAATCAAATTTGCTTTTAGCATACCCTGCAGTGCTTGTGCTAAAGTCATATTGATCTTGGTGAACTGCCTTCTTGGCCTGTCTTGTCTGTGCTGGAAGTTTTGAGATGGCGGTGCTGCGATTGTAACTGCTCCAATGGTATGGTCACGATTTTTCTTGCTACGACCCCTTTGACTGTACACAGCATTTGATTCGTTCCTCCCCTGATAGGACCTTTTGGTGCTTGCAGAGGTAGCCGCCTGTATCTTTCCACTTCGAATGCCGCTTTCAACACGTTCACCCGTCAATATAAGTTCAGTGAAACCCGATGAAGAACTTCCCAGTAGATGGCTGTAGAATGGACCAGTCAGTGTACCCATGAACATGTCCACTAATTCTCGATCAGTCATAGGGGTTTTGACTCTGCCAGCCAAATCTCTCCATTTTTGGGCATATTCTTTGAAGCTTTCTTTAGAGCCCATAGTCATATTCTACAACTGTAGCCGAGTAGGCGCTAATTCAGAATTATACTGGTAGTGCTTGTAGAAAGTTGTCGCTAAATCAGTCCAGGTGCGGATGTTAGAGCTTTCGAGCTGATAATACCATTCTAACTGTGTGCCAGATAGACTCTCTTGGAAGAAATGGATCCATAGCTTCCTATCAGTGGTATACGGCTGAATCTTTCTCACATAAGCTCTCAGATGCATCTGAGGACAAGACGCACCATCGTACTTAGTGAAAGTGGGGATCTTGAATTTGCGAGGAATGACCACATCAGAGACCAGTCCCAAGCTTTCGAAATCCAGACCGGGCGCCTTCTGACCCTCCATAGCTAGCATACGTTCTTCCAGCAACTTGTACTTGCCATCTCTTGGAGAGTATTGTTCATTCTCATAATCTTCATCGTCGTCCTCATGGTTAAAGAGATCAACATTCTCCTCTTCTGAATCATTCTCTGTCTCCTCTTCTTGATCCTTCGGAATTCTAATCTTGACTCCTGCGGCCTGTCCTTTAAGCCTTCTTCCCGGGTTGATGTAACTCACAGCTTTCTTGTCTTTCTTCTTCTCGAGCAAGAGAGCCTTCAGTTCTTCCTGCCCTTTGGATAAGCTCAAGATCATCTCCTGGAATTGAGCATTCTGAGCCTGGAGATCTTTGACAGTTTGTTCGAGAGCCATTTTTCTGTTTAGAAGGAAGACCGTGAGAATATTGATCCTTTAGAATACCTGTTATACAATGTTATGTTATGCTATGCAATGTATGAAATGTTTTCAAGGACTTCTGGAATTTAACTTTGCGTAAACCACCAAAAAGAGGGAAATTTTTATTAATAATTTCTTTAATCAATGTTCATTACAAAAGGAAATAATAAAAATACAATGAAAGCTCAAGTCTCCCAGGGACGGCTTCTTTTTGGGCGAAGATATGCATTGAGTCTTCGTTCCTCATTAAGCTGGTTGGTGAGCTCTAATACTTTCTTCCTTTCTGCGACGAACTGAGTCTCAAAAGTATCCCTTTCCTCTCTTAACTGGATCCAGGATCTCTTCAATTCTTCAACATTGGTAGGCATATCTGGATAAGGAATGATCTGAGAAATACCTCCTTCAACTTCTGGCTCAACAATCAGTGGTCCGACTGCAAGATATGGCATGCCAAGTTCACGAGCTCTTGCGCGTACCCATCTGAGATAAGGTTCCATAGGAATGGAGTTTTTCTGTCCTAAAACGCTTCTTTTCACCATGCCCCAAGCTCGTACAAACCTTTGACGGAGACCTTGGGAGTCGTTGTCATAGTCAAACATAGTGCCTTGAATAATTATTTCATGTGGACCATCTCTTCGAGCATAACCAAACTGGCGTAGGGCTAAAGCTGGGTTATAAGTAATACCTCCTCTTATCCCTAGGAGTGGTACGTTAGAGAATTCTCCACAACGGTCAATGATGATAACATTTTCTTTGGGTTGAGGACACCAATGGATGTCTGAATGGGAGAGCGACATTATCCTTTGAGACCATTTCAGATTTCGCTCATTCTTCAAGATTGATTGAGGAAGGTGCGAAATAAACCACCTAGACAATAAAGGTATGCAACACATGAGAGTCCCTTGCCTTTTCATAGTACGGGTGTGAAGGGAATGCAAAATGTCTCCAAGCAAGGTAGGCACAGGGTTATGAGTGAGAAATATCTTAATAGCATTCATGTCTATGAATTGATCCGGGTTAGGAAATAGCACCAAACCATAGATTAGTAATGCTAGGACATCTTCGAAAGCATGGACATCCATAACTTTTAAGAATTCTCGGGCCTTATTTATCAGAAATTTGGCAAGTAAACCCTTAACTCCCCTTCTTGTTACCCAATTAGTTTCAATATCGGACTTTGTCATGTGTAAAGCCGCGGCAACTTCTTCAGACTTCGGAATCTTTTCTAAACCACTGAAAGGTGTTTGATCAAGGATAGGTATCCCAAGCAGCCTGGAGAATTCTTCTAACGTGGGCACCAACTGATAATCCGGGAAGGTGAAGCAATGATGTTTAGGATCAAAGAACTGGAATAGGACTCTCATCATATCTTCTTTGAAACCAGTGGTAACCAAATTGAGGAGAGAACCATGTTTCTTGATGAACTGAGCCTGATCAGGAAGTTCTGACACTAAACTCTTGAGTTGAGGAGAGATTTCTACAAAATTGATCCGGATGGTCTTCCGGGAAGCCATAGCCCTGTTACAGAGCAAAGTTAAATCCCTAAGTCCTTGAAATGGTTAGTACAATGCCATGATGTTATGATGTTATGATGTTATGATGTTATGTAAGTAACAAACACAAGCAAGTCACACAACAATCATTCCTAGGTTTTAAGGCTTGCATGAGTTCCATAGGTAAGTACCCTCCCCACTGAAGTTTGGTTGGTTCAACCTGTCCTAGAATAGTAACCGGGTTCTAGAAGGATCTCAAATCATTGACCTTCCTTTAAGTCCACTTCAGTGCAACACCAAGTGGTTGACCGAAGCTTCCCTAAAGTCCAATCTCAAAGAGTGTAGTATCGAGTCTCAACCAACCCCAGTCGGAACCGAAGTCAGTTATCTCACTACTTTCTAATGGCTAGGATGAGTCAATTAGGGTTCTAAAGGTCTGGTTAATGCTTTGATGACACCACGCGGAAGCCAAATTTTTCCTCAAGTAAACATGAGGAACATCAGGACATCCAAAGTGTCACATTAACCGTAGCCATCATTTTGACCATTCCAGTATACGCCGGATAGTCGCGATGATCTTTTGCTACTTACCTAAGGTACACTAGATCCGGGTGTAGGATCTTTCACTCAAGCATAAAATACCCAAGCAATCCCTTAAAAGTAAATCATACAATTTAAATAAGTGATCTTGTTTTTAAGGTAACCTCTCTTTAATATCCCCAGCAGAGTCGCCAGTTCTGTCATACGGTGAACTGACTTTGTGTGTTTTTGCTTTGGAAAGCAAATGTCGCGGATAGCAAGAGTCGCCACCAACTTTTCTTTTATCCAATAAGGAAAGGTGGAAAAGAACAGGAAAGACCTTAATTAGATTTTGGGTTCGGGAGGTACATTATACAAAGGGAAGGTGTTAGCACCCTTTGTATCCATGGTTATCCATGGGCTCTTAATTACTGGATCACTTATGTTTGTCTGAAAAAAGTGTTTGTGAATTGCTTAAAAAATGTTTTGAAAAGAGAGTTTAACTTTGTAATGATTCTTGTGCGAATGTATACAAAGTATTTATCTCGTTTAATTTTTGAAAGCGGTTTAGAAAAATATAACTTGGTAATGATTCTAGTACGAATGTATACCAAGTGGTGATTTTCTAGTATTTGCAAAGTGTGAGGTATGAAAAATATTTTAGGTTGTGAGCCAGCAATTAAGAGTTATACCCACCCAATGTCTTTATGGGCATTTCCTATCCTTATGAGGGTAAAACTGTCCTTACTATTGAGAAGTAAGTAGTCTTATCCCTTTGGATGTAAAGGGACATCGTAGGGTCATCGTTTGGTCATTGAAGGCAACATTTGTAAGGATACCTTAGCATTCGAAGGGACGATCATCATTTAACCGTAGGCTACAACGAAGGGTCATCGAGGGACAAAATCATATATTCGAAGGCAACATATGAGGGACTATGATTTATTTTATAGGGACATGATGATTTAATCGAAGGGTCTTTGCTAAGTGTATCCCCACATTCGCGGGACATGACCATAATACCGTAATATCGTAAGGCAACAAAGAGAGGTCCAAGATCACATATTCAAAGGCAATATTTTACAATCAATTAGGTAATTAGGATGAATCTCCACATTAAAATCAACTAGGTAATTAGGATGAAGCTTCACATTAAAATCAATTAGGTAATTAGGATGAATCTCCGCAAGGGTATCCCACAAATAAAGTGGAATACCTAGCACGCTACTTTCTCCGGGAGTATGTGAACCCTTACAAAATTCAGCAAACAGGTCAGAATGCCAAATTAGGGTGCAATCGAGAATTACACCACAAAAGAAATCACAACAGTAATAGGGTCAGGTAAACAATGCATGGCTATGATAAAACATGTCAGACGAGCAAAAATCAGAACAGAAAAGTCAGCGACTGTCACGTTCGCTTCTGCCTCGCCTAACGATGGCTTAGCGAATGCTCGCTACATGCTCGCTTAGCGATGTGCTAGCGAGCGGCTGCAGGTTCTGGTTTTAGAACAATGTGATTCCAGCAAGCTTCACGCCCTATGGCATCCATTACAGAAATTACATGGTTAAACGTTCAAGATATTCATGATACTTAAATTCACATGCAAAACTTAAGATACTTTTATAAATTCAATCATGATGCCACATGCATATTAAGAACATAAAGCGGTAATAGTAATGCAAACCTGTTTGCAGTTGAATTGCAACCTTGAATTGGCAAGTCGGATTGAATTGGGCGGAGGTAACCTTGGTGCAGATGAGTTTCCCTCAGGGTTTCCTTTAGGGTTGCTCTGGATTCTCTGGGTTAGCCTCCAGGGTTTGCTGTGCCTTCTTTCTCTCTCCTCTTTTCGTTCTTCCCTTTCTGAATGAAGTCCTTGGTATTTATAATAGTTTTTGTGACCTAATGGGCTCAGAATGAAGCCCAGAATTTTCTGGTATTCGCAAGCTTCGCTAGGCGAGTGACGTAGCGAAGGGTTCGCTAGGCGAAGGAGTTGCTCGCCTAGCGAGCAAGCCAGTTTAGGCCATTTTCTGGATTTGGCCATCTGTGAGCTGGGTCTTTGTTCCTTTAAGGTCAATGCCTTGAGTAATGAGTTGGAGTGCCTTGAAAAATGTCTTGCAAAATTAACGGGCAAATTTTGGGGTATGACACACTGAAAACAGTAAAATGGTTTTAATCAAATGTAAAAGCTTGGCAAGATTGGAGTTCACTATTCTAAATGCTTATGATTCCTTATGATAACTATATAGATTTAAGATTATTGATGATGTTCAAGTATCCTCTCAAAGTCATTTATGTCTAAATGATATTGTGATAATCACTATATTGATCCTTAGACGATCTCTCCACCTAACTATCAATATAGCAATCTTTAATGTTTAATACCAAAGAAGAGTAATGAATAAACCTATCTCTACAACTTATTCACTACTTGAAAATCTGTTTTATGTCAAGACTCAAATAATCTCTTTCAACAACTACTCAAATCTGGTTTTCAACTTAGGGCAAAAACAGTATTCAATACATCAACAATCTTTATCATATATAAAAGTCAAATGGAATACATAAACAAATGAGAATAGCTACTACCTCCAATCTTGACAAAATGGAGTTTAGCTCCTCATCATCATTGTTACAAAGCAGAATGTTAATAGAAGAAAAACTCTGTTTTTCTCTCTTACAAAAATATCTCAATGTATCAATGTGTAAAATAATAATAATGAATAATGGAATACATCTCAATCTCTATTCTGAATTTCTAAAAAGGGTTGACATTTCCTCATTTGATCATTTCCCATCTAAGGCAGAAAAGCTCTCCCAAGGCAGACACCAAAATGGCAAAACTAGCTGGCCTTGACAACAACACTTTTGACCAAAATCAGCTTGCTGGATTCGCAGCCTTCGCGGCGCGAAGGAGGGTTCGCGGCACGAACTGAAGCTACTTCAGCTTCCTTGCTTTGCAAGCTTCATCATAAGAGCCTTCCAACTTAAGCTTCCAAAATTGGGCCTCCAAATTGCATTTAACACCTCTTCCAAATTATGATGTTGCATTCCAAAAGTTCTCAATTCAAAATTTCTACAAAACTAACAAATATATGAAATAACTATTCAAAAAAAAATTAAACCTAATTGCATTTATACAAAATAGTGAGACTAAAAGTGTGTAATTACATCAAAACTTGGTAAAAGGGACCAATAAAATGATATAAAAAGTAGTACTAATTGGTCCCTAACAACTCTCCCAAACTTAGCATTTTGTTTGTCCCTAAACAAAAGTTTCCACCTTCACAACCAAAGCAATGACAAAAAAAGATTGGAGCAAGGATTTACCAAGGACTGTAGCGGTGTATTCGTCGCTATATGATCTATTGATTAAATCATAAGCAAAGTATACAATGAATTCGAGTCGCCACCGCACTTTTATTTATCCTAAGGACTGGTTAAAAAGCGAACAAAAACCTAAGAAGTTTTACACGTAGAAAACTAATGAAAAAGATCAGAGAGTCTGGATAAGGGGTAAATTACGCAATGGGAAGGTGTTAGGCACCCATCACGTCCTAGGTACTCCTAGGGAGCCCTTTTCACACTTGTTGTATAAAAAATATTTATTTGTTTTGACATATTGTGCAAACATGAATGGGATGATGAGAAAAGAATGTACAAGTTAGTTATTTTTGTGTTCGAACGGATGAACCTGTTGCCTACGTACCTTCCATCAAAGGTAAGGATCAAAACGCCATAGTTCGGCTAAAAACTTCCAAAAGTTAGTGGATTCATTTTAAAACAATAGCACTAAGGCTTTACGTTATCCACGGGAGAAAACTCAACCTTATGAAACAACAAGTCCACCATGTGAGAACAGCTTCCACTCGCTAGTGAGGGGTTAACCCTATAATAAGCGAGGAAGACTTACAATTCAATCAACTAAGGACAAATAGGTGAGGTTAACATCAACCAACTAGGATAAATCAAACCTATGGCTAATGTATGAAAACTTAACAAACATGGACAAAGCCACAAAATCATTTGAATGGGTGAAATTAATTGATTTGGATTATTTACAAAGTATGGTCAAAGTATGATTAAAGTCAATTCAAAATGAAGTATTTACAAAAATGAAGTTTGGAAAATCATGGGCTTAAGGTCCGAGTTTCTAATTTGGAAAGAAGTGAGAATGTTTGCACAACATGTGTATACAAGTTTTTAAAAGTCAACAAGTGAAAAGGGGTTTTGAAACAAAAAGGGTGTGGATGAAGTGTAAAACTTCCTAGAAGTTCACCTCTTGAAATCATATAGGAGATGATTCAAGTGTGTCCTTTGGAATAAAGGGACAAAACAAGTTAGTAAAATAAAAGGCAAGGCGATACCGGATGCCACTCAATGGACTTATACCAATCTCACACAAAAGCGGATACCGGATACCAATAAATGGATTTACACCAATCTCCTAAAATAAAACAATGATACCGGATGCCATCAATGGTCTTATACCAATCTCATAAAAGCAAAAAGCGGATGTCGGATACCAATAACTGGGTTTACACCAACCTCCTAAAGTAAAACAAAATTTGGATGTCGGATGCCAATCTATCTGGACTTATACCAACCTCCAAAGTATGGTCATAGGAATACAAATGCCACATCACAGGGACTTACAATTGCATCCTCTCATACAACAAACAAGAGCAAATAAGATATGAGTGACCAATGAGGTCTTACACTCTATCCTTCCATATCATGGGAACAAAAGCCAATCAATATGGTCTTACAATTGTCCTCAATGGGTAAACTCAAACATAGATCACAAGGATATGCAATAATGATCATACAAGAATTAACAATCAATAATGATGAATGCACAATGGCAAGCAAGCATGTACAAATGCAACAATCAATCAAGCAAACAAAGTCATTTAGCACCCACTATAACCAAACAAGGAGGCTCAATCAAAGGGTTTGACTTAAAAAGTCCACTGGAATAGGTGAATGGCGCTCTTAACCTTGCCATTGAGGGGCTAAGGTGAAGCAGATGAAAGGATATGAGGGGTGTGCCTCATCACTCTTATCTCTGGTCAGGGAGAGTATTGAATATCAGAAGGTGTGGGAGTTCAGAAAGATGGAACTCTCTCCACAAATTAGACTCGATAGATCTTGGGTTTGGATTTCAATGCTACAACCATGTAATAGGAGCAAGGAGAAGACTCACAGAATAGTGGGAGATAGGCTACATATCTCTTATATCCACCAATTGCCTTATTTAAAGGACTTTACCTGCTTGGGGACAAACATAAACAATCACAAACATTGCCTCTTAAGGAGGACTTCAGACAGTTGCCTGGCTAAATAACAAGCCAGGTCTTCCAGACTACATGAAGAAGAAGGTGCTATACCTCAATGCAAATTGCTATTAAGCAAAGCAAAGCAAGTTCTTAAGAGAACTGAGCAACTAAGGGTACCTGAAATCAATCAAATATAATCAGCATCCCAACATAAACGAAACAACAACATAAGAATCAACAACCAATGTACAATCAAACAATAATGTGCATAGCACCAAGTCCAAGTGAACCAAGCACCCTACAACACAAACACAAGTTAGTTCACATGAAACAACTCAAATATGAATCAACCTCCTTAAGGCATTAGCTTCTTAACCTGAAAAGTCAAAGTCAAACTCAAACATGAGTAACAAGACCACTAGGACAAGCCTAGGGTCCAAAGGATGGAAAAATCTTAAAACAGCAAGTGAAACATGATCAAAACAAAGATAATTCAAATAAGAAGAGGGACCAATTGGTCTCACATCCAAACTATGCATTAATTTTATTTTCGTGCACAAATTAACTCACAGTAAGCAAAGTTGAATCACATATGAACAACCAGAATGATTTCATCCAAACAAATATCAAAACAGCTCAATAAATTCCACAAAAATTATATCCTAAACAGAGGACATTCAATGAGCTACATGTCAATTTTCATGCCATTTGGACAAAAGGAACTATGTCAATTAAATCAACATGTTAAGGCATGCAAAAACACAACCAAATTAAGTCACAACATGTACACCAACTTCAATCAATGGTAAAACAGTGATATCACATGGGAAATGAATGGGACCAAAGCCAAATTAAAGCTATACATGTTAGGAAGCACTCCACCAAATTTCATATTCATGGGATAAGTGATGAGCATTTAACAACACATGTACATTTGTCACTCATAAAACAATCAAAAATTGCTAAACAGCAATCTAAAATGTCAATCAATTAGAAAATGGATCAATTAAATCCACAAAAATTCAGGGCGAAACCTAACATATACATTGTATCTCATGCAAAAAATCAGGGCCATAGGCCTAGGGGAAGCATGGAAAATTAAATCATGAAGTCAGCATAGCATAGTGTGACACATATTGTCACACTCAAAAAGAATTAATCATATCTAACAAACCAGAGGTCCAAAAATTACAAATCATATATCAAAATCTCCAGGGATGTGTCAAGAATCATCATATGAAATTTCATCCAATTTGGAGCTAGCATGATTATTTGGTGATTAAAATGGTAAAACATATGAATATGTCACACATGTCAAAAATCAATAATCCATTCTAAAATTCTACCAGGCACAACTTACACTACTATGCCTAAAAAATTCTAGAGAAAAAATGGGATCCAACAAAAAAACTCCCATCTAATTTGGATTAAAATTGGATTTTATGTGAATTTTAGAAGATTTGTTAATTATGTGAAATAATTATTTAATGGATTAATGTGAATTAATTTATACGAATGGCATTTCCGTAAATCTGCAGTCCAAGGCCAAAACGGTACAGTCTTATTTTAATGTGGTGTCGCGTTTCTATTGGTCCAATTTGGCGGTAAACGCGATTTTGAATTGCCAGGCGAAGGAAATGGATTGAACACGGTGAATTTTCCAGAATTTCAGAGCTTCGTCCGCGTTCTTCTTCGCTCGTCATCGCCAGCTTCGGTTACGAGCATTTCTTCACCAAATCGCACAAACTCTATACCGTTCTCTCCGTCTCTCAGCGAGGATCGTGGATATGCAATCAATTTTGTCCAGAAATTAACATACACAAAGATCTAATCAAAACTAGTTTTATCATGCGAACTTCAATTCAAGATTTATCCACGGATACTCAACGTTTTAACACGATTCAAATTGCAGTTTGTTCTATGTCATGCGCTCTACCTAAACCGCATAACAATTGCATGAATTAACGAGTTTGATTTCCAACCTTATTGACGTGCAGCTCGTGAATCCGTGCGTTTCTTGCTCCGATTTATGAAAACAGATGGAGTGTGATGATTATGAAGATGATTGATGATGATTTCGTAGCTCAACAAGTCTTGGAGATGAAGAATTTTCCATTTGCCATTGATGAGTGAAGCTTTCAACAGTGGAGTTTTGGATCGGTTCTTACTTCAATTCTTGAAAACAGAACTCAAAGATTACCTGCACATGAAGAATCAATAGAGAAAAAGCACAAGCAATGATGAAATTCTTGAAAAATTGATGAAAAGTGTTTTGTGAAAAGTGGAGAAAGTGAGAGAATTTGGAGATTTTTTGGCCTTGATCTGAAAATTGTGATTCTTCCTCTTGCAATTCTGTTATAATTAACCTTATATATGATTGCCTAATCCAACTCATAATCATGATTAGCAATTTTGATAATTAGCAAAATGTGCACTTGTAAGCAATTTGGCATTTTTGCCCTCGGAGAATTCCATGCAATGTAACAGTGTTTTTTCACTTTGAACAAGTCACAAATTTCATTTAGAAGCTATTGGAATTGGTCCCATGTCAAAATTCCATGTAATTTGAGTTTTGGACCATTTTGCCCTTGGTTTTTAATTAGTACACTTGAAAAATGACCTTTTTATGTGAAGGCTTTTGGCAAAATATGATGATGGATTATGAAAGTACATGTTGAATGGGGTTTGCTCAAAGAAGAACCATCCAATTTGGCCATTCCATGTGAAAGTTATGCCACTTTGAATTCGGGCATTTTCTGAAAATGATTGGGCCATAATTTGTCAACCACACATGGGAATTGAGTGTTCTTGGATTTTTTGGAATGGTGAGAACAAGATCTTCAATTTTCATGTTGGACAAAATTTGATTTGA
Source organism: Lathyrus oleraceus (assembly GCF_024323335.1). NCBI lineage: Eukaryota > Viridiplantae > Streptophyta > Magnoliopsida > Fabales > Fabaceae > Lathyrus > Lathyrus oleraceus. Next base: position 135,828,549 of record NC_066582.1, on the reverse strand, counting down.
AGCTTGGTTCATGATGTAATTTTGAGGAGCAAAACTTTCCATTTTGGGCAGGTGAGAATTACAGGTCATTTCCATTTTTGGAAACTTTTTGTCTGACTTCAAATCCTTCAATGATGATCTTTGAAATGTTGAATGAGGCTTATATGGACATGAATGAGGTCTTTCTAACCATCTCACACCTTCAAATTCCTGATTAAATGCACAGTTGACCACAGTTGACTTTTCTAGGGTTTTGGTGGACTGGGCCATGTTCTGATGAATTCCAAGCCTCTTTCAATTGAGATCTTGATCCAAAATGATATCACAACTCATATGAACTTGTGATTAATGATCATGGTGCCCAAATTCTTCAAGAATGGTCACCATCCAATGCTCAAGGCCTGATTTTGACTGTTTGACCTAGTTAGCTTCATCTGCAAGAAACATGGTTAGATGACAATATTTTTGTACTTTTGGTTAGTAAACATATGAAAAGCAATGATATACAAATGCAATACATGCTTGGTGATCAGGAATCACACTCACAAGGTACCCACCCACTAGGAGGGAAGCTAGGGCATGCACTGATCCTTGAGGCTATGATATGATATGATATGAGCCATGAGGGATCTTAGGGCAAAAATTGGGGTCTTACAGATGCCCCTATTTAAGGTCATTCTAGCCGGAGAAGTGAAGTTTAGAAATCTTCATCTCGACGCGGTAGAATGGGCTTAAATAATAGTAATGAGACAAATTTTTGGTCCCTAAGAGACCTCATGATGCAAATGTATGCATGCAAAAGGACACAAACTCTGTGGGGAATATGTTCACACAAAAGAAGAGACGATCCATCGGAGTAATACACTCACCAGGAACAGAGACTCTAACCAGACTCTCATGGGGATTCTTATTGGGGATAATAAAAGAAAAAGAATGCGTGAGCAGGACACGACTTCGATTTGGGGAAAACAAAACTGACCTAATGTGTGTAAGACACGACTCTGATTAGGAGATAACAGAAATCAGACTGGAGACCTCACTGGGGAAGTAAAGGACTCGAACTGGGGAAAGAAGCAATTCCAAAGGAGAACACTCCCATTGGAAAGACTCAAGCTGACTCATATGATGCATGTACTGGGGATAACACCAATACAGCAACACAAATAGCAATACAACTCCGCTGGGGAAATCTAGACAAGACTCTCCAGGGGAAGCCAAAGGATGAGATGTTACCGGTATAAGGGTAACAAACTCAGGAAGAATGAATATCTAAGACCGGTATAAGGGTGATAGATATCAATCAATCCAAACATCTGAGAAAGACCTGAAAAAGGTACATAAACTCAGGAAAATCTGACTCCACAGGGGACCAAGGTCATAATAGGGAGCAGAAAGGAAGGAACACCAGGGATACCGAGGTATATAATAGGTGACCGACCGAAACGTGAATTGGTATATATGCCAAGACACTCATCATCCTGAAGGGAGTTAGAAAAACAGACTTGTTTATAGGATGGATATTCAATTCCACAAGGAATATGAATCTTACTCTGCAGAGAAAACAATCAAAAGATTGACCTAAGAGTGCATGAGACATATTATTCATTACCGGCAGACCGTGAATAATATACTCGAAAAGGAAGAGACACCAGAGATACCGGAGTATATAATAGGTGACCTATCAAAGATGTGAATTGGTATATATGCCAAAACACTCGTCATCCAAAACACAAACTGGTTAAAGGATGGGTATTCGATTCTACAAAGAATACGAATCTTACTCTACTGGGGAAGATCAACAGAGGACTCCAACCAAAGAGTGAAAGAGATATATTATTCATTACCGGCAGACCGTGAATAATACACTCGAAAGGAAAAGTCACCAGAGATACCGAAGTATATAATAGGTGACTAACCAGAAAAGAGAGACAATCGATACCAAGCATCCGGGTAAACGAAAGACAACTCAAAGGGATAAATTGCGAGCATCCGGCAATTATCCAAACAACAAATATTCGACTCCACAAAGGGAAACGAATCTTACTCGACTAGGGAAACACAAAAGGCTTCAACTGAAGAGCGCATGAGATATATTATCCATTACCGTCAGAACGTGGATAACATACTCGCATGGAAGATTATCCACAACCGGTATAAGGGTTAACAAAGGATAAATCGACCGAAAAGAAAGGCATCGGAATACCAAAACTAGGTATATAATGATGACCAATCAAAGAAGCAACAATCATTACCGAGCAAACGGGTAAATGAAAGGCGATCCGCTGGGAATGAATTGCAAGCAATCGGCAATCATCCACAGGGACTAGCTGGGGGTACATTGATAAACAATCAATGATCCGGGGAACAAATCACTAGCAAACGGTGAAAAGACCCACTGGCAACTTCAAAAGGGATAACATTGCGAGCATACGGCAATGATCCAGAAGACAACTTGCTGAGGATAAATTGCTAGCATCCGACAATTATCCAAAAGCAAAGAGGTAATATCAACATCGAACAACGAATGAAAATAACCACAAAGAGTAACCGTCATCGGTTAGGATGAACAACAAGGTTAACTCTGCAAAGGGGAGAAATTAGGGTTTACAACTACCAAATACGGGGTAGAATACCAAAATCTGGCTGAGGAAACAAGAGGTAAACACTACCGACTACTGGGTAGAAACCGACAACTCAGCTGGGATAAAATTGCTAGCAACCGGCAATTATCCGCTCATACCATAAGGCACAAACTCCAATGGGGAGAACAATCACAACGTGGGATTTACAACTACCGAATACGGGGTAGAAGACCACAAATTCCACTGGGGATAGGGTGAATGAAGGCCAAATACTGAGCACTTATTCAACTTACACCACCGGGAAACGCAAACTCTGTTTGGGATAAAAACCACAACAACAGAAACTCCACCATCAACCAGAACGAACCACAAAGGTTACCTCTGCTAGGGGAAAAGAGATAGGACTTACGACTACCGAATACGGGGTAGTAGCCATACTCTGGTGGGAAATAACCACAAATTAGGGTTTACATCTACCGAATACGGGGTAGAAAACCAAAAACTCTGCGTGGGGATGGGAAACAATCACAAATCCGCACAGGAAACAAAATAGGGTTTATAACAAACCACAAACTGCTGGAGAGCAGGCAAACAGGATTTACGACTACCGACTACTAGGTAGAAGACCAACAACTCTTGCTTGAGGAATAAAAGGTATATAACCACAAATTCCGCCGAGGCAAGAAACATAGGACTTACAACTACCGGTTACTGGGTAGAGGCCCATCAAAATCCCGCTGGGGATGAATGAATTGATGCCGGTTACTGGGCAAACCATTCATTTCTTCCACAGGGAAGCACAAGAAACAGCTGACAAAACGCCGATTCGGGATTGATCCGAAAGGACAGACTGAATCAAAACACGTCCTATGAGGATATAACTCAATAGGAGAATCCATCCCAATATATGTGTTGGGAGGAAACGGAAGAAACCGTCATCCACGAGGATAATCTCAGTGGGGAACCGCAGAAGGAAAGACAGACACTTTCTGCTTATGGGGCTGACTCTATATGGAGAGATTTAAACACCCGACATCTGCTTGGAAAGATCTATAGAGAGATCTATATCACCCATAGCAGGAGAATAACAAACAAAAGGTATATGGCAAACAATGCAATATGAATATCTGAATGTTTTATGATTATGCATGAACATGCGTACTTTATGTTTGATGAATGCTGACAAAATAGACATATCTAACACAACCAGGTCCAGGAATCAAACGCCCGGTACTATAATTCCAGGGAAAAAACCAACTGGAAAGCCAATCTGCTAGAGATCTGCATGATGTAAAGCAAGGATCTGCGGGTACTGCAGGGGAAGCAGAGGCAAGAGAATCAGCAAAACAACCCAGACAGGGTACAGAAAGTCATAACAGGCGAAACTGCCACCAAGACCAATCTGTAGGGGATCAGGAGAATCCTGAGGATATCTGCAGGGGATCTCAACATCAACTGAGAAACAAACATTCATGGCTCAAACAAGAACTGCTGCAAAGGCAACTCCAAACAACTCTGGGGAACAACCCACTAAAGGAGAAACATCCAAGTAGAATCTAACTGCACAAGCAACTCTACTGGGGAAAGCTGTTAGCTACTCTCTTAGGGAACAACCCACTGAGGGAGAAAGCATCACACAAGTAGATTCTGCAACAAGCCACTCTACTCGGGGAGAACATACATCTGACGGATCACACAAGTAGATTCTGCAATTAGCCACTCTACTGAGGATCAAAAGTAATCAGGAAATCAATACAATCTTTGGGATGTTAGAGCCACCATCCGACCTACTGGGGATTGAGATAGCTTTCAACAGGCAGAAACTGCCACAACAAACATTCTGCAGACTAAGCTGGGAAAGATGGAAAGCAACCATGCTGAGGAGAGACGCAACAACTCCGCTGGCAATTGCACTGGGGAGAGATTACTGCTGGAGAAGAACGAGAAGTCTTCAATCAACATCTTTGTTTGCGATTATACTGGGGAACAACCCCACCAACAGCTCTGCTTGCGACAATGCTGAGGAAAGCGGTAACGTACCGGGATATCAACCCACCAACCAACTGAATCTACCACGAGGAGAATAAACCATGCTGGGGAGATTACTACTGGAGAAGAAACTGAGTCTTCAACAAACACCTCTGCTTGGGGAACAACCCCAACAACAAAGCGGGAGAAAGAGGATACAATCAAATGCCAGGAATATGAACTAATGTCTTACCTGTTGGGAATCATACCACCCTCGGGAGAGCACTGAGACATTCTTGAGTATCCTTTTGTCATTGTGAATATTCACTTTGTTTAAAACAATCATTAGAAAAATTTATTTGTTTAAAACAATGACATTTTATCAATTAAATCATGCAAAACATTTGTTGAATTGAAACAAATAAGATTGCAAATAATTGGGTAAAAAGCTCAAATTGATTTGATGGAATGGTAGCCTGCAAATGGCAAGACTCCATAGATCTGTACAAATTTGAAATCAGTGATATATATTGGAAGAGGGCTACATTGAACATAATGATCCTTTCTCTACCAATTTGAATCTCGATGTATGCGAAGCTTCAGTCGACAACGAATCGAGAACCTCTGACGAACAGACAGCTGGTAAACCAGAAAGTCTTGTCAGGATGCAGTTACTTGCCAAATCCCTAACTTTTGCCTAGATTGCCCCAAGGTGAGGTACTCAATCTAGCGGGATGCAAATATGCTCTTTTTTCAAGTCTCTAATTTTTGCCTGGATTACCCTTGCGGGTTTTCCACCGAGACGCTCATTCTTGCCTAAGCCGCCCTTTCGGGTTTTCAACTTAGCGAGCTATTCTGTTTTTCATTTGCATATACTTTTTTTTTTAGGCAAAGTATTTCTTGACTGCATCTGAATTCACAGGACGAGTGGAATCCTCCCCATCCATTGTTGTAAGCATCAAAGCACCGCCTGAAAAGGCTCTCTTAACAACATATGGACCCTCATAGTTTGGAGTCCACTTGCCCCTGGAATCGGGCACGAAAGACAAGACTTTCTTGAGCACGAGGTCACCTTCTCGGAACACACGAGGCTTGACCTTCTTATCGAATGCTTTCTTCATTCTCTGCTGATATAACTGACCATGGCACATGGCAGTTAATCGCTTCTCTTCAATCAAATTCAACTGGTCATAACGACTCTGAATCCATTCAGCATCAGTCAACTAGGGACTTGAGGGTATAATTTTTTTCTTTTTTTCTTTTGAACAAATTTTGAAATTTTTTTCCTGACTTTTGATTTTTTCATCTTTTTCACCCTCTCTCTTTTTTTTTTTTACATTACATTTGTAATGCCCCAGTTTAACTGTTTTGCTGATTCTCATGATACAGCTGAGTGAGCTTCTTTTCGTGCTCAAGAAGTCGGGTGATCTCATCAGGAATCCCCTTCAACATCATCTTCCTCTGCCTCAAATACAAAGAATTCAAGATTGGGAGATGGCGTTGGATCATTATGTTCAATGGGTTTAGAAATCCCTGCATAATGATTCTAGATAATGAAAAGCTTTTGAATTTAAACAAGCAAATCATTTATGCAGATGAAAAGTTGTTTTCTTGTTTTTCATGGGTTCTTTGTGATCACTGATTTCATGCAAAAGCAAAAAGTGAAAACAAAGGGAAGACAAATGTTTAACAATGCATTAATTGACTGAAAACATCATTGTATTAAATGCTGCCAACAATGTCATCACTTCTCCTTTTGGCATGGGAGAAGGGTTTTGAACAAAGTGAACAAATCACGTTGACTTATGAATGACCGTAGGAACATCCACAGCGACCCAATTGTGGCAGACACCACCAGGTATGACAAAATTGTTCAGATCTTCTGCATCCTCTTCCAAGATAGCAGCAGCTTCTTCAGGTTGATCAGCATGGATGAATCCTCCACTCTTGAACAAACCTTGCTCATTATATGCCCCAGAACAGTAGCCAATGCCAGCCCGAGATTGGTTAACCAGGAATAAATTCATCAACAGTACTTAGTCTGGCAAATATCTCTCTAAGTTCACAACTCTCTTGCTCAGGATGATCCATCGATCTGGCAGAGTTGGCTCTGGTGTAGTACCGGCGAAGTGCGTCTTCAAAATAAATGAAGATCGCAGGGTCAGACCACAGGACGGGAGACCAGAACAAAACACCCGCTTATGCAAATGATGCATGAAGTGTTTATGCATATGCTTGTTTTTTATTTCAAAGGAACTCGAGGGTTTTATTTGCAAACTTTGAAATATTTAAGCATTCTGATCATATATGAGAATATCTCATCAGATATATCAGGTGAAAAAAATTTCCCGGTTTTTTCCATGTTTGAAATTTTTTGCAAATAAACTCCTTTGAGTTCCTTGAAAATTTTCTTTTTATCTGATGATATGGATGCGGATGAATGTGTGAATGCATGAATGCAACAATCACACTCAAGGATCAAGCAAGGCACACCAAACAAAGGTCATGGGAAAGCTCATTGTATCCCTAATATCAATCATCCATTTTGGTGGATTTAGGTTTTCACCTTATCGACACCCAAGTTCCATTGATATTAACGGTACATGAACCGGCTCTGACATCCTTAATATCAATCATCCGTCTTGGTGGATTTAGGTTTTACACCTGATCAACACCCAGGTTCCATTGATATTAACGGTGTCTGAACGACTCAACCACGAATCACGGGTTTGCTGAGAGTCACGAGCATGGAGTCTCGGTTAAGAACCACCCAAAGGGAATGTACTAGGGTTTAAACCTGCCAGACATGTTCTACCAGAGGTTCCCAAAATCATCGTCCCATCTCTCGGATATTATCGGAGGAACGAATACTCGTATTCCAAAAATATTCTCGAGAGAGACTCTTATGAGTGTAGTATCGCGTAACAATCGCATCAGATCTTACATCTGAACGACCTCCGCACTACGTCCTAAAAATAGGCCAAGATGGGTTTGGTAAACTAAGGTCCTTGGCTTCTAAGGCACATGATTGAACGAATAATGCCTAACCACAAATAACTTGTGTGACATTATCAATCCAACATGACCTCCACCAAGTGAATGGACTCGCAAGTCAACTGGCTAAGGAATACTCCACACCAGTCAACAAGACTACGCCATTCTCCTATCCTAGAGTGCACTCGAGTTCGGGTATAGAACTCATCTCACAAAGATCACCAAAGCAAACAGCAATTGTATATCAAGCAATTCAAGCATTACAATCAATACAGTTATCCCAAATTGTACAAAAATATGTCAAATAACAAATAATAATATATCACACAACAAAGGTGAAAAGTAGGCAATACCACCAAGGATTCCTCCCCAGCAGAGTCGCCACTTTTCTGTAGCGGTGTATTCGTCGCTATATGATCTATTGATTAAATCATAAGCAAAGTATACAATGAATTCGAGTCGCCACCGCACTTTTATTTATCCTAAGGACTGGTTAAAAAGCGAACAAAAACCTAAGAAGTTTTACACGTAGAAAACTAATGAAAAAGATCAGAGAGTCTGGATAAGGGGTAAATTACGCAATGGGAAGGTGTTAGGCACCCATCACGTCCTAGGTACTCCTATGGAGCCCTTTTCACACTTGTTGTATAAAAAATATTTATTTGTTTTGACATATTGTGCAAACATGAATGGGATGATGAGAAAAGAATGTACAAGTTAGTTATTTTTGTGTTCGAACGGATGAACCCGTTGCCTACGTACCTTCCATCAAAGGTAAGGATCAAAACGCCGTAGTTCGGCTAAAAACTTCCAAAAGTTAGTGGATTCATTTTAAAACAATAGCACTAAGGCTTTACGTTATCCACGGGAGAAAACTCAACCTTATGAAACAACAAGTCCACCATGTGAGAACAACTTCCACTCGCTAGTGAGGGGTTAACCCTATAATAAGCGAGGAAGACATACAATTCAATCAACTAAGGACAAATAGGTGAGGTTAACATCAACCAACTAGAATAAATCAAACCTATGGCTAATGTATGAAAACTTAACAAACATGGACAAAGCCACAAAATCATTTGAATGGGTGAAATTAATTGATTTGGATTATTTACAAAGTATGGTCAAAGTATGATTAAAGTCAATTCAAAATGAAGTATTTACAAAAATGAAGTTTGGAAAATCATGGACTTAAGGTCCGAGTTTCTAATTTGGAAAGAAGTGAGAATGTTTGCACAACATGTGTATACAAGTTTTTAAAAGTCAACAAGTGAAAAGGGGTTTTGAAACAAAAAGGGTGTGGATGAAGTGTAAAACTTCCTAGAAGTTCACCTCTTGAAATCATATAGGAGATGATTCAAGTGTGTCCTTTGGAATAAAGGGACAAAACAAGTTAGTAAAATAAAAGACAAGGCGATACCGGATGCCACTCAATGGACTTATACCAATCTCACACAAAAGCGGATACCGGATACCAATAAATGGATTTACACCAATCTCCTAAAATAAAACAATGATACCGGATGCCATCAATGGTCTTATACCAATCTCATAAAAGCAAAAAGCGGATGTCGGATACCAATAACTGGGTTTACACCAACCTCCTAAAGTAAAACAAAATTTGGATGTCGGATGCCAATCTATCTGGACTTATACCAACCTCCAAAGTATGGTCATAGGAATACAAATGCCACATCACAGGGACTTACAATTGCATCCTCTCATACAACAAACAAGAGCAAATAAGATATGAGTGACCAATGAGGTCTTACACTCTATCCTTCCATATCATGGGAACAAAAGCCAATCAATATGGTCTTACAATTGTCCTCAATGGGTAAACTCAAACATAGATCACAAGGATATGCAATAATGATCATACAAGAATTAACAATCAATAATGATGAATGCACAATGGCAAGCAAGCATGTACAAATGCAACAATCAATCAAGCAAACAAAGTCATTTAGCACCCACTATAACCAAACAAGGAGGCTCAATCAAAGGGTTTGACTTAAAAAGTCCACTGGAATAGGTGAATGGCGCTCTTAACCTTGCCATTGAGGGGCTAAGGTGAAGCAGATGAAAGGATATGAGGGGTGTGCCTCATCACTCTTATCTCTGGTCAGGGAGAGTATTGAATATCAGAAGGTGTGGGAGTTCAGAAAGATGGAACTCTCTCCACAAATTAGACTCGATAGATCTTGGGTTTGGATTTCAATGCTACAACCATGTAATAGGAGCAAGGAGAAGACTCACAGAATAGTGGGAGATAGGCTACATATCTCTTATATCCACCAATTGCCTTATTTAAAGGACTTTACCTGCTTGGGGACAAACATAAACAATCACAAACATTGCCTCTTAAGGAGGACTTCAGACAGTTGCCTGGCTAAATAACAAGCCAGGTCTTCCAGACTACATGAAGAAGAAGGTGCTATACCTCAATGCAAATTGCTATTAAGCAAAGCAAAGCAAGTTCTTAAGAGAACTGAGCAACTAAGGGTACCTGAAATCAATCAAATATAATCAGCATCCCAACATAAACGAAACAACAACATAAGAATCAACAACCAATGTACAATCAAACAATAATGTGCATAGAACCAAGTCCAAGTGAACCAAGCACCCTACAACACAAACACAAGTTAGTTCACATGAAACAACTCAAATATGAATCAACCTCCTTAAGGCATTAGATTCTTAACCTGAAAAGTCAAAGTCAAACTCAAACATGAGTAACAAGACCACTAGGACAAGCCTAGGGTCCAAAGGATGGAAAAATCTTAAAACAGCAAGTGAAACATGATCAAAACAAAGATAATTCAAATAAGAAGAGGGACCAATTGGTCTCACATCCAAACTATGCATTAATTTTATTTTCGTGCACAAATTAACTCACAGTAAGCAAAGTTGAATCACATATGAACAACCAGAATGATTTCATCCAAACAAATATCAAAACAGCTCAATAAATTCCACAAAAATTATATCCTAAACAGAGGACATTCAATGAGCTACATGTCAATTTTCATGCCATTTGGACAAAAGGAACTATGTCAATTAAATCAACATGTTAAGGCATGCAAAAACACAACCAAATTAAGTCACAACATGTACACCAACTTCAATCAATGGTAAAACAGTGATATCACATGGGAAATGAATGGGACCAAAGCCAAATTAAAGCTATACATGTTAGGAAGCACTCCACCAAATTTCATATTCATGGGATAAGTGATGAGCATTTAACAACACATGTACATTTGTCACTCATAAAACAATCTAAAATTGCTAAACAACAATCAAAAATGTCAATCAATTAGAAAATGGATCAATTAAATCCACAAAAATTCAGGGCGAAACGTAACATATACATTGTATCTCATGCAAAAAATCAGGGCCATAGGCCTAGGGGAAGCATGGAAAATTAAATCATGAAGTCAGCATAGCATAGTGTGACACATATTGTCACACTCAAAAAGAATTAATCATATCTAACAAACCAGAGGTCCAAAAATTACAAATCATATATCAAAATCTCCAGGGATGTGTCAAGAATCATCATATGAAATTTCATCCAATTTGGAGCTAGCATGATTATTTGGTGATTAAAATGGTAAAACATATGAATATGTCACACATGTCAAAAATCAATAATCCATTCTAAAATTCTACCAGGCACAACTTACACTACTATGCCTAAAAAATTCTAGAGAAAAAATGGGATCCAACAAAAAAACTCCCATCTAATTTGGATTAAAATTGGATTTTATGTGAATTTTAGAAGATTTGTTAATTATGTGAAATAATTATTTAATGGATTAATGTGAATTAATTTATACGAATGGCATTTCCGTAAATCTGCAGTCCAAGGCCAAAACGGTACAGCCTTATTTTAATGTGGTGTCGCGTTTCTATTGGTCCAATTTGGCGGTAAACGCGATTTTGAATTGCCAGGCGAAGGAAATGGATTGAACACGGTGAATTTTCCAGAATTTCAGAGCTTCGTCCGCGTTCTTCTTCGCTCGTCATCGCCAGCTTCGGTTACGAGCATTTCTTCACCAAATCGCGCAAAATCTATACCGTTCTCTCCGTCTCTCAGCGAGGATCGTGGATATGCAATCAATTTTGTCCAGAAATTAACATACACAAAGATCTAATCAAAACTAGTTTTATCATGCGAACTTCAATTCAAGATTTATCCACGGATACTCAACGTTTTAACACGATTCAAATTGCAGTTTGTTCTATGTCGTGCGCTCTACCTAAACCGCATAACAATTGCATGAATTAACGAGTTTGATTTCCAACCTTATTGACGTGCAGCTCGTGAATCCGTGCGTTTCTTGCTCCGATTTATGAAAACAGATGGAGTGTGATGATTATGAAGATGATTGATGATGATTTCGCAGCTCAACAAGTCTTGGAGATGAAGAATTTTCCATTTGCCATTGATGAGTGAAGCTTTCAACAGTGGAGTTTTGGATCGGTTCTTACTTCAATTCTTGAAAACAGAACTCAAAGATTACCTGCACATGAAGAATCAATAGAGAAAAAGCACAAGCAATGATGAAATTCTTGAAAAATTGATGAAAAGTGTTTTTGTGAAAAGTGGAGAAAGTGAGAGAATTTGGAGATTTTTTGGCCTTGATCTGAAAATTGTGATTCTTCCTCTTGCAATTCTGTTATAATTAACCTTATATATGATTGCCTAATCCAACTCATAATCATGATTAGCAATTTTTGATAATTAGCAAAATGTGCACTTGTAAGCAATTTGGCATTTTTGCCCTCGGAGAATTCCATGCAATGTAACAGTGTTTTTTCACTTTGAACAAGTCACAAATTTCATTTAGAAGCTATTGGAATTGGTCCCATGTCAAAATTCCATGTAATTTGAGTTTTGGACCATTTTGCCCTTGGTTTTTAATTAGTACACTTGAAAAATGACCTTTTTATGTGAAGGCTTTTGGCAAAATGTGATGATGGATTATGAAAGTACATGTTGAATGGGGTTTGCTCAAAGAAGAACCATCCAATTTGGCCATTCCATGTGAAAGTTATGCCACTTTGAATTCGGGCATTTTCTGAAAATGATTGGGCCATAATTTGTCAACCACACATGGGAATTGAGTGTTCTTGGATTTTTTGGAATGGTGAGAACAATATCTTCAATTTTCATGTTGGACAAAATTTGATTTGAAGCTTGGTTCATGATATAATTTTGAGGAGCAAAACTTTCCATTTTGGGCAGGTGAGAATTACAGGTCATTTCCATTTTTGGAAACTTTTTGTCTGACTTCAAATCCTTCAATGATGATCTTTGAAATGTTGAATGAGGCTTATATGGACATGAATGAGGTCTTTCTAACCATCTCACACCTTCAAATTCCTGATTAAATGCACAGTTGACCACAGTTGACTTTTCTAGGGTTTTGGTGGACTGGGCCATGTTCTGATGAATTCCAAGCCTCTTTCAATTGAGATCTTGATCCAAAATGATATCACAACTCATATGAACTTGTGATGAATGATCATGGTGCCCAAATTCTTCAAGAATGGTCACCATCCAATGCTCAAGGCCTGATTTTGACTGTTTGACCTAGTTAGCTTCATCTGCAAGAAACATGGTTAGATGACAATATTTTTGTACTTTTGGTTAGTAAACATATGAAAAGCAATGATATACAAATGCAATACATGCTTGGTGATCAGGAATCACACTCACAAGGTACCCACCCACTAGGAGGGAAGCTAGGGCATGCACTGATCCTTGAGGCTATGATATGAGCCATGAGGGATCTTAGGGCAAAAATTGGGGTCTTACAAGGACATTCAAATGGTTCAAAAGTGTTTGACAATTTCTCAATTCTAGACAAAACATGAATAAGGAAAATGGTTGAGTGCAAAAATCATTCCAAGGAATTCAAGCCATATATGTCAAAATTGAATCAAACTTATACACACATCATAATAGTGATGAATAACATGAAGGGTTACTTTCACTCATCCAAACCATTAAATCAACAATAATTCAAATCATGCGGTTATCACAACAAATACCAAATCATGTGAAAAATGAGAATCAAGAGGTCTTTCAAAGGTTGTAATGTGGCTTAGGTTACAAGAAAGGATATGATTAAGAGAATTCAACAAAGTTGCCTATCCTAAGGGAGCAATCCCAAACATTCAACTCTACATGATTTCCCTTTCTTTTTCTTTTCAAATCCACACAACCATGGGCATTTTCTTTGCTTTTTTCTTTCTTTTCTTTTTTCTTTGCTCTATGGTTTCAAGGGTGATTTCTTTTTCTTGTTTCTTTTCATATTTTTACCCTTTCATAAAAACTCACTTTTCCAAGTTTCTAATCAACTTTTCACTTTACTCTCCCCAACTTTAGATTCCAAAACCAAATTTATTCAATAATGCTCCCTACTTAGACATAAGCAAAAGGCAAAATTTTGCAAACAACTCGGTTTGAGGTTTCAATTGATACGAACGAAATTAGGATTCATTTATTCCAAAATTTTCAATTGATTTTACAATGATCAATCAAATGAATCCTAAAATAAGCTCAAAGGGGTTTAACTAAGGATTTTTCCTCACAAGGTTAGTTGATTCAAACTTTTTGGTCAAGTGGTTTTTCTCACAAACAATGCCTCTATCATTTTCAAAATTTTCACACAAAAATAGATTGATGCATGATTTAGCATGATAAGAATGAGTTGAAATAATGCTCGGTTTCCGCTTTTTAGTGTACAATGGAAAGCTTCCTCACAATTGGTAAAGTCCTATTTTGATTCAAAGGTGACATACATTTCAATGAGTTTATGATATGAAATTTGCACACACCATCAACTACTCATGTTAAGTCTAGAAAGCGATAAAGTGTACCTTGAATTGCCAACACTAATTCTTATCATCACCACTCGAAGTGTCCTATGCTTCTTTCTTTGCGAACATTTATTGGTTGCTTTAAGCTTGACTTAAGAGTAA